>NC_064420.1:45912500-46512500 GCF_023375975.1 Astyanax mexicanus
TATAGTGGTAATCTTATAATATGGTAATTAGAACATGAATCAATTAGAAATATTATTACAAATATAAAGTCAGATTAAAAAAAAAATCTAACATTTTTACGAGAATCAGAAACAGAATGTGATTTTATTTAAGAATCACAATCAAAAAAGAATAAGAACATTAGAATCCGAATTCGAATTACAATCAGGATCAGATTAGGTTGTCATATTACAAATTAGAACTGAAATTTGTATTATTATTACAATTAGATTTCAGAATTTCAGAATCAAAATTAGATGCGATTTTATTTGAGGATCAAAACCAAAATAATCATAATTAGAAAATGTATGAAGTTTAGTATCAGGATTAGAATCAGAGTTAGATTTAGTTGTCAAACTTTCTTATAAGCTTAAACTGAAATGCATGTACATACTATACTATATCTATTTACTATATAATCCAGTAATAGGATTATATAGTATGCCAATATGGTAATTAGAACATGAATCAATTAGAAATACAATTACAAATATAAAGTAAGATTTTGAATGAATCAAATAAAAAGAATCTAACATTTTTACAAGAATCAGAAACAGAATGTGATTTTATTTAAGAATCACAATCAAAAAAGAATAAGAACATTAGAATCCGAATTCGAATTACAATCAGAATCAGATTAGGTTGTCATATTTAAAATTAGAACTGAAATTTGTATTATTATTACAATTAGATTTCAGAATTTCAGAATCAAAATTAGATGGGATTTTAGTTGAGAATCAAAACCAAAATAATCATAATTAGAAAATGTATCATTTTTAGTATTAGGATCAGAATCAGAGTTAGATTTAGTTGTCAAACTTTCTTAATAAGCCCAAACTGAAATGCATGTCTACTATAATCTATATACTATATAATCCAGTAACGGGAGAAAATTAAGAGGTTAAGTAAAAATGCAAAGCAAACTAAAACAATAAAATCTCATGCATTCAGGGTTTTTGTCGGAAGCACAAACAATGAAACCCAGTTAAAACACAGCTAAACGAGGCTGTGCCTCATTTATTACAGCACAATGACTCAGGCTGAGCTACCCTCAACACAACACAGGCCCTGTTACCCCGGGTAGCCCTCAAATTAGCCTCCACAATGGGCGGGCATCTCCGCCGAGATCCGGGGGGCGTTGAGGGGTGTGTGAGTGTGTGTGAGTGTGTGTGTGTGTGTGTGTGTAGCAGCTGTGCACAGCTGGGGAACGGCCCCCCGGCTCCACAGCATGACAACCTCCCAGTCAGGAACAGAGATTTAGGGCCTAACACCAGCTACAAGCATCTGTCACCCACTCCATACACAGAAAGAGAGAGAGAGGAGGAGGAGGAGGGGGGAGGTCCTGAATAAGAGCGGGGGACAGACGTTAAGATAATGGTAAGAGTGAGAAAAAAAGAACAAATAAAACTGGGAGTGAGAGAGAGACGCTGACAAAAGAGAGAAAAATGGAGGGAAAAGTGGTAAAGCACATCCTAACACATTGCAGTGTTAACACAATGCTTTATTACACACACACACACACACACACACACACACACACACACACACTAACAGGTGTGTCTTTATTCTTTATGCACTGACAGGAAACTGGGTAATACAAAAAAGAGAACCTAAGTCAGAATAATGTAGCAGAAGTGTATGTGTATGTATATGTATGTAACTATATATAGTTCTTAGTAGTTATCAGAATCAGAGATCATTAAAATTAAAGTATGGTAATTAGAACATGAATCAATTAGAAATACAATTAAAATTATAGAGTCAGATTTATAATTAATCAAATAATAAAAAAATAAAAATAAAAAAGAATATATATATATATATATATATATATATATATATATATATATATGGGAATTAGAAATTTCATGAATGTCATTTTATTTAAAAAATCAAAAGCAAAAGTAAAAAAAAAAAAGAAAAAGAAAAATTAGAACATCAGATAAAGAATCAGATCAGTTTGTCATGTTTAGAATTATAACTGAAATATGGATGATTATTATGATTGGAAAATAATCATAATTAGAAAATGGATCAATTTTAGTATTAAAACAGAATCAGATTCAGAGTCAGGTTTATTTGTCATATGTAGAATTAGAACTAAAATTTGGATCATTATTATAATTAGATTTCAAAATTGGAATCTGAATCAAAATCAAAATCATTTTTTTTATCAGAATCAGAATTAGAATGTGATTTAATTTGAGGATCAAAACCAAAATAGTCATAATTATAAAATGGATCAATTTTCAGATTATCAGAGATCAGAATCAGATTCAGAATTAGGTTTAGTCTATTTATTTAGGATAATATTTAGATTCAGTATTAGAATTGGCATCAAACAAACTCAAACTCAAACATTTTGTATCAGAATCAGAACTCGAATGAGATTTTATTTGAGGTTCAAAACAAAAATAGTCATAAATAAAAATTAATATTAGAATCAGAGTCAGAATTAAAATCAGACTAGAAGAGTTAGATTTAGTTTTTATTTTCAGAAATAGAGTTAAAATTTGGATTGCTATCATGATTATAATTCAGAATTGAAATCAGAATCAAAATCATCATTGTATCATAACCAGAATTTGATTGTCGTTTCATTTAAGCATAAAAAAAGCAGAATAAGATTTTGATTTAGTATTAGAATTGGCATCAGAATTTGGGTGAGTAAAGCGCTTCTGTTTATGTAGAGTAAGCTTAGATTTCCAGTATTTTGTCTGAGGGTGAGTATTCAGTGAAGTTTCTCCAGCACCATAAGGCTGGGTCCAGCAGCATTAGCATTAGCCGCTAACCACAGTGCTAGAGGAATGTAAATGATGCTGGATAGCACTAGACTGAGGAACCCTGAGTGTTCCGGTAAGCCAGGGCACTATCAGCGATAGAAGTTTGTTCCATGTAGCTTGTTTTAACATGGTAAACACGCTACAGACTACAGTCCAGTATACTCACCTCTGAACAGGGCAAAAGACCTTGCACTGTGGTTAGCGGCTAATGCTAATGCTGCTGCTGCACCCAGCCTTAGTGCTGGAGAAACTTCACTGAAAACCCATCGTTATGATGCTGTACTTTAGTGGAGTGGCTTTACTGCTCTTTAATACCTGACTGATAGAATTCATACATAAGACGCACACTGGATTATAAAGCGTGCTGTTGATTTTTGGGATAATTAAAGGATTTTAAGTGCACCTTATACCCCAAAAAATACGGTATGAACATGTGGTGTTGGGTATTGTATCTGGTATTGTACACACTGTGGCAAAGTTTGGTCCACTCTCTCTGCTCTCCTCATGTGTTGAGTAAATACTTTTATCCAGGCTGACCTACATAGCGTTCATATTTTACACATCATCCATTTACACAGCTGGGCACACAAACACACACACACACACACTGGAGTCATGGACATGACCTCGTCCAACCTCAACCTCCCAACAGAGGCACAACAGGGTCTCACCTACCCGATGGGAATGTGCAGACAGCTGGCAGCTGTTCAACATTATTACCTCATCTGTTCAGACTGAGGGTTAAAGCGAAAGTTCAGTAAAACCCCAGTTTTACACTCTCGCTTATGAGACCCTCAATCTGCTCTTACAATAGAAATGATTTGCTTTTTTTTATATGGATACAGGTGAAAAAAAAAGTAAGATTTAACCAAATCATGTAGTTTAATGGCGTCTACAGGTGTTTACACTGTGGGGGATTAAGAGGATTAACATGGTACTAAAGCTGGTAACATTGGTGTATCTCTAGGAACATTGGTGTATCTCTAGGAACATTGGTGTAATCTCTAGGAACATCGGTGTATCTCTAGGAACATTGGTGTATCTCTAGAAACATTGCTGTAATCTCTAGGAACATTGCTGTATCTCTAGGAACATTGGTGGATCTCTAGGAACATTGGTGTAATCTCTAGGAACATTGGTGTAACCTCTAGGAACATTGGTGTAACCTCTAGGAACATTGGTGTATCTCCAGAAACATTGGTGTAATCTCTAGGAACATTGGTGTAACCTCTAGGAACATTGGTGTAACCTCTAGGAACATTGGTGGATCTCTAGGAACATTGGTGTAATCTCTAGGAACATTGGTGTAACCTCTAGGAACATTGGTGTATCTCCAGAAACATTGGTGTATCTCTAGGAACATTGGTGTATTTCTAGAAACATTGCTGTAATCTCTAGGAACATTGGTGTATCTCTAGGAACATTGGTGGATCTCTAGGAACATTGGTGTAATGTCTAGGAACATTGGTGTAACCTCTAGGAACATTGGTGTATCTCTAGAAACATTGGTGTATCTCTAGGAACATTGGTGTAATCTCTAGGAACATTGGTGTAACCTCTAGGAACTTTGGTGTATCTCTATTAACATTGGTGTATCTCTAGGAACATTGGTGTAATCTCTAGTAACATTGGTGTAATCTCTAGAAACATTGGTGTAATCTCTAGTAACATTGGTGTAACCTCTAGAAACATTGGTGTATCTCTAGGAACATTGGTGTATCTCTAGGAACATTGGTGTATCTCTAGAAACATTGGTGTAATCTCTAGAAACATTGGTGTAATCTCTAGGAACATTGGTGTATCTCTAGGAACATTGGTGTATCTCTAGTAACATTGGTGTATCTCTAGTAACATTGGTGTATCTCTAGTAACATTGGTGTATCTCTAGAAACATCGGTGTATCTCTAGGAACATTGGTGTAATCTCTAGGAACATTTTGTAATCTCTAGGAACATTGTTGTATCTCTAGGAACACTGGTGTATCTCTAGGAACATTGGTGTATCTCTAGTAACATTGGTGTAATCTCTAGAAACATTGGTGTAATCTCTAGTAACATTGGTGTAATCTCTAGAAACATTGGTGTATCTCTAGGAACATTGGTGTATCTCTAGGAACATTGGTGTATCTCTAGTAACATTGGTGTAATCTCTAGAAACATTGGTGTAATCTCTAGGAACATTGGTTTATCTCTAGGAACGTTGGTGTATCTCTAGGAACATTGGTGTAATCTCTAGGAACATTGGTGTATCTCTAGGAACATTGGTGTAATCTCTAGAAACATTTTGTAATCTCTAGGAACATTGGTGTATCTCTAGGAACATTTGTGTATCTCTAGGAACATTGGTGTAATCTCTAGGAACATTTTTGTAATCTATAGGAACATTGTTGTATCTCTAGGAACACTGGTGTAATCTCTAGGAACATTGGTGTATCTCTAGGAACATTGGTATAATCTCTAGGAACATTGGTGTATCTCTAGTAACATTGGTGTAATCTCTAGAAACATTGGTGTAATCTCTAGTAACATTGGTGTAATCTCTAGAAACATTGGTGTATCTCTAGGAACATTGGTGTATCTCTAGGAACATTGGTGTATCTCTAGAAACATTGGTGTAATCTCTAGAAACATTGGTGTAATCTCTAGTAACATTGGTGTAATCTCTAGGAACATTGGTGTATCTCTAGGAACATTGGTGTAATCTCTAGGAACATTGGTGTATCTCTATTAACATTGGTGTAATCTCTAGGAACATTGTTGTATCTCTAGGAACACTGGTGTATCTCTAGGAACATTGGTGTATCTCTAGGAACATTGGTGTATCTCTAGTAACATTGGTGTAATCTCTAGAAACATTGGTGTAATCTGTAGTAACATTGGTGTAATCTCTAGAAACATTGGTGTATCTCTAGGAACATTGGTGTATCTCTAGGAACATTGGTGTATCTCTAGTAACATTGGTGTAATCTCTAGGAACATTGGTGTAATCTCTAGGAACATTGGTGTATCTCTAGGAAGGTTGGTGTATCTCTAGGAACATTGGTGTAATCTCTAGGAACATTTTGTAATCTCTAGGAACATTGGTGTATCTCTAGAAACATCGGTGTATCTCTAGGAACATTGGTGTAATCTCTAGGAACATTTTGTAATCTCTAGGAACATTGGTGTATCTCTAGGAACATCGGTGTATCTCTAGGAACATTGGTGTAATCTCTAGGAACATTTTTGTAATCTCTAGGAACATTGTTGTATCTCTAGGAACACTGGTGTATCTCTAGGAACATTGGTGTATCTCTAGTAACATTGGTGTAATCTCTAGGAACATTGGTGAGTCTCTAGGAACATTGGTGTATCTCTAGTAACATTGGTGTAATCTCTAGGAACATTGGTGTAACCTCTCGGAACATTGGTGTATCTCTAGAAACATTGGTGTATCTCTAGGAACATTGGTGTAATCTCTAGGAACATTGGTGTAACCTCTAGGAAGATTGGTGTATCTCTAGAAACATTGGTGTATCTCTAGGAACATTGGTGTAATCTCTAGGAACATTGGTGTATCTCTAGAAACATTGGTGTAATCTAGGAACATTGGTGTAATCTCTAGGAACATTGGTGTATCTCTAGGAACATTGGTATATCTCTAGGAACATTGGTGTATCTCTAGGAACATTGGTGTATCTCTAGGAACATTGGTATATCTCTAGGAACATTGGTGTATCTCTAGGAACATTGGTGTAATGTAGGACTACTTATTAGGATGCTTTTTTTATTGTATATAAAGCTATGGCATGATCATGAAACAATCTGCAACAAAATTATAGGACCCTATATAGTGAACTATAGTGCACAGGTTAATTACCCATTATGCAGCTGGATTTAGGGCATGTTGGTATTTCTTTGGTATCATGAGGGTGCAAAAAAATACACCTTGCGTAGCTCGAAACACTCAAAAGGGACTAACTAATTGTCTTAATTCACTCTTAAATCTTAATAAAAAAGATTATTATTGTCTGTTATTCTTTTTTGCTTAACATCATTCTAAACGTTTTTTTTTTCAATCATTTCAACCGCTCAGAATTGAAGTTAAAAAGCTCAGTTTTAACTACAGTCTACTTACTAAATTAGCATGGGGTTTAAATCAGGCTCAGGCTCATATTGGCAGTTTATGGGGTGGGCCGGTTTGGGCTCGGACAGAACGTGCACAGGCTTGGGTCAGGTCGGTTAAAATGTATCATTATTAATTTTTTTGTTAAATATATAGATCTAACAGCACAACAATTCTAATTCTAATTCTTTTATTTAAAATTGAAAAAATCAGATTAAGCAGTTAAGCAGAGCTGTTCTTACCTGATGATGACGGTCAGAAGCCAACGGCAATAAAAACATAACTAAACTCAATTATTATCTCATCTGAATGTACTGTAGGTGTTGCCGGAAGTGTATGCCTAGTTCAAAATGTTTGAAAATATTACATTTTGGCTTACAAAATGGCTTAAATTATTTGAGTTAACACAAATTGTGGCTTAAACAGTGTAGAATTTAACTATAATAGTTCTAAAATGAATCAAAATTAGAATATGGGTCATTATTATAATTAAAATGACTAAAGAACTAAAGAATTAGAATACAAAATTGATCCATGAATTAGGACCACAATTATAAGCAAGTCCCAAACAAGTAAAAAAAAACATATTAATTGAATATGAAAAAGTGAAAAAGTGCTTAATTTAAACATTTTTTTTTATTTATAAAGGTTGTTCAAATAAAACAAAGAAAAAAAATGGCTGAAATATGATTATTCATAAGAAAAGGCCAAATTTACCAATGAAAGCAAATGAAAGCGAATTTTCTGAACCTGTTCTGCTGCCTCAGATATCATGCCACCGCAGTAACTGCTTTACTCATCCATTCCAGATCCCGCTTATGCCTGAAGAGCCTGTTACGTAAGAGCTGGTTGGATCAGTTTCAGGTTCAAAAGCAAAGCTAAACCTGATCTGAGCACTGAAACCGTCTAAAGCTCTGAAACCACACTGAGTGAATCTCTGAAGCATTCCATTACAAAGACAACTGAAGCTCTGTTCACACCTGCTCACTTAATGTGAGTTGTATCTGGATTACACCTGATTAGACATGCAAAAAACAAAAATGTACAAATTTACACTGACAGCACTCTCTTTTACATGACAGACGCATTATTATTTTTAGAATCAGAATCAGATCTCTGGAATCAAAACTGGAACCACAAGTCAAATTGGAATCATAAATTAGAATCACAAGATTATTTCTTGTGTATGTAGGTGTCATATAGCCCTTATAAGAACTGCCCTGGGTGCAGTGCTGTATGGGGTCAGGTCACATGTTGCCTTTGAGTTCATTCACACATTGAACCTATCACATTCATCACACACACAAACACACACACACACACACACACACACACACACACACACACACACACACACACACATTGAGAGATCAGCGGCAGGTCCCGTGGCCGGTTGCAGGTGCAGGTGCAGGTGTGAAAGGGTGCGGCAGATGCTGTAGCTCCAACAACACAAACCCATTGTTCCTCCCTCGCTCCCTCTGGGGTCGCCTGGCCTGTTTCTGTTGTCATGTTTTTGTATCTCTCTTTCTCTCTCTCTCTCGCTCTCCTATTCTCTCTCTCTACCTGTGAACACAGTGCTCAACATGTCACCACCCTGAAAACACAGGGACAGAATGTCGAAACCCCAACAGGGGTTGCGCTGCAGAATAAAGGAAGAAGTGGAGAGGAGCTTTTGTGGTCGGAGAGCGGCGACACCTGCCCGGCGCTCTGTGGCAGGCTTTGTGAATATACCGGACAAAAAAAAAAGACAAAAAAAAAAAATTCCCACCCACCATACAGAGCCTGGGAACAGTGACCAGGTGCAGAGAGAGCGAGAGAGAAAGAGAAAGAGAGAGAGAGAGGGAAAGAGAGAGAGAGAATATAGTCAAAGGAAACTTTAATGTGTTGCAATTTCCTCTACATACAGTACCACCAGCCAAATGTTTAGAAACATCTTCTCATTCAACTTTTTTCTATATTTCCCCCAAATTCTGAATAAAAATATTGTCATTTAGAGCATTTATTTGCAGAAAATGAGAAATGGCTGAAATAACATCTAAGATACAGAGCTTTCAGACCTCAAATAATGCAAAGAAAACAACTTCATATTCATAAAGTTTTAAGAGTTCAAAAATCAATATTTGGTAAAATAACCCTTGTTTTCAATCCATTTTTTAATGCATCTTGGCATCATGTTCTCCTCCACCAGTCTTACACACTGCTTTTGGATAACTTTATGCTTTACACTCCTGGTGCAAAAATTCAAGCAGTTCAGTTTGGTTTGATGGCTTGTGATCATCCATCTTCCTCTTAATTATATTCCAGAGGTTTTTACAGCATGAAGAGAATGTAGTAACTATTGTACAGCACCTCCGGGAACTCCTTCCTTCAAGACGCTGAGAAAACTATTCCAGGTGACTCTCCCTCATGAAGACACTGAGATTAAAATCATTAAAAACCAAGAGTGTGCAGATCTGTCCTCAGATGCGGCTCCTCTGTTGGATATAAACCTTTTAAGAACACACTATTTTACTTGTGAAGAACACGTCATAGATTGTCAAACTCATCATACATGGGAGTAAAGGATTACCCAAGGGTTCCTTTGAGTGTTAGAGACTCCTAACATGTGTTTGAGTTTGTGATCTTCAGTATAGTGTACAATAAAATTGACAGGGTGGGCATACAACCCAGATAACCCCTTTAAGGCTTTTGAGAAACCAATAGAAACTATTGGAGGCTCAATCGAATAAAAAATAAAAAACTTTTTTTAGAAGGTGATGCCTGGTGTTTCCTAACCTTAGTGAAAAAATTAAGGGTTTCTCCAAGAGATTAACTTTGGCTCCTTCAACCACAGACGCAGCTCCCCTTCTATGCAAGGTGCTGGATGTAAGTTACAGTGAATGGAGCTTGTTAACACTGCAGTCAACACTGCAAGAAAACCAGCACTGTACAGTTCAGAGGAGGTGTCCCAATACTTTTTTTGTTCAATTTTTCTTCCCTATCACTAGTGATGCCACAACACAGGGAGGATAAAGACTAGCACATGCCTCCTCCGATACATGTGAAGTCAGACTCCGCCTCTTTTCCAACTGCTGCTGATGCAACATTGCTGAGTAACATCACAGCACACTTTAAGAAAAGCGCAGCGACTCGGTTCTGATACATCAGCTCACAGACGCAGCCTTGTGCTGATCCACATTACCCTAAGAGTGATGAGGGTATAGAGAGTGCTCCGGCAGCTGATGGCAAGCTGCATGACCGGGATTCAAACAAGCGTGATTAAGGTGATGCCTGGTGTTTCCTGAACATAGTGAAAAAATTAAGGGTTTCTCCGAGAGATTAAATTTGGCTCCTTCAACCACAGACGCAGCTCCCCGTATATGGAAGGTGCTGGATGTAAGTTACAGTGAATGAAGCTTGTTAACACTGAAAGAAAAACAGCTCTGTACAGTATAGAGGAGGTGTCCCAATACTTTTGCCCAGTTGAACAGTCGTGGATTAGAGATGCAGTGTTAGTGCTCTGTGTCAATATTTAATTTCTGTACTTCTGGAGCCGTCAGATGAGTATTTGTAGTGATTTCTAGTGAGAGAAAGTGTGAGAAAGTGTGATGCGGTCGGTATCACTCCGCCGGGTCGGAGGCGCTGTGAGTAGAGTGGATCTAAGCTGGAGTGAAGTGATGAATAGAGAATGTGCTGAATTCCTGCTGGATTAGTGTCTGAAGCTAATAATAGCCGCTGCTATGATCCCATGTTAATAGCAGGACACAGGCCGCAGCCCCCGGTGGCCTGTCACCGCTCACGGACAACAAGCAAAAGGGCCATCTGCTCCTCTACACACCCCTCCTCTCTCTCTCTCTCTCTCTCTCTCTTATTCTCTCTTCCTCCTTTCACACACTCTTGTTTTTTTCTATTTTGTTGGTGAACCCATTAAACCCTGGTTCAATATACATGTGTACTTACATACATACATACATTATCCACCTTAATCTGCCACGCCCACTTTCCAGAGTTTGTTTTTTCCGCATATAAGTTAGAATATCCGCATATGAGTTAGTTAAAGCACTGCCACCATGATCGGGAGACGGTTCGCTGGTTCAAATACCGGTCATGCAGCTTGCCATCAGCTGCCAGAGAGGACAATAAACACATTAACACTTTACTGCACTGAATTAACACATTGACACTTTTTTTTCTACATTTCTTATTTATTTATTTTATTTTATTTTCTATATGATAGATTAAAGGCATAATTTTAAAAAAGCAATAGATAACCCCGAGTTGCATATTCATGCTGCACATGAACTGTTTCTTAGCACAGCACTGTTAGCCAATCAGATGAGAGATATTGGCATGTCAAGAATATTCATTTTTTTTTTGTTCCATTTTTCTCCCAATTTAGTTGGCCAGTTGTCTCACCCATTTAACTTCTACACAGCTGTACATCCTGCATCAATAGCAATGCCACAACACAAGGAGGGTGAAGACTAGCACATGCCTCCTCCGAAACATGTGAAACCAGACTCCCCCTCTTTTTCAACTGCTGCTGCTGCATCATTGCAGAGTAAAATCACAGCACACTTGGAGGAAAGCGCAGCGACACGGTTCTGATACATCAGCTCACAGACGCAACCTTGTGCTGATCGATCAACATCACCCTAGGAGTGATAAGGGGAAAGAGCGCTATCTACCCACCCAGAGAGAGCAAGGTCAATTGTGCTCTCTTGGCTGATGGCAAGATGCCTGACCGGGATTCGAACAAGCGATTTCTCAATCATAGCGGCAGAGCTTCGAAAATTCAAGAATATTTATGTTCAAGAGCCAAAACCCTGTAATTATTCTCTGGTTAAAGAATAATTCCACATGTTACTTTTCCAGTCTGGTATTTTTCAGCCTCATCTTTTTTTAAAATGTGTTTCTAAAGGAGTTCTAAAGGAGAAAATAGTTTTCAAATGCTTTCCTTCACGCCATCAAATCAGATTTGATACGTGGAGGCATGGACTTCATAAGAAGTTCTGAAGGTGACCTTAAAAGTCTCCTGTAAGCTTTGAGGTAGCACCTCCATTGATTACACTACTGACTCTTGGGTGCCTCACTTTGTCATCCTTCTATGGAGCACCACAAGACCTCCCTGATGTTCTGGAGATGTTTTGACCCAGTTCTCTACAATATCACAGTTTGGTTCTTGTCGAACTTCAAGAACTGACTCTTCAGTTGCTGCCTAATAAACCCACCCTTTCACAGAAAAGCATAAATCACTGTTATTTAGGTCACCATTAGGTGGTTTTAATGTTATGGCTGGTCATAAATCTTACAGGTCAAGTTTCTCAATTGCTAAATAGATTAGATGTTCTCTTTAAGGCCAGACTTGACCAATCACCTTCTGAGAAGAGCCGTGTGAGGAGGCAGGTACAGCATGTTGGGGAGGGTAACGTCCGGTTCCTTCATATCAATGGATGAATATGACTGACCTCACCTCCCTTCACTTTCTCACTCTCACTCTACATATCTCTCTCTCTCTCTCTCTCTCTCTCTCTCTGTCTCTCTCTCTCTGTGGCCTACAGTGTGTGCCACCTGTGCACACACTCTCAGACCACTGAGTAACCGAGCTTTATTTAGCGTTCTCAAATAGAAATAAAGGAGAAAATAGTTTCTCGTGTAGCTGGAGGCATTTCAAGCGTCAAATATTTACTCAAATGTGAGCAGTTTCCTTTTCCTGAGAGCCTAATAATAGTCCTCTCAGCGCACTGTGATTATTTCACAGTTTCGGAAATCCACTCTCCACTCTCTGACCATCTTCCAGATTATTCCACTGGTGGGTGAAGCTGTGCTCCAGTGTAGAGATAATTAACTATGAGGATGAAATAAATATAAATATTTGGTTTATGGATGTGAATTCAGTCATGGAAACTGTTAACCCTTGTGTGGTGTTCGGGTCTGTGGGACCCGTTTTCATTTTTCATCAAATGATACAAAATAAATATTTTTTCTAACTGAAACTCAATGGCATTGGCTCATTTTTTGTGAAAAACATATATCAAAACACATTTTCGATAAACACACACTGTACACCCCCCCCCCCCCCCCCCACACACATTTATATTACATACAGTATGTTTGGCCGAGGGCTAATAAACATTGCTTCATTTGTAAATTTGAAACTAAACAAATTTTCTACTCATATCTTGAGTTTAATTCATTTTCTTTAACATTTTATTAAAAAACTAATAAAAAAAGAGTAGCACTTTTTAAAAGAAATGTAACATAAGAAAGGTAAAGGGCAAATATTAACCATGTAAGCTGTTTATACTGCTTGCAATTTAGGTGAATAAAGCATGTGTAAAGCATTTTAATGTAAAATTGCTTAATTTTGCTGAATTAAATACAAGTAACAAAGTAAACGAGTAATAAAAATATGAACACCACACAAGGGTTAAAGACACCGTTAGGCCTGATTGCCTTCACAATACATAATAATTTGATTTATTTATACTTTTTATACATCACAGCCTGTAACTTGTAATCTTTTTACTTATTTTAATTATTTTGTCTTTTTTTATTGATCTAATTTTATGTTTTACCTTTTAGCCCTTTTATTTAATGTATTTATTTTCTTTCCTGGGCTGATCCTGATGAGTGCCAGTTTCATCGTCATAAAGTTTTTGCTGGTCTCTGCGGGATACTCTTGAGTATCTTGAGGATACTTTCAAATTTCTCAAAATGTTTTGTATTGACTGACCTAAAATTCTTAAAGTAATGTTTTTCTATATTTAGCTGAGTAGTTCTTGCTTGTCATAATCTGGATTAGAACATTACTCAAATATTCACTATTCACTGTATACCTGTAACTCTACCTCTTCACTACTTTACTTTAACTGATGCTCTCAAACACTTTATTAAGAGGCAAGAAATTCAAGTAATTAACTCTTGACGAGTTCAGCACAGCTGTTAACTGAAAGCCTGAATTCCAGGAGACTCTACCTCATAAAGCTGACTGAGAAAATCCAGCAGAGATGTGCAAAACTGTCTTCTGTCAAAAATTTCTTTATAGGTTTGGGGATGGGTTTAGTATTATTCTACAATGCAGAACATTTTAAAATAATGGAATTTAAGGTGTGCCCAAACTTTTGACTGATTCTGTACATATATATAGGTACAGTATATAGAAAAATAAATGTTCAGATTCCATAAGTATATTCTAACAACTGTTCTATAGCCGCCTGCTTGTGTGTGTGTGTGTATGTGTGTGTGTGTGTCCATCTGGATTTGTGCATGCTGTGTGTTATTTGAATGCAGTGTGTGTGTGTGTTTGTCTGTCGTGGTCAGTGTGTGGACAGGCTGTGTGTATTTGTGTATGCATGCCCATCTGTGCCTTTGTGTGCAGTGTCCGTATATGTGTGTGTGTGTGTGTGTGTGTGTGTGTGTGTGTGTACTAAGGTAACTGCCGTTTTGTGTGTGTGTATACAATGCGCCAGCTGCCAGCTGGTGTGAGGATGGCTCAGTTGGAGCTCTGTCGAAAACACACACACACTCACTCACACACACACACACACACACACACACACACACACAGGCAGCTGGGCATGAGATGATAAAAATCAAATTAAGATGCACTTACTGACCCTCTATCACATTGCATGTTTGTGTAGACACACAAACAAACACACACCAACACTCTGCTGAACTGAATTAACACATTAACACTGTAATTACTGGTAATATGTGAACTGAACTGTGTGTGAATGCATCCGTATATGTATATGTGTGTGTACTGTATATGTATACAGCTTTGGAGAAAAGATTTAAAGAGCACTTCAGTTTCTGGATCAGTTTCTACGATTTTGATTTTGCTATTTATAGGTATATGTTTTAAGAAAAATGAATATTTTTGTTTTATTCTATAAACTACGGCATTTCTCCCAAATTCCAAATAAAAATATTGTCATTTAGAGCATTTATTTGCTGAAAATAAATAGAAAAATGGCAGAAATAACAAAAAAAGATGCAGAGCTTTCAGACCTCAAATAATGCAAAGAAAACAAGTTCATATTCATAAAGAGTTTTAAGAGTTCAGAAATCAATATTTGGTGGTGTCACACCGCCTGACTCTCTTCCCACACCTCCGGACTTTTCCCAGAATCCCATGGTTTATGACGTCACCGTCAGTCGCTCTCCTTCGCCCAATCACGTTACTCTCCGACGCTCAGATTCACCTGTGTTCTGAGGAAGTTCCGGGTTATGCTCATCATGTATTTTGTATTTAAGGCTGCATTATGTATACTATCTTCGCGAGGTATTGTCGACTTTGGTTGCATACTAAGCGCTTCCCATGTGTTCTTCTAGTGCCTTTTCGTTACGACCCTACTTTCTGGTTTATCGGTTTATATCTCTTGTTTTGCCCCTTTTGGATTTGATGTTTGGTTGGACTGTCTTTTGCTTTCGAACACTGTTTACACGACTACGGCTTCTGTATTCGGTGAGAATATTGTTTGCTTGGATACTTTATCTGTAATATCTGGTTATCAGCCTGTAAATAAACCAGTCTGTTCATTTTACTCGGCAAGCGTCACCCCGCTCTGTCTGGCGTTACAGGTGGAATAACCCTGGTTTTTATTCACAGTCTTTCATGCATCTTGGCATCATGTTCTCCTCCACCAGTCTTACACACTGCTTTTGGATAACTTTATGCTGCTTTACTCCTGTGCAAAAATTTAAGCAGTTCAGTTTGGTTTGATGGCTTTTGATCATCCATCTTTCTCTTGATTATATTCCAGAGCTGTATGTATAAGTGTCTATAAGTGTGTGTGAGTGTGTGTGTGTGTTTAGTGTAGTATTAACCAGTCCATCAGGTTTCGCAGGAAAACGGTCTCATCCTCGACTTTGCTGCTGCTAAAGATCAAGTTTCTTACCTCATAAAACTCCCCCCAGTCAAAACCCAACTTCTGTCAGTGTGTAATCATTTCCTGGGCTACTTACAGGGTTTGGACAATGAAACTGAAACACCTGGTTTTAGAGCACAATAATTTATTGTGGTGACGGACAGTTCTGGTGGAAACAGGAGAGTTGAGGTGCACATTGAATTCTGCGTGATTTGATCAGCCGTGGTTTTATGTTTTTTGGATACATCCGGGTTAGCACCCGAACATCCCTTTCAGACAGCTTCCTCTTACAGCGTCCACAGTTAATCCTGTTGGATGTGGTCGGTTCTTCTTGGTGGTATGCTGACATTACCCTGGATACCGTGGCTCTTGATACATCACAAAGACTTGCTGTCTTGGTCACAGATGCTCCAGCAAGACGTGCACCAACAATTTGTCCTCTTTTGAACTCTGGTATGTCACCCATAATGTTGTGTGCATTGCAATATTTTGAGCAGAATAGTGCTCTTACCCTGCTAATTGAACCTTCACACTCTGCTCTTACTGGTGCAATAATGTGCAATTAATGAAGATTGGCCACCAGGCTGCTCCAATTTAGCCATGAAACCTCCCACACTAAAATGACAGGTGTTTCAGTTTCATTGTCCAACCCCTGTAACTATTTTGTATTTTGTATAATGTACTGTATAATGAATAATACATTTATTATTGGATTTTCAGTAAAGCTTGTCTAGTGTACCAACAGATTTATGAGTGGAGCACAGATCACTCGATTCTGATCTAAAATCCCAAAAAAGGGATGACATCAGCCCAAAGCATCTCTGAATATATAAAAATAATGCACAAAGAAGATGAGTAATGAGAGAAAGAGACAGAAAGAAAGAGAGAGAAAGAGAAAGAGAGAGAGGGAAAGAGAAAGAGAGAGAGGGAAAGAAGGAGCGAGAGACATTGTCCTAATATGGCTGTGTCCCACCACTTTGTCTCGGCCTGCCAGGAAGAACACAACTCTTCAGGAATAAGGACAAAGTTTAGCAGTGACATGATCTCCAAAAATAGACCCGAACTGTTCACCACGCAAACACACACACACACACATCAGACCAGCTGCGGCCAGCTGCTACTAATGGCTTTCCCCATAATGCTTTGAGCTAGGGCCAAGCTCCCAGCAGCACAGAAATGTGTGTATCAGCACACACACACACACACATTTGTTTTCATACAATGTCAGGATGTGAGGTCATACAGATGTCTTATAGCACATACTTATATATATATACAATATGGACAAAAGCTCTGGAACATCTACACATTTATAATTTTGATCCCATTTCCTCCTTAATTTGCACAGCCAATCACTATTTACACCCCCTATCACTATAGTAATGCCCCAACACCAGAAGGGTGAAGACTAGAGTGAAGCCCATGCCTCCTCTAATACATGTGAAGTCAGACTCCACTTCTTTTCCAACTGCTGAGAAGCATCACAGTGCACTCGGAGGAAAGCGCAGCGACTCGGTTCTGATACATCAGCTCACAGACGCAGCCTTGTGCTGATCGATCCACATCACCCTAGGAGTGATGAGGGGAAAGAGCACTATCTACTGTATCCACCCACAGAAAGCAAGGCCAACTGTGCTCTCTCAGGGCTTCAGCAGCTGATGGTAAACTGTATGAACAGGATTCAAACCAGCGATCTCCTGGAGATCATAGTGGCAGCACCTTAGAAAATGCGCCTTATAATCCGATTTCTCTCCTGAAAACTGTTTATTTGGTTGAGTAAAGAGTTTCTGTTTATTTACAGTAAGCTTAGATTGCCAAATTTCTCCAGCACTAAGGCTGGAGCATTAGCAGTAGCTGTTAACTGCTAGCTAATGCTAATGCAACCCTACAGTGCTTCCCTGATGAACCCTGAGTGTTCTGGTGAGCTGGGGCTCTATTAGGTAGCAGTTTGTCCCACGTAGCTTGTTTGAACACTGTAAAAGCCTAGTTACAGTTCAATATACTCACCTGTGACCGATGAAAGAGCTAGCGTGGTTAGCGGGTAATGCTAACGCTGCTTCAGCAGTGCTAGCCGGGGTTAGCAGCAGCCTGCAGGCCGATAATACTTACCTCTGAATGGGGAAATAGCGGTTAGGGGCTAATGCTAATGCTACTCCAGCCCCTGTGCTGAAGAACTATACTGAAACTCCTGTATAACTCTGTACTTCAGCGGAGTTGCTTTACTGCTCCTTAATACCTGACTGGTAAAATTCATACACAAGGAGCACAGGATTATAAGGCACACTGATGATTTATGGGAAAATTAAAGGATTTTAAGTGCACCTTATAGTGTAAAAATACGGTATTACAGGATTTATACAAATATTTCTCAGGTTACACAACATTTTTGCTTGCCTCCCGTGCAATTAGCAAAGCAATACACTTATTCTGAACCTTTTCATAAGTAAAAATATTGCTTTAAGCCAGTTATCAAATAAGTAAGTCTTACAAGAACAGTGATGGTAAAGTTACTTTGAAAAAGTAATCCGATTACTGATTACTGATTACTCCTTTAAAAAGTAACTTAGTTACTTTATGGATTACTTGATTTTAAAAGTAACTAAGTTACTTTACAAGTTACTTTATTAGTTACTTTCAGCAGCTGCAGACACCACCTCCCGCCGCCTTAACATAAACATTATAACCAGTTTTGCCAATACTCCCTTTATTGGAAAATGCATTTTTAACAGCAACAATGTATCTCTATTAAGTTGAACTATTTCCTAAATATATATATATATTTTTAATAAAAATAAAAAAAATAACTTAACATATTTAAAAAAAAAAGGTCTTTCTTGATTTTACTAAACATAAATACTTGTTTTTATAAAAAATATATAAAATAAAGAAAGTCTTTCTTGACCTGACATATTTAACACTGTAAAACTGAACATTGAACTTGTTGTTCTCTGCAGGGCAGCAAGGAGTGGTTTGATAAAACAGAACCGTGTATATGGTCTAGACCAGGGATCACATATTTGCAGACTATGGTCCGGGTCCGGACCCAGACGTTGTCCAATACTAAGTAACGCTACTAAGTAACTAAGTTACTAAGTAACGCGTTACTGAAATCACTGTACAAGAATGTAAAAAATACAGTAAATCAATACTTTAACCTGCTGTAATCTGTTCTTTATACCCCAACACTGAATGTAACTCTAACTTAGTTGTATTACAGTAAATGTCAAATATGTTTGTGTCTGTGAAGCTCAATAATGAATGACGTGAAAGGAAATACGGATACACTTGCACACACACACACACACACACACACACACACGCACACACACTAATTCACCCACATGACCTGCTCTGCAGCTGTGGGCCCACATGTCTGTGTAACTGTGCTGTCATTGTTTTTGTCACATCTTTCCGGCACAAGCTTTGTCCTTGAATTCTTGCTTATACACACATACGCTCTATGCGCACACACACACACACACATATACATATGCACGTGCACACACACACTCCCCGAGCCCTATTATCCTTCCTCTGTAGTGTGTTAGCAGGTGTCTGTATGAGTCATGCAGCTCAGCAGATCATTGTGGGCGTTTCCAGTTTTACAGGATTCACTTCTGCACTCTCTACATAAACTCCACACTTACCTCATCATACGTGAGTGTGTGTGTGCTTGTAAGTGAGTGTGAGTGTGCACCTGCATGCTCAGTGTTCCATTATTAAATACTAAATCATGCATGCCCCAGAAAAAAACATTTATTTTTTTTAAATCATTATATTCCTAATTTGTACAAATTTCCCCCCAATTTGGATGGTAAAAATCTATTAGGTCTTTTTTAGGGCTAAATATCACACACCAAGCATAAGTCACATTGGCCTGATTTTAGCCAAAAAACTCTAATTTTCAGTTCATATATCAATATTTCCAGAATATTACATATTGTGGCAAAGACCTGGAGTCTAATCAGACCACACCTACAATCATTTGCATATATTTGCCACTTAGGGGATGAAACAGATTCTTTTCTAAGTTTTGCAGCCGTCTGGGATGCCATTTCCAGTCCAAACACCACATGCTGGGCCTGATTCTGCCAAGAGTTACAGTATAATATATGAATCGGCACAAGATGCATGTGCCAAAACCCTGGATGCCAAGTATATAATATTAGAGTGAGATCGAGATGCATGTTTCAAGAGTTCAGAATCACAGTTTATCAGTTTGTGATCACCATTTAAACGTTTGGAATCACAGTTTACCAGTTTTTGATCACCATTTAAACGTTTGGAATCACAGTTTACCAGTTTGTGATTACCATTTAAACGTTTGGAATTACAATTTACCAGTTTGTGATCACCATTTAGAAGTTTGGAATCACAGTTTACCAGTTTGTGATCACCATTTAAACGTTTGGAATTGCAATTTACCAGTTTGTGATCACCATTTAAACGTTTGGAATCACAGTTTACCAGTTTGTGATCACCATTTAAACGTTTGGAATCACAGTTTACCAGTTTGTGATCACCATTTAAACGTTTGGAATCACAGTTTACCAGTTTTTGATCACCATTTAAACGTTTGGAATCACAGTTTACCAGTTTGTGATCACCATTTAGAAGTTTGGAATTGCAATTTACCAGTTTGTGATCACCATTTAAACGTTTGGAATTACAGTTTGCCAGTTTGTGATCACCATTTAAACGTTTGGAATTACAGTTTGCCAGTTTGTGATCACCATTTAGAAGTTTGGAATTGCAATTTACCAGTTTGTGATCACCATTTAAACGTTTGGAATCACAGTTTACCAGTTTGTGATCACCATTTAGAAGTTAACAGTTTGTGATCCCCATTTAAAAGTTTGGAATCACAGTGTACCAGCCGCTTGTGTCAATGCCCCGGTTGCAGAGTATAATAATATTATAATATTAGAGTCGGCCCAAGCTGCTTCTCCTGAGCGTAAACCACATTGGGTCTGAGTCTGCATGGCCAATATCATTAATTTAAATTAAAAAAGATGATATTTAGTTTATCATTTAATTTTAAGACTCTTAGTTTAACACTGATTCTATTCTGTATGTTGAACACATTCAGGACATTTGCTTCCTGTTCATAAATAGTATATATATTTCATTTGTAGTATATAAACTAAACATATGAATGTGTGAGAGTGTAGATGGGTGTAGATGGGTGTAGATGAATGTAGATGGGTGTAGATGGGTGTAGATGAATGTAGATGGTTGTAGATGGGTGTAGATGGATGTAGATGGATGTAGATGGATGTAGATGGGTGTAGATGGATGTAGATGAATGTAGATGGGTGTAGATGGGTGTAGATGGATGTAGATGAATGTAGATGGGTGTAGATGGATGTAGATGGATGTAGATGGATGTAGATGGATGTAGATGGGTGTAGATGGATGTAGATGGGTGTGAGAGTCTGTTTGATGGCCTGTAGCTGGGGGAAAGGTGCCAGAGTAAACGCTGTGGGTCTGAGGAGAGCAGTTCTAATGGAGGCCGTGTGATTATTTGCTTTGGGAAGGAGAATCTGAGATGGTTTGGATGGCCTGGCGTGCTCTGGGCTCTGTGCTCAGTGATGCGGGGTTTGTTTGGATGGGCTGTGGGTCGTGTGAGCCGCTGAAGGAAACCATTAATATTCACCTCTCTGGATCTGTGCTGTGTGGGAGAGCAGAGGAGCGACAGCAACACTGTTCACATCTGTAAATCTGCTGAAATCTCACCCAGCATCAGAGAGACTGGTAATCAGACTAGATACTCTGGTAGAGTCAGTGGTTCTGAATCTTACAATGTATGATGTATGTCAAGGTTTTGCTCGTCATGGTTTAGCTGGACCCTGTGTGATACCATTAAATATACATTTTAATATATATAAAAAATAGTATAATTACTATATTTTTGTTCAAAAGTCTTCCAGAACTGCTTAAATGTTTGGATGAATGAGTTTTTGTGAGTTTGGGATTACATTATTTACTTGGATTATTTGATTACTTGTTTGTAATCACTGGTGATACATTTGGAATCATGTTCAAAAGTTTTGAATAGCTGTAGAAAATTTGGGGATCATATTTATTCTATAAGTTTGGCGTTACCATTCAGAAGTTTCAAATCACTATTCACAAAGTTTGGAATCATTTTTTAGAAGTTTGGAATCATTTTTCAGAAGTTTTTTAAATCGCTGCTCTAAAAATGTGGCAAAACTTTTGAACTTTGAAAACCCAGTTCAAACATTTAAAAAAACTGCTTTAAAGTTTGGAATCACAATTCAAAATCATAATGCAAAATTTTGAATAACTCCTCAAATGTTTTATATCACAATTTAGCAGTTTTTGATCACCATTTAGAAGTTTGGGATCACAATTTACCAGTTTGTGATCACCATTTAGAAGTTTGGGATCACAATTTACCAGTTTGTGATCACCATTTAGAAGTTTGGGATCCCAATTTACCAATTTTTGATCACCATTTAGAAGTTTGGAATCACAATTTACCTGTTTTTTAATCACATCTACATGTTTGGAATCACAGTTTCCCAGTTTTTGTTTTTGATCGCCATTTAAAAGTTTGGAATCACAGTTTACCAGATTGTGATTGTGATCAACATACAAAAGTTTGGAATTACAATTAACCAGTTTTAGTTTTTGATAATTATTAAGAAGTTTGGAATCACAATTTACCAGTTTTATGTTTTGATCACCATTAAGATGTTCAGAATCATAGTTTGCCAGTTTGTGATCACCATCTAGAAGTTTGGAATCACAATTTACCAGTTTTACTTTTTGATCATTATTAAGAAGTTTGGAATTACAATTTACCAGTTTGTGATTACCATCTAGAAGTTATCAGTATCAACATACAAAAGTTTGGAATCACAGTTTACCAGATTGAGGTTTGGAACTACAATTTACCAGTTTTAGTTTATAATCACTATTTAGAAGTTTAGAATCACAATTTACCAGTTTTTGATCACCATTTAGAAGTTATCAGTTTGTCACAATCACAATAAATTTCCATTAAGGAGGCTGGAAAGAAACGCATCCAAACTGTTGAATATTTTTTTTAACTTCATGGGAAATGACACTAATACTAAAACAACAAGTTCAGAATTCACTCATCTACTGAACAGACTGGAAGGATCCAGAGATGAAAGCTCAGATACATTTTTGTCGGGATCTTTAGGGGGACCGGAGGGGGCTGTCCTGGCCTGGCTTCTGGGAAAACCTCCACCAAATCAAGTTTTCAAGAGTCTTCAGGTTTTCTCCCACACTGAGAGAGAGAGAGAGAGAGAGAGAGAGCACTCTTCCCTCAAAAGCGTTCCTTTCTTTTCTTAGCAGTGTTCTCCGTTTTAATTTCACATAGAAAAACAGATGCAAACCCTTCAACAGATGGCAAAGCCTCCAAAACAACACACACACACACACACACACACACACACACACACACAAGAGGCTGGAGGAGAAAAAGAGGACGGGGAAAAACATGAAGAGAGAGAAAGAGAAAGAGAGAGAGAGGGTGAGTCTGCCCTGGTTTCTTCATTGTATTGCTGCTTCTGAACTATCTCTCTCTCTGTCAGATGTTGGGGGGCTCCTTCAAATGCTAATGGTGGGCTTTCTCTCTCTCTCTCTCTCTCTCTCTCTCTTTCTCTCTCTCTTTCTCTCTCTCACTCTCCTGGCCACTCTTAGCATGACAAAGCTGGGAAAGTTGTGGAGCTAAACTCGGAGGCATTGTGCTGCAAGAGTGAAAGAATTCCCAGAGCATTCCGGAGCGCTTGGAGCCTTCTTTCATTAAGACAGATTAACCAGCAGAAACGCCAATGAAGGAAACGAGGACACACGCATGCTCTCTCACACACACACACATACACACTTTTACCATTCAGAGAAAAGTGTGTGTGTGTGAAGTTAGTTAGCACTAATCAAAACGGACAAAATTCTTCTTCTTCTTCTGAAATCAAAGGTACTAAAACGAGTTTATCCTGCTTTTATTAGAGTAAATGTCAGGTCAAGGTGTTGAGGTGATGATCACCATCCCTACTCTAAATTTTACCATTCAGAAGTTTCAAATCACAGCTCTAAAGTTCAAAATCACCATCATTCTGAAGTTTCAAATCACAGCTCTAAAGTTTACAATCACCATCATTCTGAAGTTTCAAATCACAGCTCTAAAGTTTACAATCACCATCATTCCGAAGATTCAAATCACAGCTCTAAAGTTTACAATCACCATCATTCCGAAGATTCAAATCATCATCATTCAGAAGTTTCAAATCCCAAATTCAGATTGTGGAATAACTCCTGACACTTAAAAAAATGTTTAATCATTTTGCAAAAGTTTGGAATCACTGTTCAAATATTTGGAAATCTAAAGTTTAGAGTTCATTCAGATGTTTTAAATCACAGTTGTAAAGTTTAGAATCACCATTCAGAAGTTTCAATTCACAACTCTAAGTTTCAAAACACTGCCCTTAAGTTAAAAAAAACACTATTCAGATATTTCATATCACTGCCCTAAAGTTTAGAATCACCATCATCCAGAAGTTTCAAATTACAGATCTAAAGTTAACAATCACCACCGATAAGAAGTTTCTAATCCTCATCAATTAGAAGTTTCAAATCACCAATTCAGGTTGTGGAATAACTGCTGAGACTTTAAACATTTTTGTATATTTTTTTAAAAGTTTGGAAGCTCTATTCAAATATTTGGAATTTTCAAATCACAGCTCTAAAGTTTACAATCACCATTCAAAAGTTTCGAATTACCAATTCAGGTTGTGTAACAAATGCTGATACGTTACAAAATTAGAAATAATTTTTCAGAACTTTAGAATCACTGTTTAAATATTTGGAATCACTGTTCTAAAGTTCAGAAGCACCATTCAGAAGTTGCAAATCACTGCTCTAAAGTTTACAATCACCGTTGAAAAGTTTTAAAACACTGCCCTAAAGTTTTGAATCGCCATTCAAAAGTTTCAAATCTGAGCTCTAAGGTTCAGAATCACAATTCTAAATATTTAAAATCACAGCTCCAAAGTTTAGAATCACCATCATTATTCAAAAGTTTAAAATCGCACCTCTAAAGTTTAGAATCACCATTATTTATAAGTTACAAATCACAGCTCTAAAGTTTCAAATCATCATCTTCAAGCTTCATCCCTTTATCTCAGGCTCTTCCCTGTGATCCGGGCCCTCGTTCAGACAGACAGGCGCTCCATGCTTCACATATTTTGGGTCGTAAGTCAAATATTCCACTTTGAGCCACTGCATGAGAAAAAGAAATGAGAGACAACACACACACACACACACACACACACACACACAAATACACACACACACACACACACACACATACACACACACACAAACATACACAGACTCACTGCTGGAGAGGCGGGTGGATTTGGGAAAGAAAGACCCAATGATGAGAAAATAAGTGAAATGACAAAATATGAAGGAAGAAGGGATGAAGGGGAGATTCCAAGATAGAATGGATGTCTATGAAAACAGTGAGACAACAGATCCATTTATCTATTTTACCACTGTGAAATAATGCTCTATCTATCTATCTATCTATCTATCTATCTATCTATCTATCTATCTATCTATCTATCTATCTATCTATCTATCTATCTATCTATCTATCTATCTATCTATATTTGTCTGTCTGTCTGTTTAGCTGTTTGTCAGTGTGTCTATCTATTTACCTAACTATCTATCCATCCATCCATCCATCCATCCATCCATCCATCCATCCATCCATCCATCCATCCATCCATCCATCCATCCATCCATCTATATCACATTTTACAACTTATGTTAAAAGTAATATTTTTTTTTTAATTAATTACTTTTGAACTTTATGTCTGTCTGTCTGTCCGTCCATCCATCCATCCATCCATCCTTTTATCTGTCTTTCTATCTTTACGTCCGTCCATCTATCAGGCGATCTGGCTGTGTCTGTCTGTCTATATAGCCATCCAACCATCTGTCTATCTATCTATTCATCCATCCATCCATCCATCCATCCATCTATCCAACCATTTGTCTGTATGTCTGTCTACCCATTCATCCACCCGTCCTTCCATCTGGCTGCCTATCTAACTATCTCTTTTGTTGGACATCCATGCATCCATCCATCCATCATCCATCCATCCATCAATCCATCCATCCAGCCAAGCATCCTATCTATCTATATCACATTTTACAACTTTTGTTTAAAAGTAATTAATTCATTTTTATTTATTAAGTTACATTAAGTTACGCTCCATCTCTCAGAATAATAATCTATCTACCCTTCCTTCTGTAGCTACACTATATACTTTAAGTCGCCCGATTGCTGACACAGTCCTGTCCGGTGTCTGTGCGCTGTGGAGCAGTGGAAGAACTGTGTTCTCTGGAATGATGGAGCTCCATCCAATACTTGTCTCTCTATCTACCTGTCTGTGTGTCTGTCTATCTGTCTGTCTGTCTGTATAGGTCACAGAGCAGCTGTATCAGCAGGTTAATCAGCATGTGTGAACAGACCCATAAAGCCTGTTTAAATTTGTATAGCCGCTTCCTCAGAAGGTCAATGGTACATTTAGGCCAGTGGCTCTAACACACCCCTGCCATCTCAGGAAGACTGTGTTAATGAGCAGATTAGTGTGATCAGGTGTGTTAGAACAAGGAAAACACTAACATATGCAGGAGAGTGAAGGGCGGGGGAGGATTTGGGTCAGTGATGATCAACAACTGATCACTACAGGCTTATAAAAGCCTTAAAAAATAAGACTTTTATATTTTTGGACATGTTTTAAAGAGTTTTTAAAGGGGAGTAGGGGATGAGGTTGGATGGTCATCATCATCCATCATATCCTAATCTTTCTGATGCTCTTTTTAGTAAATGCAACCAAATCCTCACAGCAATGCCTTAATCAAAATCTACTAGAAAGTCTCCCTGGACATTCGAAATAATTACTCTAACAAAAGCAGAATACATTATTTAAATTTTAACCAAATAAAATTAGTTGAATTTCAAGTTTCTGAAGCTTCAAAGGTGTGAAAAGTATCTCCATTCATTACTGTCTAAGTAGAAGTATAGATACTAGGGTTTAAAAAAATACTAAAATACTTTTGTAGAAGTTGAAGTATCAACTCAAGCTTTTTACTCTTTAAGTAAAATTGTTTAAAAAAGTACTGGTTTCAAAACTACTTAAAGTATAAAAGTGAAAGTAATATAAAATGGGGAAAAAATAAAGCCACCCCCCCCCCTCAAAACACATAAAACATCAGCCATAATGACTATAATGTTAAATTATAAAAATGTTACTATTGATAGGATACTTTTGAGAGCAACAGGCTCCTCCCTAATGTTTCAGCTGCATATGTGCCCATTATAAATTAATGTATTTTTTAGTAGAACGTAAATATATTAAAGAAGCTTAGTTGGACTGGAGTTTGTATGTTGGGGGGGGGGGGGGGGGGGGAGGGTGTGCAGGTGTGATGGATCAGAGTATAAACCAATAGGGAGTTGGAATGGTATACCTTTATACATCTCTACATCCAATCACAATCAGACTCACTCTATCTGGATGGAGAGATTTATCTGGATCGGGGTTTTATTGAACGATGAGAAGCCGGAATGAAAACGAGCTGAAATGAAATAGGAGTAACAAGGCTATTTTTCAAAATGTAAGGAGTAGAAAGTTCAGATAATTGTGTGAAAAAGTAAAGAAAATCCATAGAAAAAGTTTACTTGATACCTTTGCTTCTGATTAATGCATCATGATGCACCGTTGTATTCTTACACCTCTTTAAAAAAGTGCTAATGCCCCCTAATGGCCAACAATTCATCCCATTCACACTCTCACACCTTCACCTCCTCTCCTCATCCTCCCATCTTTCCTTCCTCAGCTCATTCTGCCCTCAGCTCTGGAGAAAGAGAGGAAATGGCACGTCTCTCCACACACCCTCAGCTCCATTCTTCTGCATATACTCACCAGAGTTCGAGCATTGCTGTGAAATTTCACTGCAAATCGTGTCTGAATTAAATACTGCACTTTATAGCTGGGTAATGATAATGACAGGCTGATTACACCAGTTTAATTACATGTTCTGTAATGTGTTGAAGTTCATTTAGTCAATTTAGTATCAATTAGTATTAATCATAATTAAAACATAGAGTTAAAGCAGCATTGAAAACTTAAACTGCAACTAAGTAAAAATCAGTGATGAGTGATAAATATTTGAGTAATTGTACTTTGTACTTAATAAAATTATTTATAATTATTGTACTCAGTATACTTCGTATATTGGTACTTACTAGTGTACCAAATTATACTTCTTAGAATTGTAATGATGCTATATATGAAATACTTAATACATTGGTATTTACTAGTGTACCAAATTAAATGTCTTAGAATTGTAATTATAATAAATTACATGCATGAAATACTTCATATTTTTGTACTTACTAGAGGATAAAATTATACTTCTTAGAATTGTAATTATATTAAATGAAATATATGCTATTTGATAAAAAATATTAAATACTTGATATATTTCTCCTTAATAGTGTATCTTGGAATTGTACTTATTATGCTTTCTGTACTTATTTTAATTTATTTTGTACAAAGTTTAAGTTAATATAATTGATTTTCTGTACTTATTTGTACTTACTATTGTATCAAATTGTACATGTAAATGTACCTATTGTAATTGTTCTTACGTACTATACTTACTATTCTGTACATACTATGATAGTTGTAATGTAATTATACTTATTGATATTCATTGATATTCACTTATTGTATTAATTGCAATAAGTCTTTTGGAACCATTGCACTGATTTATATATATTGTATTTACATTTGCACCAAATTGCACATGAGTAGTAATATAATACAGGAAATTGACAAATCCTGCACCTAACAGCTGGGGTTATGCATAGGGCTCAGCCAGGATCTACTACTCACTCAACTAACAACAAGAGCAAAACCACAATCTGATACTGGCTCGACAAGAATCCAGAAGCACAGCCTAACACTGTGTTCATGGTCCATTGCCTCAACTGCCAAGTAACAGACCTACCAAAAAATAACCTATGAACAAACAGAATCCCTCCTTAATCTAAGCTCACTTCCTTTAACTATGGCAACAACACACTTACCTAAGCACAATCACACACAATAAATCACATTATAAGTTGCGTGAGCAGAACACAGCAACCACTACCATCTGATACCGGCTCGACAAGAATCCAGAAGCATAGCAAACTATGTTCATGGTCCGTGCCTCAACTGCCAAGTACTCAGACGTCTACAAAAACTCATGAGACAAATTATTACAAGAGCAGGACCACACCAATCCCCTTCATCCAAACTCTAACACAAACTTGAAAGTATTATCATTTACTAACTGTTGCATGGAATTGTACTTATTTGTACTTATTGTAATTACCATTGTATGAAACTGTACTTCTTGTAATTTGTTTTACATCTTGTACCTAACTGTATTGTCATTTTAATTATTTTCGTATTACTTAGCTTAAGTTCTTGCATTTTGACTTTAAAACTTGTGTTATGTACATTATGACACACTTTAAATAAATAATTTTACATTGTAATAACTGTAGTAATTGTGGTCGTCATGTGTTGTACAATTAGGGTAATTGCTTTTATTTTTGTATTGTAATATTTTATTTATATTTATAAAATAGCCAAAACTAATGTTAATAGACTGAGGTTCATAAACATATGTTACCCCAGATCTTCTACTGTAATGAATCTGTAATACTGAATATTTCACTAGTAGTTACATTGTTATTAAGGTGTTGTTAATGTGTAATTACACAGTTATTACAGTTATAAGCTTATATATATATATATATATATATATATATATATATATATATATATATATATATATATATATATATATATTAGCTGTTGGGTATCAAAAGCTATGTGTGTGTGTTTGTGTGTGTGTGTGTGGGTGTGTGTGACAGAGAGGGAAAACTGTTAAGAGTACATTTTACTGCCCACATCCTGCCACTGTCACACAGCTGTGTCTCTTAACTTAAAGGGCAGAGAGAGAGAGAGAGAAAGAGAGAGAGAAAATGAGAGAGAGAGAGAGAGAGAGAGAGAGAGAGCATAAAGGCCAAGCACCATCTTTCCTCTGTGGTTCACCTGCCTGCATTCTCTACCTTTATCAGTCCATTCATCTCTCCATTCATCTGAATAACCAGCGGCATTTCTCACTCTCTCTCTCTCTCTTTCTCTCTCTCTCTTTCTCTCTCTCTTACACACACACATACACACACACTCACAGCACAATAGACAACATGGATACAATAGACATCTATACACACTGATACAGAGAGCTGAACACACACAGATTTCATTTTAATTCATGCCAAAAATAAAAAAATAGAGACAGTGCAAAGAAAAAGGTCAAAGGAACAGCGAAAAAAGAAAGAGAGGGAGAGAGAGTAAAATAGAGTGATAAATGATGAAGAATAATGAGAAATAAAGAGAACAAATCCGTGAAAGTATGATGAAAAAGGTATCTTTTTAAAATATTTGATACTAAGACCAGTAAAGTACCTTAGATACCTTAAATTCAGATTATTTAACAACCAACATGAGTAATTCTCATGCTATCTCCATGAGAGGATACCATACTTTTGAATCTTGTTGGAACGAAAATGACGAACATGGTTGTTGCGCTTTATTAAGAACAAAAATAACAGCATTACTTTAACTAAGGCTTAAACTACAAATAATATTTATATCTGAAGCATATTGCTGGATGCATTTCATTTTTTAAGAGTTCTTTTTAAGGAATAGCAGCAGTAGATTGAAGTGTGGACCATTTGAATTCATGCAAAGTATTGAAAACAGGCACCAATTTTCTTTTAGACCTTCCGGTGCTTGGTAGTACCGAGACATTTCAGTCGGTACCTTTATAGTACTGAATTTCAATTCCCAGCCCTAGAGCAAGTAGAGGATGGATTAAAAGTGTGAAGAACATCATATAAAACGAGTGAAATGATCGAAAAACATCAGTAAAAAAAAGTAAAATAAAGAAAGAGAGTGGTACTCATGGAGAACAAGAAAGAGAGAAAGAAAAAGAGAGCAATAAAAGCCAGAGAATAATTAGAAATAAAGAGAACAAAAAAGAATGAGAGTATAAAAAAATGGAGAGTGAGAAAGTAGAGAATAGAAGAATTAAAAGAATGGGGAGAAAGATGGAGAGAAAGAAAGAGAGAGTAAAATAGAGTGATAAATGACAGAGAATAATAAGAAATAAAGAGGAAAAAAGTCATATAAATATCATATTAAAGTGTAAAGTGAGCAACATATAGCAGCAGAAAATGATTTTAAAAGATGGAGCGAGAGAGAGAAAGAGAGAGAAAAAGAAAGCAAAAGAGTGAGAGACAGGATTAGAAAATTGAGAGAAAGAAAGAGAGCGGTACACATGAAGACATGAAGATGAAAAGATGGAGAGAGAGAGAGTGAGAGAATAAAATAGTGTTAAAAGATAAAGAGTAACTAGAAATAAAGAGAACAAAAGAGTGAAAGTAAGAGAAAATTTGAGATTGAGCAAGTAAAGAATAGAAGAATTAAAAGAATGTGAAGAAAGATGGAGAGAAACAGAGAGGAAGATAGAGAGTAAAATAGAAAAAGGAAAAAAGGGTGAGAGTATGAGAAAAGGGGAGATTGAGCAAGTAGAGAATAGAAGAATTAAAAGTGTGAAGAACATTGTATAAAACGAGTGAAATGAGCAACAGAGAGTGGTACACATCCATAGAAATGTGTGGGGGAAAAGAGAGAGAGAGAGAGAGAATAAAAAGAGTGATACAAGAAAGAATAATTAGACATAAAAAACAAAAAGAGTTAGAGTATAGAAAAAGAGAGATTGAGCAAGTAAAGAATAGAAGAATTAAACGAATGGGGAGAAAGATGTAGAGAGAGAGTGAGAGAGAGAGAGAAAGAGAGAGAGATGGTGGGAAAAGTGTGGGCTGTATAGAGTTGGCTGGTCAGACTGGAGTCTGTGGTATAGACCAAACAGATCAAGAGTGAGAGAGAGAGAGAGAGAGAAAGAAAGAGAGAGAGACATATGGAATGGCAGTGACTCTGTGTCTCAGTGCCAGTCTGCTTTAATGAGACGCCACAGCTGGATCAGAGAAGCCACTGTGTGTGTGTGTGTGTGTGTGTGTTTGTGTGTGTGTGTGTGTTTGTGTGTGTGTGTGTTAGTGTGTGTGTGTGTGTGTGTGTAGGAGGGCACATGGTGGGCCTCGCCCACAGAGCAGTGCCCCAAAAGGAGTCCCGCTGCAGACCTGCTGGAGCCAGGCTTCCCCATATCCTGCCGCACCCTGCTGATTGGCCCTTCAGTGCCTCACTTCCTGTGGGCGCCGCTTCACTTCCTGCGGGCCGAGCTGTGGCAGCTGGGCGAGAGTAATCTGCTCACCTCTTTCATCACACTCTCTCTCTCTCTCTCTCTGTATCTCTCACACACACACAATAACACACACACACACACACACTTGCGTTTTTCTTCTGTCTGCTGGGGATTATTTTGGGCTGTGCTTTTTATAACCCGCTCATTTACTCGCCTGCTTTTGTGTTTGTGGTTCACGCGTTCCCAGCATGCATCCAGAAATAAACACACGTCAAAAAGCTCCAGGAACAAACTGTTTAAAATAAACTGTTGTTGTCCTACATATCAACTGGTGTGTGTTATTCTGATCCACAAAAAAAAATTTGAACGCCCCAATAAAATCCTTTATTTAGACCCAAAGAGATTTAATATTAATTTAAACAGTATTGAGAGATGGTGGAAATACAACGAAACCCATACAGAAAACTAAATATCTTTCAAAATAATATGTAAAATATAATTTACAGTATAGCAAAGCAATTTTCTTGTGAGGAAATAAACAGGACATTTACAATATATATATATATATATATATATATATATATATATATATATATATATATATATATATATATATATATATATATATATATATATATATACAAATAAAACTATACAAATAAATAATAATTAGGAATGCAGTTTAATACACTGGCACATTTGGAGAGTTAAGAATGTAGAATGGAGATAATTTGAGATATATATGGATTATACCACAGTTACTTCCGACCCTGCAATGTGATTGGCTGAGAGGCGTTCTGTGAGTGCCGTTATCAGCCGGTAATGCACTGTAACCGAAGCTCTCTCGCATACAGGTAACCTAGCAACTATGCAAAGCAGCAATTGAACTATTTTAACTTGCGGAGTGTTTATAACCAAACAGATCGTATTTTCTCAACCTCTTTAACTCAAAATATTTCAATAAATTGGTATATAAAATCAGATTTAGCATTTGTCACATTGTCACAAAAATAACACATCTGCTTCACATATGATGGAAATGATTCGATTTTAGCCACATTAGGTTAGTTTGCTCTTGACTATTGAAGTGATTGGTCAGTGTGGCCAGAACCAATTTAGATAGAAGTTAGATTAGATTAGATTAGATTAGATTAGATTAGATTAGATTAGATTAGATTAGATTAGATAGAAGATAGAAGTTAGTTAGAAGTTCAGATAGAAGGCTGTATATGTAGATACATTTGTGAAGGGGGTTTAAAAAGGGATCTCAATCCAATTGATATGGTGTGGTGTGATTTGAAATGGACTGTGCATTAAGAACCCCCCTCACAGATCACACAGCTGAAAGAATCCTGCATGGAGGAGTGGGGAAAAAGAGGTTCTTAACATATCCTTACATCGTTTAATCTTTAAAAAGTGATAAAATAGGAAAGTGAGATGTGAAATCATCACACAGTTTACTGTAGCTCATGCTGGAGTCATGCTCCAGAAGGCTGTCACTGTGAGAGTAGAGGTGCAGGATCTCAGCTTTATTCCCCTCTGCTGGATGATGAGTGGTGTCAGTGTGTGGTGGGTAATGGGCTAATCTACACACGTTTTATGAAGTGATGGTGATGTAGGAGTCAAGGGGGATGTATTACTGTGCAAGTGGGGCCTACAAGCTGTGTGTGTGTGTGTGTGTGTGTGTGCCTGCATGTGTGTGTGTGTGTGTGAAGGTGATTCTAAGGAATGGAAGAAGTCGGACTTAGCGCAGAGTGCTAATTGCATCCAGATTTTTAAGGGTCATTGTGAGGTGAACAAAGCAATGTAGAGGCCAGTGCACATGTGTGTGTGTGTGTGTGTGTGTGTGTGTGTGTGTGTGTGTGTGTGTGTGTATGTGTGTGTGTGTGTGTGTGTGTGTGTGTGTAAAATTATTTATTGGGTACAGAGTGTGAAGTACTATTTTATACAGGAATAAGAATTTTAAAGAACCTGGAAACAATCAAAACTTTATTTCAGACCTGAAATTAAACTACTATTACTTACTTACTTACAATTACACATATATAGCACCTTTCTGACACTCAAAGCACCCAAGGGTGCTTACAATTACATTCTACATTCTACACACACTCAACACACACTGATAAGAAGTGGCAGCCAATCACGCAGTACGAGTCCTCTCAACCGTACAAACAACCGTCCACCTGGAGGACTACAGCATCGGGCACTGAGGGGTTTACCCAAGTAATTTTTTTAGGGTATCCACTTTTTTAGGGTATCCAATTTAGAATATCCAATTTTACCTTATCTCCATGTTTTTTTGGACTGTGGGAAGAAAACTCCATAGAGTCCATAGATAAACATGGAAACTCCACACAGATAGGGACTTGAACCCAGGACCCCGGTGCACTAAAAATATATTTTTATTTGCTTACAGTTACTGTATTAATCAATGCAATTAGAGTAGACAAACGTTCAAAAATATATCATACCATAATTTAACATTTACTGGATTTTCTAATTTACAATACCATACTATATATTTACAATAACTTACTGGTTTACAATTTTAGTTATGTAAAATTTAGGCATAGAAATTCAAGTAATTAACTCTTGATGAATCTAAAATATAAAACATATTCTATATCAATTTTTTTACTAAATAATTCCATATGTTTTTCTTCATAGTTTTTGGGATGGCTTTAGTATTAATCTACAAGGTAGAACATTTTAAAATAATGATTAAAAACACTGAATTTAAATTGTGTCCATATTTAAAGTTATAAAAATAACTTTAAGCTCTTTATATTAGCACCCAAGCAAAATGAGCCCAACATTCTCGGTTGAGGTTTTTAGCATCAATGCTCATACTCACATTCTCTCACACACTTACACACACTCACACACACACACCTGGTCGAACAACCAAAGAATCTCAGATCAATCATCTGACAATAGCACACCTGGCTTCCACCATCCTCCTCTCTTGTGTCCACATCCGGTTCCCGTACGCTTCCTCACAGAGTGACAAACCGAGCTGATTCAGCTCCCTCCCAAACACACAGAGAGAGAGAGAGAGAGAGAGAGAGAGAGAGAGATATCAAAGTTACATCACAGCGCCTCTACTTCTGAAGGAAACGTGTCGCCATGAAATAGCATCTAATGTCTTTTTATTCCTTCAAAGTGCCAGGAGGAGCCTGGAGCAGCTTGGGGAAGCCAAGAGGAGCCTGGAGGAGTTCTTCAAAAAGATGACAGGAAGACAGTTACTGTTCTTCAAAGACAAAACCACAACAAACCCCGACTCATCACCAGCATCTCGCCATCAGCTGAAAATACAGGCGAGAACATCAACACGAAGGGCTCAGTGCGTTACTCACACTCACGCGGCTTCAAGAGATAATTACGTATCGCCTTTGAGACTTAGGTTACATGCTTTGGGCAACTCCGCTGAAACAATGAGAAAAATCCATCCAACAAACCCAATAAACTGGGCATGCTTTTGATATTGATGGCATAGCTGTATTTAGCTAGACCGTAATCCCGAATAAGTTGAATTTACTTTAAAAATTTGAGGAAACCGGTTGCCTTAAAAAATTTAAATAAAAAAATCTCTATAAAACATAGTTAGATTATTTTTATTACTTTTATGGAAATGCAGATTTCATTTTTCAGCAGGACTTGGCACACTGCCCACACTCTTAAAAAAAGTAACAATTGGTCTTAGTTATGTAATATTCTAATTTTCGGAGAGACTGATTTTTAGGTTTTCATTGGCTGTAAATCATAATCATCAACAATAAAAGAAATAAACGCTTAAAATAGATCACTCTGTATTTAATACATCTATATAATATATGAGTTTCAAATTTTTAACTGAATTACTGAAATAAAGAAAGTTTGTGTGTAGTCCGCCCCCCCCCACTCATCCCTCTGTAATGACTGACAGTGGTTTATGTTGGGGACCAGGGTCCCTAGGCCCTCCAGATGGACACACACTAACACACTGACCCACGCTGCGTTTCCTGCGCCACCACAGCTGCCCACCTCTGGACAGGAAGTGCACGCATTCCGACAGCAGCAGGACAGGAAGTCAACAAGGAGTGACACTCTGGGCTGTTTTTTTCCCCCTATTTGATCACTCTGCTCTCGTTTTCCGCTGATGTGTTTTTAGATGGTGCAGCAGGTGTGCAGCTAATGGAGTGTCAAGAGCGGGGTAACAAATGTGGTGTGTTATATATAATAGGTGTGTTTTTGTTTAAATGCTGTCAATATATACAGTATATAACAGTAAAACTCTATAATACATTATAATAAACACATATGATTATAAAGTCACTGCTCAGTGAATGTATAAAACTGTAAAACTGCATATACCATGATAAAATGTATACAATATTTCATTCACTCTTATAAAAGTGACATACTTAAATAGTATATAGATCTTAATAATAATTGGCTGTTGGTAAAATTCACTGCAGGTTTTCAGTCAGACAGATGTTAAGTGGAAAGTTTTGGTGACATAATTGAACTGTGTGTGTGATTGTGTGTGTGTGATAACTGGGTATGTGATTGTGTGTTTGTGTGTGTGATGACTGTGTGTGTGTGTGTGATAACTGGGCATGTGACCGTGTGTTTGATGGCTGTGTATAAGACGACTGTGTGTGTGTTTGATGACTGTGTATGTGAGGCTGTGTGTGTAATGGCTGTGTGTGTGTGATAACTGTGTATGTGACTGTGTGTGTGACGGCTGTGTGTGTGACGGCTGTGTGTGTGAAGCCTGTGTGTGATGACTGTGTGTGTGTGTGTGTGTGTGTGTGAGAGATAACTGGGTATGTGATTGTGTGTTTGTGTGATGGCTGTGTGTAACGGCTGCGTGTGATGTCCGTGTGTCTATGCGATTACTGTGTTGTGTGTGATGACCGTGTTTGTGATTGTATATGTGATGGCTATGTGTGTGATGACTGTGTATGTGATTGTGTGTGATGGCTGTGTGTGTGATGACTGTGTTGTGTGTGATTACTGTATATGTGATTGTGTGTGTGATGGCTGTGTGTGTGATGACTGTGTGGTGTGTATGTGATTGTGTGTGTGATGGCTGTGTGTGTGATGACTGTGTGTGTGACAGGTTTGTGTGTGACGGTATGTGTGAGATGGAGTGTGAGATGTGTGAAAGGGAGAGAAAGACATTGAGACAAAGATGAGATGTACAGATGTACAGAAATGTACATACAGAATAAGAAAGAGAATAAAATGATGGGAGAGCATGAGAAAAACAAGTGAGACAAAAAGAAACATAATGAAAGAGACAAATAAATAAGAAAGACAGAATTAGAGAATTAGAGTATGAAAAAAACATAAGGAAATAGAGAGATATGAGGATGCAGAGAACAATGAAATAGGAGACAATAATGAGATTAATATAAAGATAGCAAAAAAAGAGGAATAAATAGATGAAAAAGTGTGTGTGACAGAGAGAGAGAGAGAGAGAGAGAGAGAGCAGATCAAGTCAGAGAAAGAGAAAAAAACATCTATGGTCTTGAAATAGTTTAACCTCAATCCTCTGTTTTTCCCCCTCCTTTCTCTCCATCCCTCTTTATCCGCACTCTGGGAACATGCCTTCTGCAGCTGTGAGGCCCCATACACACACACACACGCGCCTCTGTCCACAGCTGGCCAGACTTGCTGGAGCCGGGCAGGGTGTGAGCGGAGCTTTCCTGCACAAACACGGCCCGCCAGGTGTGGGGGCCAATAACCCCCACCGAACCCCCCCAAACCCTCCTGACCCCCGCCTCTGATCTGCACCCATCCGGAGAGGCAGGCAGGAGGGCCTGAGTGTGTGTGAGAGAGTGTGTGTGAGTGTGTGTGATAGTAAGGAAATGACAGACTGATACAGAGTCAATGTGTGAGTGTGCTGAATTAGCACAATAGCAGTTAAAGTGAGGATTACAATTTACCACCCCGTTACCAACCTGTTACCATTCTGTTACCACCCTGTTACCATTCCTTTACCATTCTGTTACCATTCTGTTACCATCCCTTTACCATTCTGTTACCATTCATTTACCACAACTTTACCAACCTGTTACCATCCTGTTACCACCCTGTTACCATCCCATTACCATTCTGTTACCAGCCTGTTACCATTCTGTTACCACCCTGTTACCATCCCTTTACCATCCCATTACATGCTTCCCTTTTGCAGACAACTTTTATGGAGATGCGGATTTCATTTTCCGGCAGGACTTGGCCCGTTACCATCCCTTTACTATGCCATTACCAGCCGATTACCATACTGTTACCACTCCATTACCATTCTGTTACCATCTCTTTACAACTCCATTACCATCCCGTTACCATCCCTTTATCACTCCTTTACATCCCTTTACCACTCTGTTACCATCCCATTACTACTCTGTTTTTATCTTGTTATATCCCTTTTCCACTTCGCTACCATCCTGTTACCATCCCATTACCACCCGATTACCACTCTGTTACCTCCCTTTTATAATCCCGCTACCACCCTGTTACCATCCAGGATAGCAGGATAAACTCTATTTAATTGTTTCGATTTAGGAGAAACCAATAAGTAAGCAAGACGTTAACACTGTGTCAGAAGGTATAATGTGCTTGATCAGGTTAGAGTAAATGTGGTTTTTACAAGATGCTAATTGGTGAACATAGGCTTCAATTAGTTGTTAGCGACATTAGCTCCAAATAAGTAGTAAAGTATTGTCAGTTTAAAGTGTGTTTCACCTGCCAATACACACACACACAAACACACACACTATTATAAATGAGTTAAACAATGGTAATATTACACACTCACCTGTGCAAACACACACACACACACACACACACACACACACACTCACTCTCTCAAGGATTCAGCATAGCAAAGAGCACCCACAGGTCAGCGTGATCAATTAGCGGCTAAAGTGTTAACTAATGGACGTCCCGGTGGACTAATGGGTAACGACAGCAAAAGAACAAGCCTGAAGAACGGTGTGTGTGTGTGTGTGTGTGTGAATACACTCTGCTGACTAACACTTGTGGGGTCAAAGGTCATGATAGGGGTCAGACTCTGCCGCCAGGCAGTCTGATAGTCCACAGAGGACACACACACACCATTCACACTTAAGTTAGGGAAGAGATTAAGATATGGAAAAATGATGCAGTGTAGTACCTTAACCTCTTTATATTTATCGTTTTTCTCTATTTTCCCTCTCTTTCTCGTTCTCTCACTCACATTTTTTCTTTCTGTACCTTTTTAACTTTTACCTTGCCTCACTTTTGTCTCACATTTTCTCACTTTTTTTGCAGCCCTATTTCTGCATCTGTATCATTCACTTTAATTCACTTCTTTCTCACTTTATCTCCTTTTTATCTTATTCTCTTTTTCTTATTCACTTTACTTCACTTCTTTTTCTGTTTACCTAATTTCTGTACTTCTCTATCATTCACTTCACCTCAATTTTACTCTATTTTCAACTCTTTCAGAACCTTTCTACCTTTCACTTTGCCTCCCTCTTGTCTCACTTTTCCTCACATTTTTCTTACGTTACCTCTTTCTGTCTCTAACTCTAACTTTATTCACTTTACCTTACTCTTGTCTCACTTCACCTCTCTTATTTTTAACTCCCTTCTTTTTCACTTTATCTCTCTCTCTCTCTCTCTTTCGATTATTCGTTTAAAATTGATTTTCTCCCTTTCTCCCTTCCACCTCTTTTTTTCTCTAACTCTTTCTCTATTTACCTAATTTCTGTACTTCTCTATCATTCACGTCACCTCAGTTTTTCTCTATTTACCACTCCTTCAGTACCTTTCTAGTCTCATTTTATCTGATATTGGTCTCACTTTACCTCCCTTATTTTCTCTTTTTACCTCTCTTCTGTCTCTCTTTACCTCTTTTTTAATAACTCACATAAACATACTTTTTCTCAATTTACCTCTTTCTCTCTATACCTCTCTCTCAATTATTCACTTCCACTTACTTTTTCTCACATTACCTCTTTCTTTCTAAGCCTCTCTCCTTATTATTCCCTTAAACTTACTTCTTTTTTTACTTTCTTTACTTTTTGCTTTATTCTGTTCATACCTCTCCTATATTAACATCACAATCTCTTTTTTTTTCTATTGGCCTCTCTATCATTTACTTTACCTCACTTTCTTACCACTGTATCTATCAATTACTCTGTTTCTATTTTACTCTATTTTGTACTGTCTTTCTCTTTCTTTGCCTCATTGGTCTCTAGTTGCCTCTTCCTCTCTTTACATCTAACTATATCACTACGTCTATTTCTCTATGTGTGTGTGTGTGTGTGTGTGTGTGTGTGTGTGTGTGTGTGTGTGTGAGTGTGTGTTGTGGGCAGTTCGGCGTCTGACTGTCGACAGTCTGTGTGTTTTCACGGTTTTGGGCAGCAGGATTCTTGTGGTCATCTCTCTCTCTCTCTCTCTCTCTCTCTCATTCTCTCTCTCTCTCTCATTCTCTCTCTCTCTCTCGCTCTCTCTCTCGCTCTTCCCACGGGATCCTCCCGCGTGCGCGCGCTCAGGCGCGCCGGTAGAGCGATGACATCGCGCGCTCGTGCTGGACGGGGCAGCGGCGCACATCTGGAGTCTAGACTCAGCGTCTCTGCAGCGCGCGCTCCTCCGCTGTTTGTGTAGCTGCTCGCGCTTAATTCAAATTACAGTGGCCTTCTCTTCTCCCTCATTCCTCCATCCCCCATCCACCCATTCCCGTCCCTCCCTCTTTCTCTCTCGACCTCTATCCATCCCTCTGTCTATCTCTCCTTCCATCCCTCTATCCATTTATTTCCCTCTGTCTCTCATTAGATATGTCTCTTCATTCCTCCCTCTATCTCTCTCTACCTCTATCTCTCCATACATCTCTCACACTCTTTTTCATTAGATCTCTCTCTTCATTCCTCCCTGTATCTCTCTCTACCTTTATCCATTCCTCTGTCTACTTTTCCATCCATTACTAAATACATCTTTCTCCCTTTATCTCTTATTAGATATCCATCCATCCCTCCATACATTTCTCTCCCTCTATCTCTCATTTGATTTCTCTCCTCATTTTCATTTCATCTCTTTATCTCTTTTATTCCTTATTTCCCTCTGTTCTCTCTTTAATCCTCCCTCCATCTCCCTCTACCTCCATCCCTTCCATTCAATCTCTCTCCCTTCATCCTTTTCTTGATCACTCTCTCATTTCTCTTTTCTTTGTCCATCCACCTCTCATCTTTTCCCTTACTCCCTCCATCTCTTTGTCCCTTGCCCTTCATCCCTATCTTTGTATCTCCCTTTATCTCACAATCTCTCTCTCCCCATCACTCCCTCCATCTCTACTTCCCTTAATCTCTCCATATCTCTCTCCATGTCTCCCTTCATCACTCTCTCAATTACTTTCCCTCCATTTGTCCTTCTCTCTGCCTTTATATCTCAATCTCACTCTTCTCCTATTCTTCTTCTTCTTCTTCTAGAGAGAGAGAAAGAGAAAGAGAGCGAGTGCAAGAGAGTTAGAGAGAGAGAGAGTTAGATAGAGGGAGGGCAAAAGAGTTAGAGAGAGAGAGAGTATGTGTGAGTGGGTGAGAGAGCGAGGGAGGGAGAGAGAGTCAGAGAGAGAGAATGAGAAAGAGAGAAAGTTAGAGAGAGAGAGAGAGTGAGGGAGAGAGAGGAAGAGAGGGAGGGCGAGAGAGAGAGATGTGGAACATGTGTAAGAGGTTTGGAGGGTAATTATTATTCTGGAAGGAGGCTGGCGCCAGTTTTAGTGTCCGCACTCCACAGCAAAAATAATCTGTAAAGAATGGCTCTATATATAAAATCACACGCTCTACACAGCCTTAGAAAGGCCACATTCACACACACACGCGCACACACACACACACACACACACACACACACTCATCATGTGGACAGTCAATAGCTAACTCTCTCTGCTGTTTCTCTGTGTATGAGCAGAGCTTGAAAATGCTCAAAACTGTATAAATTGTCATGTGTTATCTTGTGAGTGAGGTTAAACACTGCTCCACGTGCTCATGGCAAGGCAGTGTGAATTACATTATCATGGGAGTTGGAGCGAGCCCTGAAATTGGGTGCAAATGGATGGTATGTTCCATTTCTGAAGTTTGAAGTGCAGTCGTTTAATGTTTCTCGATCCCCATACTAGTCCCCATCCCAAGTCTTTTGGCAGCTGTAGGAAGAGTCCAGCTGTACTGTAGACATGCTGTTTACGAGTCTCTAATCTCCAGACGAATTTATCTGCAGCCGAGCCGCCGAGCAGTTTCCGATCCTCAGCAAGGTCAGGGGTACGAGCTGCCTGCCCACCAACCTCACTCAAGGGCAGAAGGGAAAAGCAGAGTCTTCTGGAACTGATCTTTTACAGGTTGTGAATAAGCAGGGTTCGAGAAGATCAATGAATATACAGTATGTGGAACAAACTGAAACAGCTTTAACTAAACTATATTTTTTGCACTATAAGGTGCACTGGATTATAAGGCACATTATGCAACACTAGTAAGGAACAGGGGTGTCGCCAAATACTTTCTTTCAAATTTAGCAGGTCTTATTGCTGGGTTGCTGGGTGTACTGCAGTTAGCTAAGCTAAGTTCAGGTAACAAAAAAAAAAAATCTTTTAAAATCAAACAAGCACTGGATGTTAATCTACACAAATTTTCTCCTGAAATCTGTTTATTTGGGTGAGTAAAGCAATTCCGTTTATTTACAGTAATCTTAGATTTCCAGATTTACACTAATGCCACCTGACAGCGCTACACTGAGGAACCCTGAGCGTTTCAATGAGATGCCAGGGTGCTATTAGCTAGAGTTTTTTTTCGCATGTAGCTTGTTTTAACATGGTAAACACGCAGAATACAGTCCAATATATTGGCCTCTGAATGGCGAAACAGCTAACTAGCGCTTTGCATGTAAATGTGATTTGGTGCGAAAATGACGCATGGTTGTCAACATTTTAATCAAATAAAAATCTGTGCAAAAAAAAAAAAAAGTGAAAAAAGTATTCAGCCCCCTATATCAACACTTAATAGAGCTACCTTTCACTGCAATTGTCACGTTCTGGTCTTGTTCAGTGTTTTTACTATACTAGTCTGTCTCTGTCGTTTCGGCCCTCCTGACTGTATATTTTCCCTTGTGTTCCTGCACATGCTCTGTGTTTTCCCTATGTCTCTGTCTAAATGTTACCCCATGTGACTGTAATCTGTAGCTCCGCCCCCTCGTTACCTGTTTCCCAGGTGTCTCCCATTTCCTCTTCCCTCCAAGTGTATTTATACCCCAGCGCTTCTGCGTTTTCTGGTAACACTTTACTTGGATGGTCCATTTTATGGCCTTGTTGATGCTCAACTAACATTCAACTAACACTGAATTGAATGTTCATTAAATTAAATTTAATCCTATGATACAACATAAAACCTAACCGTACACCTAACCCTAACCTTAATCCTAATCAACCATAAAACCTAACCGTACACCTAACCCTAACCTTAATCCTAATCAACCATAAAATCGAACCCTACACTTAACCTAAGCTTAAAATCTAACCCTAAACCCAATCCTAAAATATTAAGATAAGCGTTTGGATTAGAGTTGAATGTAGGGTTATATTCAATAGAGAATCATTTACTTTCACCTTTTAGTTCATTTGCTTTTAATAGACATGTAGTTGAATGTTAGTTGAATGTCAGTTGAGCATCAAAGAGGCCATCAAATTGACCATCCAAGTAAAGTGTTACCAAGTTTTCTTTGTCCGTCTTTGGTGATTCTATAGTGCTTCTCCTTTGCTCTCCTGTTCCTCTCCTGTTCATTTCTCTAGTTTATTTCTTGTTTTCAGCTTCCTCTCCCTGCACCTGCATATCCCTGACAGCCAATACAGCTGCAAGTCTTTTGGGGTTTGTCTTTCACAGCTTTCAGCATCTAGAGACTGAGATTTTTGCCCATTCTTCTTTACATTAAATAGCTCAAGCTTAGTCAGGTTGGATGGAGAGATCAGAACTTTATACCCATCTGTTGCCAACACTTTATTTTGCATTTTAACATCCTATTCTATTGGCAATACATCTCAAGAGGGAAGGGGTGCAACTTAAAGGAGCTGAATGCATTTAAATATTTATTCTCTCTCTCTCTCTCTCTCTCTCTCTCTCTCTCTCTCTCTCTCTCTCTCTCTCTCTCTCTCACTGTATCCTTAATTGCCCCTTTTCCTCATTGTGGTTTGTTCCGGAGCCTTCCAGGCTGTCGGATGTGAGTGTGTGTGTGTCGAAGGCAGTGCAGGAACACCCCACAGGCCGGAACCGGAATGCCACTGCAGAACGGACACTGTGTGAGTGTGTTTGTGTGTGTGTGTGTGTTAATGTGTGTGTGAGTGTGTGTGTGTGTCTCCTGCAGAGAGTGGGTCTGGACTGTGTAGTGCTAACTGGTTTGGACTGCAGCAGCACAGTAGCACCTCCGTGACATAACACACTGCTTTGTGTGTGTGTGTGTGTGTGTGTGTGTGTGTTTCAGATTTTCTGGGACACTATTATGAGCTCATTAATTAAACCAATGTGCACCCTGTGTGTGTGTGTGTGTGTGTGTGTGTGTGGGTGTGTCTGTGTGTGTTTTGTCAGACTTTTATGTGACGTTATTACAAGTCTATTAATTAACCTGTTGCGTTAGTGTGTGTGTGTTTGTTTGTGTGTGTGGGGGTGTGTCATTCATTGCTGAAGCAACACTACCTCTTTATACAGTAGCGAACTTAACAGTGGAAAACAAGTTCACACCAATCAGCCATAACATTAAAACCACCTGCAGGAAGTGCTGTACGATTTTGTGGGAAAACACTGCACTGACTTTAGACTTGATAATAAAACACAGTGGATCAACACCAGCAGATGACATGTCTCTCTAAACCATCACTGATCATCAGTAAATTTTACATTTCATTTGTAAATCAAGGGAGCAGAGTCTGGAGGAAGAGTGGAGAGACACACAGTCCAAATTGCTTGAGGTCTAGTGTGAAGTTTCGACCAATCAGTGATGGTTTTGAGAGACATGCGGAATGACAAGGGTCCCCTATTTTACATTCAGCTTAAATACCCTGTATTAACTGGAAAATATATACACTTTTTGCACGCTTTTTTAGTTTATTAATATCAACCTGATATTGGTTGCTGATAATGTGTATAATAAAGCGTATTTTTGAATCGCTGGGCTTGGACATGGTGTTTCTGCACTGTGCCAGCGGCTCCCAGTGCTGTTTAATGACATCGCCTTTGGTTTGTATTTGGTTTGTAAGCGTCGCATCGTTGCTAGTTTACCTGTATGTGGCGGAGTAATACATGGAGATGTATATGACGACTGGCTGATAACATCACTCATAAAACGCCTCTCAGCCAATCACATTGCAGGGTAGGAACTAACTAACTGTGGTATAATAAGACTTAAATGAGTCAAAGCAATGATAAGTTGAGCCAATTTTTTTTTTGTTTAAGAACTAGGTATAAAACAGGTGTCCTGATATTGTATTGCAAGTTCTTGATTGTGAGGGGATCCTGCACTGTAGTGGTGTTGTAGGCTGGTGTTTGGGGTCTCGTGGTGTGTGCTCTGTGGTGGTGCTGTAGGGTGGTGTTTGGGGTCTCGTGGTGTGTCCTCTGTTGTGGTGCTGTAGGGTGGTGTTTGGGGTCTCGTGGTGTATGTGCACTGTGGTGGTGCTGTAGGGTGGTGTTTGGGGTCTCGTGGTGTGTGTGCTCTGTGGTGGTGCTGTAGGGTGGTGTTTGGGGTCTCGTGGTGTGTGCTCTGTGGTGGTGCTGTAGGCTGGTGTTTGGGGTCTTGAGGTGTGTGCTCTGTGGCGGTATTTGGGGTCTCGTGGTGTATGTGTGCTGTGGTGGTGCTGTAGGGTGGTGTTTGGGGTCTTGTGGTGTATGCACTGTGGTGGTGCTGTAGGGTGGTGTTTGGGGTCTCGTGGTGTGTCCTCTGTAGTGGTGCTGTAGGGTGGTGTTTGGGGTCTCGTGGTGTATGTGCACTGTGGTTGTGCTGTAGGGTGGTGTTTGGGGTCTCGTGGTGTATGTGCTCTGTGGTGGTGCTGTAGGGTGGTGTTTGGGGTCTCGTGATGTGTGCACTGTGGTGGTGCTGTAGGGTGGTGTTTGGGGTCTTGTGGTGTGTGTGCTCTGTGGTGGTGCTGTAGGGTGGTGTTTGGGGTCTCGTGGTGTGTGCTCTGTGGTTGTGCTGTAGTGTGGTATTTGGGGTCTCGTGGTGTGTGTGCTCTGTGGTGGTGCTGTAGGGTGGTGTTTGGGGTCTCGTGGTGTGTGAGCTGTGGTGGTGCTGTAGGGTGGTGTTTGGGGTCTCTTGGTGTGTGCACTGTGGTGGTGCTGTAGGGTGGTGTTCGGGGTCTCGTGGTGTGTGTGCTCTGTTGGTGCTGTAGGGTGGTGTTTGGGGTCTCGTGGTGTATGCGCTGTGGTGGTGCTGTAGGGTGGTGTTTGGGGTCTCTTGGTGTGTGCACTGTGGTGGTGCTGTAGGGTGGTGTTTGGGGTCTCGTGGTGTGTGTGCTCTGTGGTGGTGCTGTAGGGTGGTGTTTGGGGTCTCGTGGTGTGTGTGCTCTGTGGTGGTGCTGCAGGGTGGTGTTTGGGGTCTCGTGGTGTGTGCTCTGTGGTGGTGCTGTAGGGTGGTGTTTAGGGTCTCGTGGTGTGTGTGCTCTGTGGTGGTGCTGTAGGGTGGTGTTTGGGGTCTCGTGGTGTGTGTGCTCTGTGGTGGTGCTGTAGGGTGGTGTTTGGGGTCTTGTGGTGTGTGTGCTCTGTGGTGGTGCTGTAGGGTGGTGTTTGGGGTCTTGTGGTGTATGCACTGTGGTGGTGCTGTAGGGTGGTGTTTGGGGTCTCGTGGTGTGTCCTCTGTAGTGGTGCTGTAGGGTGGTGTTTGGGGTCTCGTGGTGTATGTGCACTGTGGTGCTGCTGTAGGGTGGTGTTTGGGGTCTTGTGGTGTATGTGCTCTGTGGTGGTGCTGTAGGGTGGTGTTTGGGGTCTCGTGGTGTGTGCACTGTGGTGGTGCTGTAGGGTGGTGTTTGGGGTCTTGTGGTGTGTGTGCTCTGTGGTGGTGCTGTAGGGTGGTGTATGGGGTCTCGTGGTGTGTGTGCTCTGTGGTGGTGCTGTAGTGTGGTATTTGGGGTCTCGTGGTGTGTGTGCTCTGTGGTGGTGCTGTAGGCTGGTGTTTGGGGTCTCGAGGTGTGTGCTCTGTGGTGGTGCTGTAGGGTGGTGTTTGGGGTCTCTTGGTGTGTGCACTGTGGTGGTGCTGTAGGGTGGTGTTTGGGGTCTCGTGGTGTGTGTGCTCTGTGTTGGTGCTGTAGGGTGCTGTTTGGGGTCTCATGGTGTATGCGCTGTGGTGGTGCTGTAGGGTGGTGTTTGGGGTCTCTTGGTGTGTGCTCTGTGGTGGTGCTGTAGGGTGGTGTTTGGGGTCTCGTGGTGTGTGTGCTCTGTGTTGGTGCTGTAGGGTGGTGTTTGGGGTCTCGTGGTGTTTGTGCTCTGTGGTGGTGCTGCAGGGTGGTGTTTGGGGTCTCGTGGTGTGTGCTCTGTGGTGGTGCTGTAGGGTGGTGTTTGGGGTCTCGTGGTGTGTGTGCTCTGTGGGGGTGCTGTAGGGTGGTGTTTGGGGTCTCTTGGTGTGTGCACTGTGGTGGTGCTGTAGGGTGGTGTTTGGGGTCTCGTGGTGTGTGTGCGCTGTGGTGGTGCTGTAGGGTAGTGTTTGGGGTCTCGTGGTGTGTGTGCTCTGTGGTGGTGCTGTAGGGTGGTGTTTGGGGTCTCTTGGTGTGTGCACTGTGGTGGTGCTGTAGGGTGGTGTTTAGGGTCTCGTGGTGTGTGTGCTCTGTGGTGGTGCTGTAGGGTGGTGTTTGGGGTCTCGTGGTGTGTGTGCTCTGTGGTGGTGCTGTAGGGTGGTGTTTGGGGTCTCGTGGTGTATGCGCTGTGGTGGTGCTGTAGGGTGGTGTTTGGGGTCTCTTGGTGTGTGCACTGTGTTGGTACTGTAGGGTGGTGTTTGGGGTCTCGTGGTGTGTGTGCTCTGTGGTGGAGATCTGATCTGTGATGTTTTGGAGGTTCTGGCTCACTGTCTCAGAGAGAACTCTCCACGGGATTCTCCACTTCACTCCCGCTCGCTGTTTGTTTGTAAGCTTTGTTTGCAATGCTGGTCGTCTAAATCCTCACTGGCTCCAGTGTCCTGTACCTCACACACACACACACACACACACACACACACACACACACACACACATACACACACACACACACACACACACACACACACACATACACACACACACACACACACATACACACACACACACACACACACACACACGATGGAAGCGTATACCGGGCCTTACAAGGTTGAGTAAATGTTTAAGCAACACTAAACTGACACAGAACACTGCAGAGTTTTCCCACAGCTTCAAACTGACCTGAGAGAGAGAGAGGGAGGGAGAAAGAGAGAGGGAGAAAAAGAGAGAGAGAGAGAGACATTGAGAGACAGTATGACTGATAGTCTGTGAAAGTGAGAGAGAAACACAACAGTGGACGTGAAAATAAATGCTCCAGTAATCTCTCCCATGTGTTGCGGAGAGAGTGAGAGAGTGAGAGAGAAGGGGGGAGCAAAAGAATTAAAAAGAGCTGTAGAGGGAAAAATAAAAATGGAGAGAGAAAGAAGAGAAATAGAGAAAAGTGAGAACAGAAGAGCGATAAAGAGAGAAAGCATGAAAGGTTTTTTTTTTTTAAATAAGATAAGTGCTAAATTTGGATGATGAATAGACAGACAGACAAATATATAGACAGAGGGACAACCAGATAGATAGACAGGTAAAAAGACAGACAGGCAAATGAAAGGATGAATGGTTGATGGATGGACAGGTAAATAGGCAGCCAGACAGATAGAGAGGTCAATAGATGCATTAATAGATGGGTAGATAGACAGATAGGCAAATAGATAAACATAATTGACAGACATATAGATAGAAAAGAAGATGGGTGGATGAGTGAGTGGATGAATGGATGGAAGAGTGACAGAGAGATAAATAGCATGAGAGACATTTAAAAAAAATAAGAACAAGAGATGGATGGATTGATGGATGGATGGATAAGATAGATAAATAGACAGCCAGACAGCCAGAGAGATCCATAGATGGGCAGATAGAGAGATAGACAGATGATTTAGTGAATGGATAGATGGATGGATGGACAGACTGACAGACTGATAGATAGATAGATAGATAGATAGATAGATAGATAGATAGATAGATAGATAGATAGATAGATGATTTAGTGGACAGATGGATGGACGGACGGACGGACGGACAGACAGCTAGATACATAGATAGATACATAGATAGATACATAGATAGATAGATGATTTAGTGGATGGATGGATGGATGGATGGACGGAAGGACAACAGACAGACAAACAGATAGACAGACAGATGGACGGACGGTCAGACAGACGGACGGACAGACAGACAGACAGACAGACAGACAGACAGATAGATAGATAGATAGATAGATAGATAGATAGATAGATAGATAGATAGATAGATAGATAGATAGATAGATAGATGATTTAGTGGATGGATGGATGGACGGAAGGACAACAGACAGACATACAGATGGACAGACAGACAGACGGAAGGACGGTCAGACAGATGGACGGACAGACAGACAGACAGATAGATAGATGATTTAGTGGATAGGCGGATGGACGGAAGGACAACAGACCGACATACAGATGGACAGATAGATAGATAGATAGATAGATAGATAGATAGATAGATAGATAGATAGATAGACAGAGCGAGAGAGAGAGAAAGAGAGAGAGGGAAGGAAACATAAACACATATTTCCAGGAAAGAGAGAGAAAAGGGAATATAAGAAATCAGGATTTTGCTGTAATATCTTTTTGATTGATTGACTCAGGGATGAGCTGAAGGTGGTTAATAAAGTTGTGTGTCCAGGTCATACTCGTTATTCAGTCACTTTGTTTCTGTTCATCACAGAGAACGAGGGAATCCTCAGTGTCTCTGTGCCACAGGAAACTTTTCCACCCATCAGTGTCTCATCCCTCATCCCTCGTTCCTCTGCTCTTTATTACAGATGGTACAGGACCCGTTCATAAAGGCATGAATACACTGATTAATAGCTGGATCCAGAGCGCTGGAAAATCACACGGCGGTGGTGGAAACAGCAGTGCTGGCTCCGCCCACAGGCCTCAGCATGTATATATATTGTGTGTGAATGGTGATGACAGCAGTGCCACTTTTTCCAGCGGTTCTGTTTCCAGCGACCTGCTCCCAGCCTCACACTCCGCTTAAGCACCGCAATTAATCACCGTAAAATACGAGCGCAGGGTTTAATGCTGCTCTATTACAGCTTATGAAATCTGCCTCGCACACACACACACACACACATATACACATACACACACTTATAAATGTTTGTGTTTCCATTGGCTTCTATTTGACCATACTGGAAAAAAGTCAGAATGATTCAAATGTGAGCTACATTCCCATATAAAGAATATATAAAATAATATATATTATATAAACACTATTGTTTCTATCATTTATCTTATTTAGGCAGTAAATAATCTGTTTACATCTACTGCACTGCTCCGTTTACAGATATATATTTACCTTGTATAGTAAGTTTTTATAGCCTTATATATTTTCTATTCTTCTTTGTTTTAATGTATGTTTAAATATGTTTCTTATTGTATTGTGTTGTTGCTGCTGGATGCCTAAATTTCCTTCGGGATAAATAAAATATCTATCTATCTATCTATCTATCTATCTATCTATCTATCTATCTATCTATCTATCTATCTATCTATCTATCTATCTATCTATCTATCTATCTATCTATCTATCTAATACAATATATTGATGCAACATGATTATACAGCTCTAAAAAATAAATAAGAAAGCATTTAAAAACTATGAGTTTCTTTGATTTTACCAAATTGAAAACCTCTGGAATATAATCAAGAGGAAGATGGATGATCACAAGCCATCAATCCAAACTGAACTGCTTGAGTTTTATTTTATTTTTATTCTGCATCTTAATGAGGAAAAGCAAAGTATGCATTTTCATTATAGTGTTTGCTTTTTTTTGTTTGGCACTAATTTCTCAATTATTTTTATACTTAAGAAACAATTTAAGAAACTGTTAACGGCACAGAAACACACAGCAAATACCCCCAAATCCCCAATACTCCTCAACCAGTAGAATCCAATCAGGTCCAGTAAAGCACCCAGGCTTAATTACTGGCCTGTGCAGGTTCCCGTCTCAAAAATCCCTCATCAAAGGAAGCAACTGAAGCTTAAGAAAGACACAAACTCTTACAGGTAATTATGTACTTATTATGTGCTCTTACAGCCATTATGTGCCCCAGCCCACCCCTCCAGACCCCTCAGCCCTGAGCTCTTTTACCTCCACCCAACAGCTTCACCCTAACAGCACAGCAGCAGCACACCTCCAGTGAGATTGTACAATGTGACTGGATCTCCTCGGGTTACCAGAGCAAACCACAATTACTCACACCTGTGAGAAACAACCAGCAGCTCCGGCTCAAACCTGCACGTCCCCAACCACCACCACCGCCCACCAGCCTGAGGGCCTTGAACAGGAGGCGACACACAATGCCGGCGACACCTGCGTGACACTGCTGTGTCATAAAGTGCATCTCATTACACCCATGTACTTCCCTGTTCCTGTATCGTGGTCTGAAACTGGGATTCCCCTCTTATAACTGGTGCAAAGCCAAAAAAATAACAAAACGCCCAACATATAAAGTGTTAATTCTATATAACTTTTAGTTAGAAACTACCCTTGTAAAAAGGATAGAATACTAAAAGTGCATTTTCATTTTAGTACACTTTATTAAAATACACATTAAATATACAGGGATTCCACAATCAAAACTGAAACACCTGTCATTTTAGTGTGGGAGGTTTTATGGCTAAATTGGAGCAGCCTGGTGTTCAATCTTCATTAATTGCACATTATTGCACCAGTAAGAGCAGAGTGTGAAGGTTTATGGAAAACAGGGCTGTAAAAGCTCTGCTTTTAGTCAAATGTGTAAAATTGCTGTTTATATTTATAGTAGTGCTGGTATTCCCTAGTGAAAAAAAGCAGATTTATGTATAATAAGCATTATTATGCTATAGAGCACTAAAGTAGATACTCTAGTATACCTTGTTGGGTTTAAACATATATATATATATATATATATATATATATATATATATATATATATATATATATATATTCAATTTTCAGCATGTTTCAGCATGTTACAATGTAATATATATATTTTTTTATTTGACATTTAAATATTTCATTAACCCTGTATCCTACAGAGCATTGAAATACATTTTAACTGTTATACTAATGTGACACCTAATAAAATAATAAAAATAATAATAATAATATTAATAATAATAATAATAATATATTATTTCTAAAAAGTTACATGATACATTGTACTTTAAGTGAACTACTGGAACAGTTGTTTTTAACACACTTCGCTAAAAATGTACAAACGTATATTTGGAAATAAGTATTTTAGAAGTATTATTGAATTATATTAAAGTAAAAGTGTACTTCATAGTAGATCTAATTTTTAAAATACACTATATTGTACACTGTATTAAAAATTATGATGAAGTTTACTTTCAAACATTTGATGAAAGCATAATATTAATGTACATTTAATATATTATAAGTAAGTACATAAATCTATTAGTATATTTACAGCCTGCTTAGACTTTTCTCAATATGTTTTAAGTACAATTAAGTATATTTATTTTTTCGCCAGGGTTTTACCGAGCTAATAAACACTTACTGCACAGATAAGACACTTTTTCTTTACTGAAATTCCCACAGGTGCATAAAACTTTTACACAATACTGTATGTTGTCCTTTCTCCAAATAAACTAATGTGTAAAGTTTAGCACACACACACACACACACACACACACATGGTTTGCTAATGTGTGGAAGTTACAGCACAACACTTCCCCTTTAAACAGAGAGAGAGAGAAAGAGAGAGAGAGAGAAAGAGAGAGAGAGAAAGGGAACAGGAGGACCTGTTGTTTGTTGGTGGGGTCCGAGTGGGGTGGGGGGGGTAGATGGTTGGGTGGGGAGGTTAGTTTAAAAGAAAGGAAAAGAGCGTGAGAGGTTTCTGCATGATTCCCGTTTCCATAGTGATAGACTTTAGCGTTAAGTCCATCTGTGAGAACTCTCAAATCAAATCAGATTTATTATCACATCACAGATTACAGGCGTGCAGGTGAGTGAAAAACTCGGGTGCAAATTCCCACTAGTATACAGAGAATTACCTTATAACTTAATATATAGATATTACAATGCTATATACAGCTCAGAGATTAGAAATCAATATTTGGTGGAATAACCCTGGTTTTTAATCACAGTTTTCATGCAGCTTGGCATCATGTTCTCCTCCACCAGTCTTACACACTGCTTTTGGATAACGTTATGCTTTACACACCTGGTGCAAAAAAAATCAAGCAGTTCAGTTTGGTTTGATGGCTTGTGATCATCCATCTTCCTCTTGATTATATTCCAGAGGTTTTCAATTTGGTAAAATCAAATAAACTCATTTTTAGTTAGTCTCTTAATTTTTTTAGAGCTGTATCAATAGTTACTACTGACATTTCCCTGCACTAATTATACCTAAAATAAATTTCCTTTTGGATAAATAAAAAATCTATTAATCTATTATCTTTTCAGACAGCCATGCATCCATTTATCTATGATAAAGATTATATTTAATCTCTTGAGACCCTGCATCCTCATATACTTATTTATTGATTTTTAAAAAAAAACATTAACTCTCTGGTCTCACATAGAGACACTGCCCATACTATATAGTGATCACATGACCAAATTACACTAATTTGATTAAAAATAAGAGGGTGGGAATCCCAGTCCAAGGTTTCTACAGCCAGTCAAAACAGAAACATGGGTCAGGTACAATTTCAAATGATTCAAAGTTTAAAACTTTATTTACTTAATGTACTTAAAGTACTGTCCCTATATGAAGACTATTTAGCAGTAGCAGTTTGAACTATAATGAACGATATTGAAAACAATAAATAAAAAGCTTTTCTGGTGAGCTTTTGTTTACATTCCTCCCCTCTCTCTCTCTCTCTCTGTCGCGCTTGGCATGACTTTAGTTTCTGCCCATTCTCGTTTTTCCCTTGGCCATGTCCCAATTCACTAGCCGGGGCAGCGATAGTGTATTGGACCATGAGCCTGATGACATGGGTTAGATCCTAAATGAGGAGCGTTGTGTTTATTTGTTTATTTATTTTTTTCCTTTCCTCTTGGGTTTACCTGCTTTGACATCAACAGTTCTGCAATTGGGTTCAACAACCTTCTGGGCTGGAGAGCTACTAGTCTGTAGCAGCACTCCATCCCATTACACTTCTTCATTTTACAAAACAGAATCTTTTTTTGTGGTCCGCCACGTAATGGCTTGGAAAATATCTGGCCTGCAGCCAAACTTAATTGCCGACCCCTGAATCAGAGTTTTATTCACTATTATTTATTCATTATAGTGTTATTTAATATAGAGGATCTCAATAAGCAGACGCAGCAGTATGGATCCAGTGCTGGAGCTGCTTCCTCCATGTGTGTGTGTGTGTGTGTGTGTGTGTGTGTGTGTGTGTGTGTGTGTTTGGGCTGGAGCTGCTCCTGCTCTCGGCTGGCAGAACAGACTGTGACCCATCAGAACTGACGCTCGCCCAGGACGACTTTATTACTACCAGCAGTTTATAAGCCTTCGGTACTTGAAGTGCTCCCAGTCCCTCATCATCATCTGGGAGAAATCTGCCTGCAGCTGCATCTGTCAGATTTACTGACTAAAAACACGTCTAAACACAACGTCTGCTCTACATATCCAACCCAAAACTATTAGCATTAGCATAGCAAACCCACCAGAACAAATACCAGACCAGAATTTCACGGAGATTTAAATTTACCACCTCAAGAGCTTAGGAGAACCTCTGTATCTATTACAGAGAACTGTCAGTACCAATTATTTGTGAAAAACCAGTATGAATCTGTATCGGTTTTGATAATCTGAAAGAAGCAGTTCTGTAGTTATTCTGGTTTGAATTTGCTTTCAAGTATGATGCTGTCATGTGTAGTTTTAATCATCAGAACATGACAAAACTGACATTTATCCAGTATGAATCTGTTGTGTGTAGTTTTAACAGTCAGACTATAAAAAACGGACTTTACTCCAGTATGAATCTGAATTGTGTGTAGTTTTTTTGTAATCTGTAATATTATAAAACTACACACTACACATATTTATAATAATGTAAACTGTATTCCAGTATGAATCTACAAATAGTTTTGCTAATCTGACGGTAATAATTGTATGATGATTTTAATCCAGTATGAATCTGCTGTCTGCAGTTTCAACAGTCTAACACTAATAATTGTATGATGATTTTAATCCAGTATGAATTTGCCGTTGATAGTTTCAGACAGATTGATCTTAATCCAGTATGAATCTGCCGTTGATAGTTTCAGACAGATTGATCTTAATCCAGTATGAATCTGCCGTTGATAGTTTCAGACAGATTGATTTTAATCCAGTATGAATCTTCTGTTGATAGTTTCAGACAGATTGATCTTAATCCAGTATGAATCTGCCGTTGATAGTTTCAGACAGATTGATCTTAATCCAGTATGAATCTGCCGTTGATAGTTTCAGACAGATTGATTTTAATCCAGTATGAATCTTCTGTTGATAGTTTCAGACAGATTGATCTTAATCCAGTATGAATCTGCCGTTGATAGTTTCAGACAGATTGATCTTAATCCAGTATGAATCTTCTGTTGATAGTTTCAGACAGATTAATCTTAATCCAGTATGAATCTGCCGTTGATAGTTTCAGACAGATTGATTTTAATCCAGTATGAATCTTCTGTTGATAGTTTCAGACAGATTGATTTTAATCCAGTATGAATCTGCCGTTGATAGTTTCAGACAGATTGATCTTAATCCAGTATGAATCTTCTGTTGATAGTTTCAGACAGATTGATTTTAATCCAGTATGAATCTGCCGTCGATAGTATCAGACAGAGACCTTCAAACTTCATGTAGCTTCAAATTAGATCAGGAACAGTAGAAAACAGCAGAGAGACTCATGGAATGGAGAGTTTACATTATCGAGGAGCTCCATCCAATTCTTTTTCAGTGTTGGGGTCTTCATCTGATTTTCTAGATAAGCAGCTGTGGGAAAACATCTTGAAACAATGAAGCCATACAAACTAAACTGAAGTGACTTAAATTGAACTGTGATGTTTCTTTATTTCTTGCTATTTACACATATTTGATTTACTATCTTTAACCCAAATTATTGATTTGATTTGATAATGACTGTCAGACCCTCTTTGCAGTTTTCCAGACCTTCCAGTACCACACTGCAGCTTCTTTGTTGTCTGACCTTCAGCACAGTTCACTGTTGGTCTGGACCAAGCTGAACACTGATGTGATTAACAAGCAGAAAAAGTCAGAATTGAAAACAACATTCAAGCCGATTTGAGCCGACCGACTCTTTACTGTATATACAATACTCCTCAAAATAAAGATATTCTATCAGAGACACAATAGACTCTGAAATGAATTAAAAGATGATACTAATTGTTCTTTGAGTTAACCCATATAATCTAATTTAATTGTTGCTAGGAACCTGGGTGTTCTGGTTGATGACCAGCTCTCCTTGACGCACCATGTGGCCTCAGTTGCTCGATCCTGCAGCTTCGCGCTTTATAACATCAGAAATTTTTTTACACCAGATCAGGAGAATCTCTCACTATCTTTAATAAACTCCTGAAGACAGAGCTCTTCAAAGAGCACTTACTCTCCTAACACCCCTAACTAACTACCTTCTACTACCAGATCAGGAGAATCTCTCGCTATCTTTAATAAACTCCTGAAGACAGAGCTCTTCAAGGAGCACTTACTCTCCTAACACCTCTAACTAACTACCTTCTACTACCAGATCAGGAGAATCTCTCACTATCTTTAATAAACTCCTGAAGACAGAGCTCTTCAAAGAGCACTTACTCTCCTAACACCTCTAACACCTCTAACTAACTAACTAACTACTGCTAACCTCATGTCCTTCACCCCCTCTTTCACTCCTCTATCCCATTATTTCCCTTTGACCTCCTGTAGGCCCTATCTTAATATGTTTTTTTTTACTTTAACTTCTATTACTTTTGTACTTCACTATTGTAAGTCGCTTTGGACCATAGCATCGTCCAAATGTAAATGTAATATAATTCAGTAAAAAAAATTGTTGTAAATTAAATTTATTTATATAGCACTTTTTACAACTGACATTTTCAGAAGGCACCTTTACAGAAATGTAGTAGCAGAACAGATAATCAAACAAACCGTTATGTTTTTTGGATACAATCCGGGTTAGCACCCGAACATCCCTTTCAGACAGCTTCCTCTTACAGCGTCCACAGTTAATCCTGTTGGATGTGGTTGGTCCTTCTTGGTGGTATGCTGACATTACCCTGGATACCGTGGCTCTTGATGCATCACAAAGACTTGCTGTCTTGGTCACAGATGCTCCAGCAAGACGTGCACCAACATTTTGTCCTCTTTTGAACTCTGGTATGTCACCCATAATGTTGTGTGCATTGCAATATTTTGAGCAGAACTGTGCTCTTACCCTGCTAATTGAACCTTCACACTCTTATAGCTCTTACTGGTGCAATGTGCAATTAATGAAGATTGACCACCAGGATGCTTCAATTTAGCCATGAAACATGCATGGTTGTTTGCATGATAAATTGTGCAATCTCAGACTCCAGCTGCTGATGGAGAAGCAGCATAATCCAGGAGCCACCAAGAAACACCAAAACAACATTCGTCTGCTAAATTGAACTACTGAATTGTCTGTTGTTTCAGTGCAGCTGTGAAGAGCTAACCTTTAAAATGCATTTTAAACATCTCTCCACTCTCTTTCTCAGAGAGTTCCTTTTAGCTGAAATGTCAGCCATGTGTGCAGCAGTGTTTATATCAGTAGCAGCAGCTGTTCCTCGCTGGCGCTTCGCAGCAAAACAGCAGACGTATAAAATTGATGATGAAATGTCAGTCTGCTCTGCTCTGAGGGAAGAGGATGTTCCTGATCTTCAGCTGTTTTCTGAATCATAGCAGGATAACTGCTGTCTGTTCTGTCAGAACAATCACCCGCTGACTCAGCACTGATAACTCTCCATCACTACCATCAGTACATACTCTTAACTCCTTATATACACTCACCGGCCACTTTATTACGTACACCTGTCCAACTGCTCCTTAACGCAAATGTTGAATTAGCCAATCACACACAACTCATAGAATGCATTTAGGCATGTAGACACGGCCGAGACGATCTGCTGCAGTTCAAACCATCACAGCATCAGAATGGAGAAGAAAGGTGATTTAAGTGATTTTGAACGTGGCATGGTTGGTTGTTGGTTGGAGTATTCCAGAAACTGCTGATCTACTGGGATTTTCACACAAAACCATCTCTAGAGTTTACAGAGAATGATCTGAAAAAGAGACAATATCCAGTGAGCTGCAGTTCAGTTCTGTGGGAGCAAATGTCTTGTTGATGCCAATTGAGATCAGAGGAGAACAGCCAGACTGGTTTGAGCTGATAGAACGACAACAGTAACTCTATAAATAACCACTTGTTACAACCGAGGTCTGCAGAAGAAGAGCAGAACCTTGAGGTGGATGATGATCTACAGCAGCAGAAGACCAAGACCACACAGAGTGCAGCTCCTGCAGATAAGGACAGGAAACTGAGACTACAATTCAAACACAGACTCACCAAAACTGGACAATAGAAGATTAAATAGAAGGAAAAATGTTACCTGATCTGATGAGTCTCTGATGATTTTTGCTGCTACATTCAGCTGGATGGTTGGGTCAGAATTTGGCGTCAACAACATGAAGCATGGATCCATCCTGGCTAGAATCAGCGGCTGTTTTTGGCTGGCAATGGTGTTTAATGGTGTGGGGGAGATTTTCCTGCACACTTTGGGTCTATTAGTACCAATTAAGCATCGTGTCATCGAGCAACGGCACAACTCTATTGCTGCTGACCATGTCCTCCATCCCTTTATGACCACAGTGTACCTGTATCTTCTGATGCTACTTCCAGCAGGATAATGCTCCATGTTATAAAGCACAAGAGAATCATCTCAGACTGGTTTCTGGAACACGACAATGAGAGAGTTCACTGTACTGGAATTTTCCCCACGGTCACCAGATCTCATAGATCCAATAGAGCAGCTTTGGGATAGGGTGGAACAGGAGATTGACTACAACAGTAGATACAGAATTACCAGAGTCAGCATTACTCTCATTTACACGTTGAATAAGGATTAATCTACAGTTACAGTAGATACACAATCACCAGCATCAGCATTCCCCTCATTTACGCTTATAAATAAGGATTAATCTACAGTTACAGCAGATACAGAATCACTAGAATAAACATTACTCTCATTTACACTTATAAATAAGGATTAATCTACAGTTATAGCAGATACAGAATCACCAGCATCAGCATTCCTCTCATTTCCGCTTATAAATAAGGATTAATCTACAGTTACAGTAGATACAGAATCACTAGAGTAAACATTACTCTCATTTACACTTATTAATAAGGATTAATCTACAGTTATAGCAGATACAGAATCACCAGAGTCAGCATTTGCATGAAACGAGGAGTTGGATTTCTGCACAACACCAGATCTTTTTCTTTATGTATCATTTACTGCTGGATTATAGCCTGCCTCAGCTTCCTGGAATTGGTCAGAAAGTTCAAACCATCTAGAAAAGTGTTTTTTTTTTTTTACTCTTAAGACGAACCGGACCATGGTTTAGTAGATAACTCTTTTGGTTCCCTGGTGAAAAAAAAATTATACTTAATTGTACTTGTACAACATATTGAGAAATGTCTAAGTATGCTGAAAATATATATAAAACATATGTATGTACTTACATAAAATATTAAAAAAGTACATATTATATTATGCTTCATCAAATGTTTGAAAGTAAACTTTGATCATACTTTTTAAACAAACCAATGTAAAATATAGTGCATTTTAAATGAATAGACTACTAAGAAATACACTTTTAATTTAATGTAATTCAGTATACTTCTAAAATACTTATTTTTAAGTGTGTTAAAAACTGTTACAGTAATTCACTTAAAGTATCATGTAATTTTTTAGAAAGTAAATTAAATAAATAAATTACTACATTTATAAAATGTTAAGTAAATTTGTAACAGGCTAAAAATTGCAGTACAGTATATTAAAATATATATTTTTTATACCCAACCAAGTATACTAGAAGTGTGCTACTTACAAAAGACAGGAACAAGAAGCAAATATATTTGTACTCTAATGTAAATATAGATCACATATATTTAACATCAATTCTTAGTACATTTCTAATAAACCTGGTGTATAATAAATAGTGATACAGTTGTAATGCTCATACAATATACAATATATTATAATTTTATTGTAAGCATATTTAAAACATAGGGTTACATACATGAAGTAGTTTAAATATAAATGTTTAAAGTATATTTAAAATAGTTCCATTTTAGTACAGTTAAGTACACTTAGCACAATTTAAGTAAGACTTTTGTACTATTTTTTTAATACAATTAAAGCACTCTTTAAATATACTGATTAATAATAATGTGGCTACAAGAACACTTTAGTGCACTATAGTATAATAATGCTTAGTATACTTTAATATACTTATTTTTCACTGGGGTTCTTTGTTCCAGATCATGCGTATACAGCACTTTTCACACCTGATATTTTAGTTCAGGCTAAAAGTCCTAAAATTCAGCGCAAACAAGGCAGTAAAAACATCCTGACGCTTTCAGATCTCCTGGTTCTCCTCCAGGAAAAGGTTAAATAGGTCAGATCTGCTCCCATCGATCCCCCCAGGAGCTTTGATAAAGGAGGGTGGTCTCGGCTCTGAATAAAGAATAAAGGGATGGGAGACACTGGTCACCGCAGCTCTGCCGAATGCTTTGAACGCTGATCCGTCTTTTGGATGAGTCCAGGCCGGGGGACGGTCTCTGAAAGCCTGAGGGGATACAGCCCCAGGCACTTAGCAACTCCCTGACAACCCAGCTAACGTGAAGTGCTTGTTTTTGGGGGCCGTGACACAAGCAGGGGGCGAGGGGACCCCCCGCGGACCCCCGGCGGCACACCTGCACGGGGGGACGGGCAGAGAGGGTTAATGGGGGTGGGCAGGGTTAAATGGGACGATCCAGAGAGAAACATTTATATGCTATTTCTAGTGAATTAAGAGAGAGAAAAAATGAAGAGCTATCAGACAATGTTATATAAAAAAAAAACATTTATCAACGTTTTGTAAAGATTCCAGAGAGGATAATCTGCAAAGATAAAGAAATAATGTTCCAGAGAGAGAGAGAGAGAGAGAGAGAGAGAATGGAGAAAAAATCAGAAAGAGAGAGAGAAAGAAAGGCAGATGAATAGACACACAGAGAGAGATGGAGAGAGCTTTTAGAGAATGTTATAACACATTTATCAACGTTTTGTAAAGATTCCAGGGAGGTTAATCTGCAAAGATACAAAAAAAAAATGTACCAGGAACATCTGTGTGACATAATAATGGATTGCATCACAATGTTATTAAATAATTATTAACATTATTGAGACTTTAAAAATATTGGCACAATGTCGAAGCAAAATTCGAAAATCTTCTACTAGAGATAAAGAGAGATAAATAGAGATAAAGAGAGAGAACGAGAGAGCAAGACAGTGACATAGAGAGACAGAGATGGAGAGAGAAACAGATGGAGAGAGAACGAAAGGGAACGAGAGAGAGATATAGAGATGGATAGACAGAGAGTGGGAGATACAGTAAGAGATAGAGAAAGAAATAGAGCAAGGGAGATGGAGAGAGAAACAGAGAGAGACAGAGATGAATGAAGAGAGAGATGGAGAGATGGGTAGACAGAAAGGGGGGAGAGAGAGAGATGAAGAAAGAGACAGAAAGAGTCAGAGAGAGAGACAGAGATAAATGGAGTGTCAGAGAAAGAGAGAGACAGATGAATAGACAGAGAAAGGGAGAGATATAGAAAGATGGATAGACAGAGACAGAGAGAAAGATGGAGAAAAAGAAAGAAAGAAAAATAGAGAGAGACAGAGAGAGAAAGAGAGAGACAGTGACATAGAGAGACAGAGATGAATAGAGAGAGAGATGGAGAGATGGATAGACAGAGAAGAAGGAAACATAGAGAGAGAAAATACAGAGATGGAGATAGACTGGGGGAAGAGAAGAGAGAGAGAGAGGGAAAGAGAGAGTGAGACAGTGACATAAAGAGACAGATGGTGAGAGAAACAGATGGAGAGAGAATGAAAGAGAAAGAGAGAGAGATGGATAGATAGAAAGGTTGAGAGATGGAGAGAGATGGAGAGAGAAACAGAGCAAGAGAGATGGAGAAAGAGTCAGAGAGAGAGACAGAGATGAATGGAAGGAGAGAGAGATGGAGAGATGGATAGACAGAGAGGGGGAGACATGGAGAAAGAAAGAGCGAGAGAGGTGGAGAAAAAATTGATAGACAAAGACAGAGAGAGAGAGAGAAAGCGAGAGAGAGAGAAACAGTGAGAGAAATGGAGAGTCAGAGAGAGAGACAGATGAAAAGACAGAGAAAGGGAGAGATGGAGAAATGGATAGACTGAGACAGAGAGTGAAATTGAGAAAAAAGGAAGAGAGAGAGAGGGGGGGGGGGAGCTGTGATTGGTTATATGCTTTGACAGCATCAGGAAAATCATTTATACGCTTGTGTTACACATTACAGTACAGCTCACTGTAAACCCCAGAGCACCCTGACCACTTCCTGAGGACACCTTTACACTCATGATTTACCTCTCTCTCTCTCTCTCTCTCTCTCTCTCTCTCTCTCTCCATCTCTTTCCATTTCTCTCTTTCAGTTTTAACCCCTTAGCTTCTCTTTGTCTCTTTGACAATTCCATAAAAAAGACTAGATCTAGACAGACAGTCAGATGAGCCTAAATAAAAAGAGATGATTACTAACATTATGGAGACTCAGAAAATGTTCTACTAGAGACAGAAAGATAAAGAGGGAGAGAGAGAGAGAGAGAGAGAGAGAGAGAGAGAGAGAGAGAGAGAGAGAGAGAGCGTGACATAAATGACAGAGATGGAAACAGATGAAGAGAGAATGAAAGAGAAAGAGAGACAGAGAGAGAGACAGAGAGATAGACAGAAAGGGGGGAAGAGGTAGAGAGAGAGATGGAGAGGGAAACAGAGCAAGAGAGATGGAGAGAGAGAAAGAGATGGAGAGATTGCTAGTCAGAGACTGGAAAAAAATAAAGAAAGAGAAATAGAGATATATAGAGAGATGATGTACAGAGAGGGGGGAGACAGGGAGATGGGGAGAGAAACAGAGAGAGAGAGAGGAGGAGAAGAGAGAGAGACAGAGAGAGATGGATAGACAGAGATTTAGAGAGAGAGAGAAAAGGCAGAAAGGGGGAGAGAGAGATGGAAAGATGAGAGACAGTATGAGATAAGACAAATAAGAGAAAGAAACAGAGCTTTGACAATTTCTTAAGAAAAGCCTAGATCTAGACAGACAGACAGACAGACAAACAGACAGACAGATAAGCCTAAATTAAAACCTCTTATTTGGGTATTTCCTTTTACATGCAACAAGTTAAGCAGATCAAACATGAAATATACTGTCTGCAATCAAATAAAAGTCAAAGCAAGTGTAAGAAATTGGATTTTTAATTGTAAGAAATTGGATTTTTAAGGTTTCTCCACACACCTTTGTCTAATGAAGTGGCACAATTCCAAAAAACACCCTTTCAGCTGTTCTGTTTTAAACGGCTATGGCTCAGGCGCCTCTGTGTGTTTGTGCATCTTTGGTGCAGCGTGGTGTTGTCATGGTGTTTTATCTGCCGTCTCCTGAACGCTGAGAATTCCTGTCTACAGCAGATTCCACCACAACACCAGAGCGGCTCGGTAAACACATGCAGCTAATGCTAACTGCAGCTAAAGACGCCGTGAGTTCAATTCAATTACCCAGAGAGCGTGAGAATATACACTGCCATGCATTTACTACACACACCACAGTACATCACTTTCACATGAGCACAAACATCATGTTGTCTTTGACCGTAATACCGTAATGATATACGGTATATGTTGGGTTGGGTAGTCGAGTTTAACGCCACATCAGCTCGTCGGCTATTTCGCGGCAGGAAAGGTACTGTCTAATCACAAGGTTCTACGATCTAAGCCATCGCAAGGCAGACAGACACAGACAGACACACAGACACATTCACTCACACACCTAAGGGGCAATTTCAATCAAGTTCCAATTAGCCTGAACGTGCCGTCTTTGGACTGTGGGAGGAAACCGGAGAACCCGGAGGAAACCCACGCAGACACGGGGAGAACGTGCAAACTCCACACAGAAAGACCCGGGACGCCCCAGCCGGGAATCGAACCCAGGCCGTCTTGCTGTGAGGCGGAAGTGCTACCCACCGCGCCACCGTGCCGCCCTATACGGTATATGTAAGTATGTGATTGTAATATTAGAGTAATAGGATTGGGTTGAGTTTATTTGGAAAAACTGTACTGTAATTGAAAGGAGGCTCTATAGCAGGCGTATTTAATTAGAATTCATTACGGTCCAGTTAGAGAAAATTTCGACAGGCCAAGGTCCGGACCGATTTTTAACTTGTGTTATGATTAAGTGCTATATCCTGTAAGGTTGTTTGGACTATGATGAAAAAAATATATAATAATATTAATATTAATATTAATAATAATAATTAAAAAATGCCTCTCTGGACAGATTTTGTATTCATTTCTTATCCATCTCTCTCTCGCGCTTGGAATGATCTTATGTTTGGAGTTTCCGCTCGTTCTCGTTTTTCTGCCCGTTCTTGGGCTCCCTATCTCCTTATAAAGGCGTTTTTTCACGGCCGTGTCCCAATTCAACAGCCAGAGCAGCGGGATCGCGACCCTGACAACACGGGTTCGATCCCGCGTGAGGAGCGGTGTGTTTATTTATTTATTTTTTTTCCTTACCGTGTTTGCACTGATCTGATTGGCAAAGGAGAGCATTTGGTGATCTTACACTACACGTGATTGGTCTGTGATTTACTGCGCCGCAAAACGTGTATACAACTAAATCCTTCTCAGTAGGCTTGGGTCCGCATTGGACAATGTTTGGGTCCGGACCCGGACCACGGTCCGCCCACGTGACCTCTGTTCTATAGTAATCTTTTGGGCATCTCTATCATCCTGGAGACAAGATGAGGTATAGGTAGGCATGGAGGTAGCTTCTGATTGGATCCTGCTCGTGGGTGAGCATTATAAGTTAGAAGTTAGAGCACCAGGCCATTGACTGCTCAAAGTGCACTTTACTGTATTTTTTCTTCCAGTAGGATTAAGGTGTACACAATATGCGCATCAATACGCAAAGTAGTATGTTTACAATATACTTCAAATGTATTAAAAATGATGCTTAAAAACACATAGGTGTTTACATAAAAACAATCATAAGCACAACCAAATGCTTTGATGTTGTATTCACCTATTGCTCATTCACAACTGAAATATACTTAAGTTGCTTTAGGTTGTTCTAAAATAGTAGATTCAGTATATATTTAAGTACATATTTTAAGCAGGATACACATTTTTTTTTAATATCCCTGATTTTAGGAGCCCTAGTGATTAAAAAGTAGATTAAAGCATTATTATGCTATAGTGCACTAAAGTGTTCTTGTAGCCACATTATTATTAATCAGTATATTTAAAGAGTGATAAAATGGAACAACTTTTTTTGTACTTATTATACTTTAATTACAGTATAAAAATAATACAAAGTCTTACTTCATGTATGTAACCCCATATTATATTTTAATTATGCTTACAGTAAAATTATAATGCATTTAATAATGAGTATAACAACTGTATCACTATTTATTATAAACCAGGTATATTAGAAATTAGAAACTAAGAATTGATGTTAAATATATGTGATATATTTATTTTAGAGCACAAATATGCTTCTTGTTACTTGTTACTATAAAAAATATATGTCAATATTCTGTACTACAATTTTTAGCTTGTCATTTTTTATTATTAGTAGTAATTTAATTTACTTTCTAAAAAGTTACATGATACATTGTACTTTAAGTGAACTACTGTGACAGTGGTTTTTAACACACTTTGCTAAAAATGTGCAAAAGTATATTTGGACATAAGTATATTAGAAGTATATTGAATTACATTAAACTGAAAGTGTACTTCATAGTAGTCTATTTATTTTAATACACTATATTGTACTTTTTAAAAGTTTTGATCAAAGTTTACTTTCAAACATTTGATGAAAATATCATATTAATGTACTTTTTAAATATTTTAAGTAAGTGCATAAATCTTAGCCATTTCTTAATATGTTTAAAGTACAATTAACTATATATATATATATATATTTTTTTTTTACCAGGAAGAACCTATGAATGAGCAGGTGTCACGGATTTGAGTTGAGAAGATTGAGATCTTCAGTGATGTTTAAGGACTAAAAGGAAGCTTCAGATTCTGTAAAAAAAAAAAGGCTAAAAAGGAAACAGTTCACATGGTCAGATATTTGTGTTTATCAGGACGTTTCCCGCAGGGCAGTGGCTGTAAATCCAGATGTGTGTTAACGCTGCCGGCTCTGTCCACACTCGGGTGATGAAAGTCAGATGCAGTCGTCACGTTTTGTCTGCAAACAAACGCAAGACAATAAGTCTTCCTCCCGGCCTCATTCAGCGCTGTGTGTGAAGCATTTAGGCTTATCCTGCAGAGCTGCACCGCGCTATACACTTAATATGCACCACACTTAGGGCCCCGCAAATTAATGAGGGCTCCACGTCCTCTGCAATCAGACTATAACTCCTTTAGGACATGAAATGCAGAATAAAAGACTTCACGAGAGATGAAACTGATGGAAAAATCAGGAAACAGTCAGGAAAAGTGCATCTAGTGCATCCCAGAACATTAGAATATCCTTTAAAAGTTATTATTTCAAGTGTTTATTTATTTTATTGTTGATGATTATGGCTTACAGCCAATGAAAACCTCCAAAATCTGAATATTATATAAATAAGATCAATTGGTACTTTTATCAGTGTGGGCAGTGTGCCAAGTCCTGCTGGAAAATGAAATCTGCATCTTCATAAAAGTTGTTATCAGCAGAGGGAAGAAGCATGAAGTGCTGTTAGATTTTGCGGGAGACAAAACTGCACTGACTTCAGACTTGATATAACCATCACTAAACCAGAAAAGTAAAAAACCTAATGACACACTGATTTTATTTTTTTTATTTTTTTTTTTCATACTGTCTAGTGCTCATTTAAACTCCCCAAATTACACCTTTAAACTCTAAAAGTTTCTTAAAAGTGAAGTACTTACTTTCAGGTGGTAGGAGGCAAACTTGTTTAAGTTTCTACAGTTTCTAAAGTTCCACCATAAATGCTGCTGTTATATTCACACAATCACACTAATTCCACCTTAAAAGCTACTGCTACATGTAACGACCACTGTTTGGCCAGTAAATGAGTCTCAAAGCAGTGCTGCTTTCCACTCTGTTTATCCTGAAACAGATTAAACCGAATAATTCTTCAAATCTTGCAATGAACGGCTGCAGGTATAGCACCATCTCAGAGTGTTCTTTTTAAAACCAGACATCCCCAGTTGCAAAAGTTGATTTCAGGGAGGTTATCCCCCTTTATTTGACAAAAATTGACAGTAACAATATCACAAAAAATTGCACAACATCAAAAACATTTCATGTCATATTACATGAATTATTAATATTGCCTCCGCCATGATCTGCTTTCTCTCACTCTCTGAACAAATCCCGTCCGGGAGGGGGGAAAAAACACTGCCCGCCCACACTAAAAACTGATTGGCTGTCTCACAGACTCTTTGCAGAGAACAGGCCAATCAGAACCCTCTCTGTTTTCTCTCTCTCCTTCCCACACGCGATTAGAGAATAAAAGTCTGTGGCCTGTGTGCGCGTTTGGGGCGCTCGTTCTGAATTGCGGGAGATTATATGTGACTGGTGGGCATCAGGGAGCCACTACCGAAATGCGGGAGACTCCCGCAGCTTCAGGGAGACTTGGTTTGTCTGTAAAACAGTATTTTAACATAACATGTACTTGATCGAATAGCTTGTTTTTCTCATTAAAAATATTTTCAAAAATTAACAGAGGAAAGCATTTTTTTTTATCTTATAGCACAACAGCATTAGAAAAATGAATTAATAACATATTCAGAAATATTTATAGAGCACTTTTGGAGGGAAAATCTAGGGAGCAACATACCTGAAACAGATTAAACCAAATAAATCCTCACATCTTGCAATGCACGGCTGCAGGTATAGCACACTGAGGTTGTAAAAAAATAGAATAAGATAAAAAGGGATTAGCTTAATTCACATTTTTCTATAGAAAGTTTCTTAAAAGTGAAGTATTACTTACAGGTGGTAGGAGGCAAATTTGTTTAAGTTTCTGTTCCACCTTAAATGCTGCTGTTATATTCACACGATTACACTAGTTCCACCTTAAACGCTACCACAATCACACTAGTTCCATCTTAAAAGCTACTGCTATATGTAACGACCACTGTTTGGCCAGTAAATGAGTCTCAAAGCAGTGCTGCTTTCCACTCTGTTTATTCTGAAACAGATTAAACCAAATAATCCTTCAAATCTCGCAATGCACGGCTGCAGGTATAGCACACTGAGGTTGTAAAAAATAGAATAAGATAAAAAGGGATTAGCTTAATTCACATTTTATTATAGCAAGCATGAGCTATACAACGCGGCTCACACGACTTGTCTAGACTGTAACTCGATAAAGTTAGCATTTCTTATCAAAACTATATAATAAATAGAGCACTAGATATTTTTATAAAGCTATAGAACAGTGTTTTTAAAGTTTTTAACTAGATATAGATTAAAAATATATATATTTTAGAGAGGAACAGCTCTCAGCAGCTGTGCACCATCCATCTCAGAGCTCTCACTCATCTGATGGAGGTGAATGATGAAGAAATGAAAAGCTCCCAAAAATATTTTAATATTTTTACAAAAATATAAACTTTTACCAAAATAAACATTTTACACATTTTTAACCCATTTTTATAATAATAGAGCAATTTTGGTGAAACTCAGTAATTATATTATCTGTTCATTCTAACTATTCATGCAAACAACCTAGTTCTAATTTAAATGCTACCACTACAGTCAAACAGTTCCATCTTAAACAGTAACGCAGTACAGGTGCCTAGAATAACCACTGCACCATTTAAGGTGGCGTAAAAAACAACTTTAGTTTTTTTTACTATCATTATTTTATAGTAACTTTTCAATTATATTGTATTTTATTTCTTTTAAATGCACATATATCAACACATCTAAAGAGAAAGCTTTAAACTAGATGTTGGAACATTACTGTGTGGGCTTGATTGCATCCAGCCACTGCATTTTATAAATTAATAACTCCCAAACATGTGCATGCCATCCACATTCTTATAGACTACATCATATAAAACAATAATTGCATAATAAATGCATTAATGCATTAATTAATTCACCTTCTCACACAGCTGCCTGCAGCTTGGTGCCTGATTTTAGGGACTATGGACTTTGCACAATCATGCACTGCAAACACAAGCAGAGCTGCTGAGCAGAGTGAGCTCTGTTATGAAAGTGATGTGAACTTTGTCTCTTTCTGTGAGTCAGATCAGCAAATCCTGAGCGCAGGAATTTCCCAACCTCACTTTGGGTTTGGGTTGGTGCTTGGCTCCATCTAGTGGCAGCGAACAGTCAGCAACCAAATCACTGCTGTTCCAACTACAACCATCATTTTAACTCACATTACCAGGCTGAAGTGACTCAAATCAGATTTTTTCATGGCTGTGTGAACGTGCCAAATCGTATTTTTTTTAAACCAGATTTGAGTCACTTTCATATGTGGTCCTAAATCGGATGCGTATCCTTTACATGGACATGCGACATAAGTGTGAACGGTCAAATCATGTGGAGTTCATGCGTCTTTTTGCTTTTACGCATTAGCATTAGCGCTAAATGCTTCTCTCTCGTACCCACACTGCACTACACATCTCTTGGTGCAGTTGTGCAGCTATAGCTGCAAAAACAGCAAAAGCAAGCCGCAAGTTCACATTACAAGCCACATTGTCCAAATCCGATTTTTTGCTCAGATCGGATTTGTCTGTCTTGACGGTTCACATTGAAAAATGTAAGTGATGTGTATCTGTGTGTAGTGTGAACGAGTCTGTTCCTGAAACGCTTCACATCCTGCACATTGATACCTGTATAAACGTCTCCTTCTTCACCAACAACCAAAAAAATAATATTTGAGAGACAAGAGGCTCGTAGCTTTATTAAGGTGAAATGGATGCAAACATAAAAGTTAATCCAACAAAAAACGGATTTGGCACGTTCACACAGCCATGAAAAAATCAGATTTGAGTCACATCAGCCTGGTAATGTGACTGAATCCTTATTGACATAACCTTTATTTTAAAGATAGATTGGTCTATTGGACCAATAGAAATGATGGACCAATAGACTCAGTTTTTAAATTCATTTAGACACCAGTCCCTAGTAAGCACATCTAGTGATGGTGATAAAGTACCTGACTAAATTAGCCATAGCCAGTTAGCTTACCTGTTCAGGAGAAAAGTAGCAGCTCTGGGTCGGTCTTGTCGTCTATTTGAGCTCCAAGTCTCCAACTTTTAAACTCACTGCCAATATTCACTCTTTTTATGTTCCTTTTCTAGTCACTGAAATTTTTTGAGACATGCTGAAGTTTAACTGAACCAGCCCTGCAAGCTTCTGCTTCTTCCTGCAACATGATGATATATAGTTACATAGTGGTCCTTTAAATTTACCAAATTGAAAACTGCTGGAACATAATCAAGAGGAAGATGGATGATCACAAGGCGCCAAACCAAACTGTTAACCAAGTTATCCAAAAGCAGTGTGTAAGACTGGTGGAGGAGAACACACCAAGATGCAATAAAACTGTGATTAAAAAACAGGGTTATTCCACCAAATATTGATTTCTGTACTCTAAAACTTTATGAATATGAACTGTTTGTTTTCTTTGCATTTTTCTAGGTCTGAAAGCTCTGCATCTTATTTTTTGTTATTTCAGACATTTCTCATTTTCTTACAAATTACCATTTTATTTGGAATTTGGGAGAAATGTTGTCTGTAGTTTATAGAATAAAACAACAATGTTCATTTTACTCAAACATAAACCTATAAATAGGAAAATTAGAGAAACTGATTCAGAAACTGAAGCATCTGTAACTGGAGCAGGAGCAGAAGAAGAAAAGAAGAATCTACAAGACCTGTCTGCAAATGATGCCACTTTACTAAAGCTTAGAACAATATTAATGAACATGAACATTGAGTGTGTTTGTATGTGTGTGTGTGTGTGTGTGTAGGGTCAGAGTGTGTCCACTCAGCACAATCTTTAAACACTTCATATACAATCTGTATTATAAACTCCTTATTATAAATCTCCTGCACTGAAAGACTACACATCCCAGCCTGTCTAGTCAGATATTCAGGACATGAACAGAAGATCATCAGTGGCAGAAAGTTTAAAACATCTTTAAAACAGCTGTAGGTTTTATACCTTTATACCAGTACAATATGTTTACGATGGCAGGTAATTTGGTCCCAGATTATTCGAAAGAAATAAACTGGCATGCCAAAAGTCACGGGATAGCAGTATGTACAGTATATATTGATGTTAAAATTAAGAGGACCTCAGGGGACAGCTTGTCAACTGTAGAACTTGTAAGGTTAAATACAAGCAAACCACATTACCACGCACTAAAATGTTCAAAATGTGAATCTCATATATTATATAGATGTATTACACAGAGAGTGATCTATTTTAAGCGTTTATTTATTCTATTGTTGATGATTATGGCTTACAGCCAATAAAAACTCTGAAATCAGTACCTCAGAAAATGTGAATATTATATAACTAAGACCAATTGTTACTTTTGTTGGAAAATGAAATCCGCATCTCCATAAAAGAGAGAGAATCCAAGGGATCAGAGTCTGGAGGAAGAGTGGAGAGACACACAGTCCAAGCTGCTTGAGGTCTAGAGTGAAGTTTCCACCAATCAGTGATGGTTTGGAGAGACATGTCATCTGCTGGTGTTGATCCACTGTGTTTTATTATCAAGTCTAAAGTCAGTGCAGTTTTGTTTTCCCACAAAATCTTACAGCACTTCATTCTTCTTCCCTCTGCTACTGACAACTTTTATGGAGATGTGGATTTCATTTTTCAGCAGGACTTGGCACACTGCCCACACTGCCAAAAAAAGTACAAATTGGTCTTAGTTATATAATATTCTAATTTTCTGAGACCCTGATTGTTGGGTTTTCATTGGCTTTAAGCCATAATCATCAATAATAAAAAAAATAAACACTTACAATAGATCACTCTGTGTGTAATACATCTATATAATATATGATAAATGTTTCACATTTTTAACTGATTTACTGAAATAAAGTAACTTTTCAATGATTTAAAAATTTGCACTAGAGATGCACCAGTATTACCTCAATGTAACACCTCCCTAAATAGAGGACCTACATCAGTAATGCTTTTTTTTATTGGGCAAACAGAGCATTTAATTGCAAATAGGCATATATAAGCTTACATATATATATATATATATATTTGTTTTGTAAACATGTATAATTCTAATGTCTAAATATTCTTAGGAATTTAAAGGTCATTGTGCCTTAAATGTAATATGTAAATTTATGTCGTATGTTATTTTTATGCCATTATATTTGAATTATATCAGTGTCCTAAATGCTCCTCAAATAACTATAACTTATCATTTCCTAAATTTAATTCTGGCACAATAAAATAGTAAAAAAAAAAATCCATCCCATGACTTGTGGCATGGCAGTATAAAAAAAAAAGCTAATACACTTATAATATAGGATTCATCCCAGTTTAACCCTTATATACACACACACACACCAGTGGTTCTCAAACTGGTCCTCAGTGTCCAACAGCTCTGCTCCAACCTCACTTAAAACATTTGACAAGAGAAGAAGCCAAAACTGATCATCAGGAGGGTCTGGCTGAAGGTTCGAAGGAACCACTGGCTTATGCAACCTAGACATGTGAAAAATAAACCATCTGATATGTGCAGTTCGTACACGATATGAACACAAGTATTAGGACACCTCCATATTACACCTATAGGAGCTTTTTTGAGGTTTAAATTCAGTCATCAGTGTGTAGTCGGTCCCCTTTGCAGTTCTAACAGCAGCTGTGGAGCTGTGCAGTTATAGCAATGCACTTTAAAAAAATGTATTTCTATATTTTTTTTTATCACATTTTCTCCTGAATTTACACAGTCAATTACCCAACCCACTCACTAGGACTCATCTGATACATGTGAAGTCAGACTCCGCCCCTTTTTGAACTGTTGCTGATGCAGCATTGCAGAGTAGCATCACAGCGACTCGGTTCTGATACATCAGCTCACAGATACAGCCTTGTGCTGATCGCTCGACATCACCCTAGGAGTGATGAGGGGAAAGAGCGCCATCTACTGTACCCACACAGAAAAAGCAAGGCCAATTGTGCTCTTTCAGGGCTCTGGCAGCTGATGGCAAGCTGCATAAACAGGATTCGAACCAGCAATCTCCCTTTTTGGACATTTGTTGTGTGCTATGCTTTACTAGTGGCTGTGTTTCCTAAACACTTTCACTCCTCAATAATAACCACTCACATCTAATGGTGGAATATTTAAGAGGGAAGAAAGTTGATTTGGAAGCTGATTGGTTGCAGTTGATGCATCCTATTACAGTATCACAATGAGCTCTTTAGCTCCACCCATTCTTTGGTGATCAATTCAATACACTTGTGGCAATGAAACTAAATGGAAAACCCGTAAGTCTATGATTAAGAGGTGTGTTCCAATACGTTTGTTCATATATTGTATCCATACTGGCTTAGATAAACAGTAAAGCCTTACAAACAAATGTATAAAATATAATAAGAAATAAAATAAAACAATATTCTACCCCAACATTCTTGCTTCAAATGTGTTTTTTATATTCTGGCCATAATGAAACAATATGCAGTTAAAATAAAAAAAATAATAATAATCCTACAAGATTGCAGAAGGCGAACCGGATGACGCACGCAAACACATGAGACAAAACTGGTAATGAAAGAGTTAACGAATACAGAGGCACCGAGTAAGCTGTCGTACGTCTCGCTTTACAAACCACTTAGAAACTACCAACAAAAAAATAAGCACCCCATCATCATTAAACCAGTTAAATTATACATCAGCCTGCTCCATGCACAGCACGACACGTCGGGCAAGATGACGAGCGCCCCCTCCTGGCGGGACCAGAGAGGTGCGAGGCTCTGGGAAGGTGGTGTTGGTGAAAAATACATGAGATGGGAGGAGAGGAGGAGCCGGAGACTGATGGGTCGCTTTCATTCAGAGTTCATTTGTCTTTTTCAGATTCTGTCTTTTCTTCTGTCTGTGACGCCTCTGCCTCGGGGGAAACTTCCTCATACCTGAGAGAGAAAGAAAGAAAGAGAGAGAGAAAGAGAGAGAAAGACAGAAAGAAAGACAGAAAGAAAGACAGAAAGAAAGACAGAAAGAAAGACAGAAAGAAAGAAAGCGGGAGAGTGAAAGAGACAAAGAAAGAGAGGTTGAAAGAGGGAGGAAAGGAGAGGGGGAAGAAAGAGAGAAAGGAAGGGAGAGAGTGAAGAAAGAGAGGAAGAGAGAGATGGAGAGAGATGGAGCGAAAGAAAGAAAGAAAGAAGGAGAGTGAAAGAGAGAAAAAGAAAGAGAAAGGAAGGGAGAGAGTGGAGAAAAGAAAGAGGAAGAGAAATAAAAAAAGAAAGAAAGAAAGGGGGAGAGTGAAAGAGACAGAGAAAGAAAGAGGTTGAAAGAGGGACAAAGAGGGGGAAAGAAAGAGAGAAAGGAATGGAGATAGTGGAGAAAAGAAAAAGGAAGAGAAACAGAGAGAGAGAGGGAAAGAAAGAAAGCAAGAAGGAAAGAAAGAAAGGGGGAGAGTGAAAAAGACATAGAGAGAGACGGAGAGAGGTTGAAAGAGGGAGGGAGGAGGGAAAGAAAGCGAGAGAACGGAGGGGTGAGAGTGGAGAAAAGAAAGAGAGGGAGGGAGAGAGGGAGAGAGATGGAAAGAAAGAAAGAAAAACAGAAAGAAAGAAACAAAGAAAGAGAGAGAGAGAGAGAGAGAGAGAGAGAGAGAGAGAGAGAGAGAGAGAGAGAGAGAGAGAGAGAGAGAAAGAGGGAGAGAGAGATTGGCATTAGGGTCACCCAAACAATAACCAATAACTTAGTCTAAAATAAATACAGCAAGTTAAACAGCAGTGGTCAGACTTAAGAAAACTTAAGAAAAGCTGAGTTCAGTTCATCCCAAACTCCTGTTTCATCTAAATATGGTCTTTCCAAATATTTGGCAACCAAAATTATTTCTATGGAAAGACCAAATAGCATTTATACTAAACAACAACAAATTTATTTTAAGTTACATTTCAGTGTTTTTTTAGGATTTACATCAGAAGTGGTGGAAATGTACCAGTCAAATTCTGTGTGTGTAACTATAGGTTTAAATAGGATCTCCTGTGGATTTTGCGTTTTACAAAGACTCTAATACTAGGTCAGTAGCTGAACTGCACTTAGTAAAGTAACATATGACATTGCAAAGACTGTTATTAGTGTTAAAATGTCTTTATTTTAAAACTATCTTTTGTGCAGGAGTAAACACGAGGTAACCGCATGGGCTCCATCCACATGGTTGGGCACGTGCTTGTAAACGTGAGCACGTGTGTAAAGCTGTGCACCTCAGTCCAGCACAGTTTTGCAGCGCAGATATTTCCAGATACAGCTGAATTCACGCTTTTAATCCCAGAAAAACAAACAAACACTCTTATTTACCTTTTAAAAGGCCATTTAAATGCCTGATTAAAGGACCGATTACTGTTGTTTTGCTGTTTTTCTCAGGTTTTTTTTTTTTTCTCAGCTCTTGATTGGTCCGGACATGAGACAGCATGTGGGTGGGGGCGGGGCTGGTGACGTTATGGGCTTTGCATTGATTAATATTGCGATATATATATGGTCGAAAAAAGAACATTTGCAATGTCAATTTTTTCCAATATCGTGCAGCTCTACTAGAGATCACAGACATTTTAAAACGAATAAAAAAACATTTAATCATTTTCCCTTTAGTGTAATCTGCAGTATCTTTAGCTGAGGCTGGGGGTGTTTAGGCAGAGCAGGAGCACTTCAGAAGCAGAAGCAGGAGCATGGATTTATGGGTAAAGGATGGCAGGATGAAGGTGGAGGGGTAGATGTGAAAGGATGGAGTATAAAGCGTATTGGGAGGAGGTGGCGGGGGAAGGATGGAGGGCAGCGGGAGGGAGGGGGGCGTACCTGCCCAGGTGACGAGAGTCAGGGGCGGTAAGGAGAAGGCGTGGCCGTTACATGTTGGAGGGGGTGTGGCGGCGGCGGCGGGGGGAGGAGCCGACTGAGCTCTGCATGGAGTTGGCCAGGCTGGCCGGGGAGCCGGAGACAGTGGGGAAGTGTGTGAGGCGTGGCGTGTGAGGCAACACTTCCTCAGACGACTCATAGCTGAGCACCACAGCACCGAGAGGGAAGGAGAAAAGGAGGAGGACAAGGAGGAAATAAAAAAAGAGAAAGAGGGAAAGAGTGAGAGGGGAGAGAAGATGAGAAACACAGAAAAGGAAAATAGAAAAGCAGTTTTTTAGAGCAGCTTTGAGCAAATTAGTTTTGGTTGACCTTAGTTTTGGTGCGTGTGAAGCCAGTAAAGCTATAAAAGTACATTTCGGAGGTCAGGATGTTGGTACATCACCACTTCACCTCATCCCCAACTCATCCCATCCACGGACGAAGTATCGGATGAAACTCCATCATTACAGAGTTCCACTGCATCACTGAAAGAACCCCCTGTAGCACATTTATTTTAAAAAGCGTGTATTTAAAGAATCGTAATAAGGGAAGTGCCTCAGTTCTTGTTTTACTTAAAAAAAAAAAAAAGAAAAAAAAAAAGAAAATTGAAGACAAAAAAAAAAGAAGAAATTAATCTTTTTGGCAGAAACTAAAACCATACAAAATTAAACACCCTGCTTATTTCTCTGAGCTGGATCACTCACTAATAGTTGATGATAGACTGTAGTTGCTGTATGAGCATAGCCTTCACACTGCCCTGTAGGGAGCCTGCTGTCTGGTGATAACTAACTAAGCTAACTCCTAACAACGTTTTTTAGCTCTGGTTGCATTTTGGAATTCAGTAATATAGTAAAATAATAATATGGTATGCAATAATAGAATTTAATTTTCATTTTGCTGCAAAAAAATAAATAAAAAAATCTCTAATACGTCCCGAGTCTCTGTCAAATTGATAACTTAATTAATTTGCTTAATTAAGTTTTTTAGATTAATTGAATGTGTTTACATGTTAAATGACCATCAATGATTATATTTTCTGATAGAACTCATGACATGATTAGGGTTGATCATCAGATATTAAGGAAGCATGCTGAGTTTAAGCATTGGCAGCTCTTGTAAGCAGAGCTTTTATCCTTCAAATCTGCTCACCACCATTCCCGCAGCCCCATTTCCACACTCAGAGTTGCCAGGTATAGAACACAACAGCCATAGAAACAGACAAGATGGCTATTTTTCTGCTAAACAGGTAATCACTGAGCTTCAGTAAGGTTGCTAAACACACCACAAGTGTAGTAGAGACGGGCATTTTTGACGTTAAAATGTAGCGATTTGGCAACCCGCATGAGCTTAGCGTCTAGGGAAGAGCAGGTGGGGCAGGAAACTATCAGGTTTTTGAAAATGTGAACCCTGTCGCTATTTTACACATTTGGTTGCCAAATAGTTGGTGCATCTCTAGTGTAAACTAAGGACACCTGAGGTCTAAAGAGATTTAATGCCAATTTAAAGCTCAGAAAAGGAAATATAAAGGCACAGAAACACAGAAAAGGCCATAAAAACTAAACTAAGCACTCAACTCGTCTGATGTCCATTCTGAAGGTCACCACCTTCATTTTGTCATGGCAGCTCTTAGCTGGGATTCCTGGCAGTGAAAGCTGGTTTGGAAAGGCAGGAGCGTTCCAGCGCCCAAATACTGTGCCAACCTCACTCAATATCACCTTCAGTGCTCTAACTAACACACACTGCTTCCTCCTCAAAGGGGCTGATCCGCAGCCGGATACAGGATTAGAGGGTGTGTGTGTGTGTGTGTGTGTGTCTGTTAGAGCTGCACGGTATGGATAAAAATTTACATTGCAAATGTTCTTTTTTTGACACATATATATATATAGCAATATTAAACAATGCAGGGCCCATGACATCACCAGCCCCGCCCCCACCCGTGTGCTGTCTCGCGTCCGGACCAATCAAGAGCTGAGTCAGCGCCAAGCTCAACTCAAAACCCGAGGAAAACAGAAAAACAACAGTAATCGATCCTTTAATGAGGCATTTAAATGGCTTTTTAAAAGGTAAATAAGAGCACTTGTTTTTCTGGGATTAAAAGCATGAATTCAACTGTAACTGGAAATATCTGCGCTGCAAAACTGTGCTGGACTGAGGTGCACAGCTTTCCACACGTGCTCACGTTTACAAGCACGTGCCCAACCATGTGAATGGAGGCCATGCAGTTACCTCCTGTTTAATCCTATCAACCCCCCTCCCACTCGTGCTTCTCAGGCAGCAGCAGCCTGTCACTCACACAGACACAGAGACAGCACTGTGTATCTACTTCTTGTGTCAAGAATGAAAACATTGCAGCATGACGTGTTTAATTTAATTGCCTTACGTGACATCACACGTCCTGCGATGTGAATATGGAATATTGTGAAGCGAATAGAACTGGATTAAACTGAAATTTGAGAATATTAAAGGGCCTGTCTCCTACATAGTGTATATTTTAACTGCCCGCCCCATTTAGTTCTTATATAAAGAAAATAAAAAAATAAAAATAAAAAGTCGATATTGCATTATATCGTATTGATTTAGTTTGTGATGCATCATCATATCGTAGCATCAACTATGTATTTTTTATTAAAATGTAGGCGCTCTAAACTCCTTAAGAGTCATTCCACCAAATCGGACTTACTAAAAGTCCTAAAAGTGTATTACTCCACGTGACGGCACTACAATCAAATGAATAAGATAAATAAACATGTGGTGAAGAATAATGGTTGTTAAATTCTGTAAAATTGACATTAATAAATCCATAATTCCTGGTATTTTCTTATTTAGGAGTATTTTATCCTCCTCAGTTCATGACTGTGACACCACAACCAAGAAGAACCCTTTTCAAAGCGTGGGCCCTTTAAAAGCCTCAGAAAGTGGGTGAAAGTTCTGAAAGTTCTGTTTGTTTTGAGGAGAGATGATAGAAACTCTGCTGCAGACCAAACAGAGCAGAGCACAGGTCAGATCATGTGTTTATCTGCAGTGTTTAGAGAAGATAGTGGAGGCTTGTTACCTAAACATCTCCGTCAGCTCTCCCTTCAGCAGGGCCACCACCACTGGGAAACCCACACAGGCTGGAACCAGGTACAGCAAAGCAGGCTGGGAAATAAAGAACACAGGCAACGTGTTTAATAACGGCTCAGAAAATTACTTTTTTAAAAGCTTTTTGATCTTTTAGCAGAGAGCACAGCAGGTGAAAGAGGTCTAATTTCTCTCTTTTTTACATTTTTTTTTCTTTTCCCTATAATCTACCCACCTAGATATATATATATATATATATATATATATATATATGGGTCATTTTACTAAAATAATATGGCCCTAAAATAATATCACAACAGGGTTCTTGCACTATTTTAAAAGTCAAATTTAACACTTTTTAAGACCTTTTTAAGACCTCAATAAATATAATTTTAGGCCTAAAAATGTAGTCATAATTTCTTAAGTTCTCTTTCAGATAACGTTAGTATGTTAGCTAACTCACCGTAATCGTTAGCTAGCTTTCCGCTAACCTTAGTTCTATCCCTGGTAACGTTAGCTAGCTTGTTTAAGCTAGCTAAAGTTAGTATGTTAGCTAGCTTGCTGCTAAAGTTATTAGCTTGCTGCTAACGTTAGTATGTTAGCTAACTTGCCTCTAATGTTAGCTAGCTTTCCGTTAGCAAGCTCGCCGGTAAATTTAGTATGTTAGCTAACTTGCTGCTAATGTTAGTTAGCTTTCCGCTAACCATGGTTCTATATGTATGGTTCTATAGTATGTTATCCCTGGTAACGTTACCTAGCTCGCTTTAGTTAGCAAAAGTTAGTATGTCATCTAGCTCGCCACTAAAGTTAGTATGTTATCTAGCTTGGCGCTAATGTTGGCTAGCTCTCTGCTAACCTTAGTTCTCCCCGTGTTTCCCACAGGCATTAAATGCACAATCTGAAAATGTAATACCTACAGCAAATTTACAGTAAATTTAAAGAAATAAAATGAGTAATTAGGGTCCTAAATTAAGACATTTTAAGACTTTTTAAGGCCCCCGAGGGAACCCTGTATGATATTTCATGTTTTTTTGCGACAATAATACTCTTGGAGATATGACAAAACACTGAATTAAAAATATTTATATTTCAAGAATGCGCTACTGCAGCAAAATGAAAATTAAATTTTGTTTCATACAATATGATATGGCACACCCCTAACTGAGATATTAAAACAAATACAAGACTGCTTTGTAACAGAAATCAATGATCCAGAATGTCATGATAATAATAATGCACTACAAATATCTCCATATATCCAGGATTAAAGTAAAATAAATTATACTGGACAGATATAATCTGTCTCTAGTAGATATATTAAGGGAAATGAGAACAGTGTGAATTTTTCACCTGGGCGTGTTTGAATGTGTGCATGACGAAGATGGTGAGGCCCAGGCCGAAGATGTAGGCGAGGAAGCTGGTGTAGAAGTACGTCCTCGAGTTATTCTTCAGACTGCAGAGAGAAGAGAGCGCCCAATCAGTCTACTGCATCTCCAGAGTGCAAAATGTCTGATATTTTAGTTTAGTTTATTACATATTTAATTGTGGAGAGTTCTGAGAAACTTTACCTGACATCAAAACGAAGCAGCAGAGCGATGAAAATTCCTGAGAACAAAAAAACACAACTCAGTAAAAAAAAAAACTAATTTTACAAATATTACATTTTTTTATTAAATATAACATATTAAACATATTATACCGCATAGCATGGGTCTATGAGCTATACAAAACATTGTGTTTATTACAGGGGCAGTTGAGACCCAAGAAGAAATACAAAGGTACGCAAAAAGTGAGTTTTGAATAATATGCTGTGTGTCGGGAAACATATTGGTTTATTTCTGTTTTTAAAGCACTTTATGTCCATATATGCCACCGTACTTCACACAAATGCTTATTAAAAAGAACACAACCTATCAGACTCGCTCCAGTGACCGGATCACTCTTCAGCTACCAAGAGTTTTTAACAAACTGAGAAAATCTGCTTTTAGCTACAGAGCAAAAGCGAGCTGGAATTTACTACAAGAAACTCAGCTCGCTGGTGTCACTAAATCATTTTAAACTATAGACAACCTGTACCTGTTTTATCTGCTTTCTGATCTTTGGTAGTTTTTTAATTTTGGTTTGTTTTAGCTGGTTTTTTTTCCACATTTCTTGTATCATTTCTTTTTTCTTTTATTGTTATGTGACTAGTTTTATTTATTCATCTGTAGTTGCACTTTATTAGTTTTATTACCTTTGATTGTTTTTTATATATGATTTTATGATTCCTACTTTTTTTTTTACCTTATATGTTTTATATATTTTTATAATATCTTTTATCTTATTAAAATGATGTTTTCTTTTATTATTATTTATTTATTTATTATTATTATTATTATTATTATTTTTTTTTTATCGTCAATCCCTTCTCCATGTAATTGCTCGGCTACATTGTAAATGAGGGCCACCCTCAATGTACTCAGAGTTAAAAAAAAAAAAAAAAAAAAAAAAAGGTTGATCTTTAAATAATCTCCATATCTCTCCTCATAGAGTCTAATATTATTTATAGTTATCATATCAGCAGTGGGTCTGTTTAATCAGAGATTAATGGTGGTAAATGAGGTAGAAGATCTCAGCTATTTTTACTGTACTTTCTTTTACTTTACTTTGATACTTTGTTTTTAAGTAGCACCTTAGACAGTTTTGCACATGCTTCAGAGTATTTTTGGTTTGTTTAACACTTTTAAGTTACTACATGATTGCTTGTGTTTTCCTTCACAGTCTGGATTACGTCAGTATTTATTTGTAGTGTAGGAAAAGCTGTGTAGCATTACCTGGAATGACGATGTCTCCCAGACCCAGCATGGCAAAGTTACTGGCATTCAGCCCCCTCTCCAGCAGATCCTGTGGGAAAACCACTGACAGAACAGAACAGACCAGTCAGACTGATGAGCTAAAGATGAGCTTCATATTGATGCATCATCCAGGCAAACATGCAGACAGGTCTAACAATATAATAGTATATTTCTTTTTAAAAAATGAATAAAAAGTAAATGTCCTCACGCTTAATTGGAGCTTCGAATGACTTGGCAACCGTCACCATAACATTAGTGCCAAAAACCTGCAGATAAAGAAGCAAAGAGTTTGACTGTGTTGAGCTGTGGTGGAGTGGAAACAGACAGAGCTAAAGACAGTCATCTATTCCAACAGCCAGGAAACACTTACGCAACTCTAACCAACTGCATGTGCTCAGAACACGCAGAGACAAACTCACAACTCACTACATATATTTTCAGTTATTTGTTATGTTTTTTTCCCTTTTCTGTATGTAGTAAATTAACAATTTCTCTGAAATGTCCTTTTTATATAGAATAATTCAGCATATTGTGCAGTGTGCACTGTATGATCACACTACAAGTGTACTGAAAATAAAATAGTGAAATAAATATATACAATACATCAGTTTTTAAATTTAATATTGTTTAGATACAGCAAAATGTCAAATAACAAAGTGTGCCTTATTGCAATATTTTAATAAAATCTTACAGCACTTCATGCTTTTCTCTGTTGACAACTTTTTTGCGGATTTCATTTTCCAGCAGGACTTAGCACACTGACATATATATATATATATATATATATATATATATATACACTGCTCAAAAAATAAAGGGAACACTCAAATAACACATCCTAGATCTGAATGAATGAAATATTCTCATTGAATACTTCAACCCTTCAACTTCAGCCTTCAACTTGCAGGAACTGCTGACACACTCCAGCCACATGAGGTCTAGCATTGTCCTGCATTAGGAGGAACCCAGGGCCAACCGCACCAGCATATGGTCTCACAAGGGGTCTGAGGATCTCTTCTCGGTACCTAATGGCAGTCAGGCTACCTCTGGTGAGCACATGGAGGACTGTGCGGCCCTCCAAAGAAATGCCACCCCACACCATTACTGACCCACTGCCAAACCGGTCATGCTGAAGGATGTTGCAGGCAGCAGACCGCTCTCCACGGCGTCTCCAGACTCTGTCACGTCTGTCATGTGCTCAGTGTGAACCTGCTTTCATCTGTGAGGAGCACAAGGCGCCAGTGGCGAATTTGCCAATCCTGGTGTTCTCTGACAAATGCCAAGCGTCCTGCACGGTGTTGGGCTGTGAGCACAACCCCCATCTGTGGACGTCGGGCCCTCATACCATCCTCATGGAGTCGGTTTCTAACCGGCCTGCTGGAGGTCATTTTGCAGGGCTCTGGCAGTGCTCCTCCTGTTCCTTCTTGCACAAAGGCGGAGGTAGCGGTCCTGCTGCTGGGTTGATGCCCTCCTACGGCCTCCTCCATGTCTCCTGGTGTACTGGCCTGTCCCCTGGTAGCGCCTCCAGCCTCTGGACACTACGCTGACAGACACAGCAAACCTTCTTGCCACAGCTTGCATTGATGTGCCATCCTGGATGAGCTGCACTACCTGAGCCACTTGTGTGGGTTGTAGAGTCCGTCTCATGCTACCACGAGTGTGAAAGCACCACCAACAGTCAAAACTGACCAAAACATCAGCCAGACAGCATAGGTTCTGAGAAGTGGTCTGTGGTCCCCACCTGCAGAACCACTCCTTTATTAAGTGTGTCTTGCTAATTGCCAATAATTTCCACCTGTTGTCTATTCCATTTGCACAACAGCAGGTGAAATTGATTGTCAATCAGTGTTGCTTCCTAAGTGGACAATTTAATTTCACGGAAGTTTGATTTACTTGGAGTTTTATTGTGTTATTTGAGTGTTCCCTTTATTTTTTTGAGCAGTGTATATATATATATATATATATATATATATATATATATATATATATATATATATATATATATATATATATATATAATATTCTAATTTTCTGAGACTGATTTTGGGGTTTTTATTGGCTGTAAGCAATAATCATCTAGAATAAAAGAAATAAACGCTTAAAATAGAACACTCTGTGTGTAATACAGCTAAATAATATGAGTTTTAAACAATTATCGTCGATCCTCCCTCTAAGCTACGCAAGCAGGCTATAAAGCTAATAATATATATCTTTAAAAAAAAAATATATATATATATATATATATATATATATATATATATTGTCATTCTTAGGGACTGAAAAAGACTTAGTCTTATTTTTCATGTTTAACTGTTATAGTAGGATAGAGTTCAGTTTGTTAAGGCTCTAATTGTTCTATTATTTGGTACATGATTGTTCCTGTATTTTTTTTATTATTTAGTTTGTTATGTTGCACATTGCTGTTTTAATAGTGCACACTGCTGCTACCAAAAAAAGCCACTAGATGGCATTACATATATATCTTAATTAAATTATTTAAATTTGACCATTAGTGCCTAATGTGGTGTATTACAGATCACATGTATCACTTTGCATCACTTATATAAAGCCCACCTTTTGAAATAAGATATTGTAAATTTGATGAATCAAACCAATGACTCACCATAGACTAATCTAAAACTGGCATAGGCCTCTCTGCTGTAAAAAAAAAAAGAAAAAAGAAAATCGAGAATCGAATCGAATCGAATCGTGACCCTAAAATCAGAAATAAAATCGAATCAAGGATTTAGAGAACCGTGACACCCCTAAAAACAATGTGCAGTTAAAATCGGGCTTGGACAAGGAATACATCATAGAAGGCATTCTACACCATCTACAGTAGACAGTGCAGTGCAGTGGGTGGTAATGATTGTAACCGGCCACATCTGGCTAAAAGTGTCCATGTGAAGAGACAAAAGAAATCATCACATCCATCAATAGAGGAAAACACTCACCCAGAACACATCGTACACAAACAGCCCCCCCAGCAGGATGCAGCCAGTGCTGACGTTATTCAGATGCAGGAGCTCCACTCCATTCAGAGCAAACGCCAGACCAAAGAGATTATTGGCAACCCAGTGCTGTCAATCAAAAACACATTACATCATAAAGTTTATTTACTATCACCTAAACAGTTATATACAACGGATGGACAATGAAACTGAAACACCTGGTTTTAGAGCACAATAATTTATTGTGGTGACGGACAGTTCTGGTGGAAACAGGAGAGTTGAGGTGCACATTGAATTCTGCCGTGATTTGATCAGCCGTGGTTTTATATTCTTTGGCTACAATCTGGGTTAGCACCCGAACATCCCTTTCAGACAGCTTCCTCTTACAGTGTCCACAGTTAATCCTGTTGGATGTGGGTGGTCCTTCTTGGTGGTATGCTGACATTACCCTGGATACAGTGGCTCTTGATACATCACAAAGACTTGCTGTCTTGGTCACAGATGCTCCAGCAAGACGTGCACCAACAATTTGTCCTCTTTTGAACTCTGGTATGTCTCCCATAATTTTGTGTGCATTGCAATATTTTGAGCAGAACTGTGCTCTTACCCTGCTAACTGAACCTTCACACTCTTACAGCTTTTACTGGTGCCATAATGTGCAATTAATGAAGATAGAACTAGAGTTGCACGGTGTACCGAAGGTTCGATTCTTTTTCGATACTACGTCATCACAAACGATTCGGTTCTTTAGCGTTCGATGCTTTCGATACTGTATATAGCCCAGTCACTAGCTTCAAATGAGTCAAATTAGTAGCCGCGATTTGATTCAGTTCATAAGAAAACTGATTCACACCGCAGCAGTCGGTGTGGCAGGATTCAGATAAACTTAGTGTTCTGAACAAATGAATCGATTCACGCGCAAGCCAGCAGAGCAGCAGCGAGTGTAGAATGGCGACGGCTAAAATAACAGATGTCTCTCGTCCGCGACTTGTGGACAAAACGGGCGCGAGGAGTGAAGTGTGGGAAAATAGTCTGAGATGTAGGCATCTGTTTTTTATTTATATTTTTATTTTTAAATAAAATAACGAAAATAACGAAAACTGAAAGTGAAACTAAACTACTTTATTTATTAGCGCTGTTTTCACTCCCGCAGTTGTACAGCGGGGGGTGTTGTGCCGATTCTGTCCGCAAAGCGGGAGTCGGATTCAGTAGCGGATTCGGCACAAGCGCGGCGGCACCCCGCGGTCCGCGGTGTTAGTTGTAAGCGCTCGCGCTAGCCTCAAAATACGACAGAAAACACTGAGGGAGCTACAGACTTGTGTGGGACTAGAATATGAGCACGAGGAGATAAAAGAGAACCTTTACCTGTGAGTAGCTCACATCAGAACACGCAAATCTCTCTCTCTCTCACTCTCGCTGTGTCTCTTTCTCTGTGTCTCTCTCTCTCTCTGTCTCTCTCTTTGTCTCTCTCTCTCTGTCTCTCTCGCACGTGAACGCCTCCGCGTTTGACCTGCAGCACTGTGTGTAGCTGTTCTTAAAAATCATTTTAATTAAATAATAGTTCTATGCTTCTATGTCACAGTGTTATTTACCGTATTTTTCGGACTATAAGGCGCACCGTATTATAAGACGCACTATCAAACAATGCCTATTTTCTGCTATTTTTCCATACATTGGGCGCATCGCATTATAAGGCGCGTTAAGTGACACTAGAAAGGGTGCCTATATCAAAGTGAACAGGGGTGGCGCCATGTTTCCCTTCCCCCACCGGGGGTGGTCGCTTGCCGGTGGAGCGTCTCAGTATACAAATCTAGCTATTTCAAAGTCAAACGAGTGCTGGATATTAATCTACACAGATTCCTCTCCTGAAAACTGTTTATTTGGGTGAGTAACGTGCTTCAGTTTATTTACAGTAAGCTTAGATTTCCAGATGTCCACTAAGGCTTGCTGCACCAGCGTTAGCATAGCTATCCGCTAGCACGCTAGCTAGTCACCTAAACTAGTAAAGTTAACCCAAACTTAAACGACAGCGTTACACTGAGTAATCCTGCGTGTTCTGGTAAGACAGTGAGATATTAGCTAGCGATTCGTCCCCCGTAGCTTGTTTTAACACGGTAAACAAGCAGATTACAGGCTGATAAAACTCACCTCTGAGAGAGTTAGCGCTTAGCATCTAGCTAATGCTAGCCAGGCAAAGCAGCACAGACTTACAGGCCGATAACTCACCTCTGAACGGTGAACGCTTAGCGATTAGCATCTAACTCTAATAATACTGCTCCAGCAGTATTAAAAGTGCTAAATTTAGAAAATACTGATCTCTGAACAGTGAAAAAGCTAGCTAGCTAAGCGGTTAGCATCTAGCTAATGCTATTGCTGCTCCAGCCTCGGAGCGGCACGGCTCTGCACGGAGTGTGTGTTTACTGCTCCTTACACCTGACGGGTAAAATTTAGATAATACTGATCTCTGAACAGTGAATAAGCTAGCTAATGCTATTTGCTGCTCCAGCCTCGGAGCTGCACGGCTCTGGACTCTGTATAGCACTGAAACTCTCTATAACGCTGCACGGAGTGTGTGTTTACTGCTCCTTACAACCTGACGAGTAAAATCCATACAAAAGGCGCACCGTATTATAAGACGCACTGTCAATTTTTGTGAAAATTAAAAGTTTTTAAGTGTGCCTTATAGTCCGAAAAATACGGTAACATAATTCTGATCATATTTCGCTCATTCATTTAGCAGACAAGCACCCTGATCTCTACAAAGAGCTGAGAAGTCGACAGGTTAGTGGAGTTAGTCAAGATACACTCTGTCTGTAGCTTTACTAAGATTTACTAGCGACTGCTAGGAAATCACATTAACACGGAGAGGAGTGTGCAGGAGTTTTGTTTTGGACCCGTGGTTTTCTCTATTTCTCCATTATCCCATTGGCTGTGAAACATGAACTCGAGATGTTTACGTTTTCGCGTTTCCATTGCAAATCTGTGGTTAGGCACGTAGCCTGCTTGATCGTTACACTGAACATGGGCTTATTAAAAACGGTAAACGGTTGATTAATAAAACGGAGCAGTGAGTGTTAAAATGAACATAACATTGTAATGTTCTTCTGTCTCTTTATTTTCCTTATTCAGAACTTAACTTCTGCCCGCCCGTCAGGTTCACACAGTCAGGCTACCATTACCTCTGGTTTTAGTTTTAGTTTTTAGGAAGTGTTTAGATAATTATGTTACAGTTAAGGTTATAATAACGAAACTTGTTTTTTGTTCAAATGTTTCATTTTAGAATAAAAACGTTTGCACCGATTGTTCAGTGTTCAATCCAGTTCAGTCAAAAATAAACATTTTATGTTCAGATATTTTTATTGTTTTTTTTTTTTCTTCCAAGTATCGTTTTGGTATCGAGAATCGTGATACTACAGTTGGTATCGGTATCGAAGTCAAAATTTTGGTATTGTGACAACCCTAGATAGAACACCAGTCTGCTTCAATTTAGACATGAAACCTCCCACACTAAAATGACAGGTGTTTCAGTTTCATTGTCCAACCCCTGTACATTACTTATTTAATGTAGCAACTTTGAAAAATCAATAGTATTCCCTTTTAATCTACTGTTTTAATCAAAACACTGTTATACAAATCAGGCCATAATGTGAACAGGCATGACTTTATTCTGAACAGCAGAACTGGAGTTTAACTGTACCTTTTTAAGGACGTACCAGACGCCCACCACGCTGCTGATCACCAGGCAGATCAGGTCCTTGGTGTCGAACTCATAATTTACGATTTCTGTGGGGAGAGATTCAGTTTCAGTCCTGTTTCAGAGCTTTAAAAAAACATTTTACGTTTTCCCTTTAAAAATAGATTAGAAAAAACATCAGTTCAGACAGCACAGACAGCGTTCTCAGTTTCTCTCACTCTGCTGATCCTGGATCAGCTTCTAACCACAATACACTGCCTGAGCTTTACCAGATTCTATCTCTCACTTCCTGCTTATAACCGTCACCATCCTTCCCTTCCTCAATCTCACCAGCTCACTTCATGCCTCCCTCTGCTGACAACTTTTATGAAGATGTGGATTTCATTTTCCAGCAGGACTTGGCACACTGCCCAGCCCACACTGCCAAAAGTACAAATTGGTCTTAGTTATATAATACTATAATTTTCTGAGACACTGATTTTTGGATTCTCATTGGCTGTAAACCATAATCATCAACAATAAAAAATAATAAAATAAACACTTAAAATACATCACTCTGTGTTTAATACATCTATATAATGTATTATGTAGTGTTTTACATTTTGAACTGAATTACTGACATAAAGTTACTTTTCAATGATATTCATTTTTTTTTAAGATTCGCTATTATTTCATATCATCATCTTTTCCAATGCATTATAGATATGTGGTGTCAAATATGGATATTTCTATTCCGACATTACAGTTAAGCACAATATAGTAAATACTCAGAATAAACTGAGTATAAATTCCTGTTCAGGCTTTTCATTTTCTTCACAGTTTCAATCCATCATTCCTCACCTTCTTTGTTCTCTCCTGATCCCTGAGTGAAGAGGAGCTGGTACTGCTTGTTTGGCAGATTGGCAGGGAAGACTCTGTTCATGAAGGGACTGAGATAAAACAGACACTACTGATTACATCACACTGATATCACAGCTGGAACTCTGGAAATGCTTCAATTTATGAGAAAGTTAAATTAAGTTAAGTTAAGAGTGGCTCTTACCTCATGGTGTGAGACAGAGCTAAAATCCCCAGCACGAAGAAGTACATGGATAACAGCATGTTAATGTACTCCTGAGAGAAAATCTACACAAACACAGAGAGGAGAACTTCAGATTAACTGTTCCACATTATTACTAACAACACTAGAACACTAGTGCTGGGAGATTATGGCCTATTATTTTTTCACAACAAAAAAAAAAATAAGATTTTTTATTTTAATCGAGTTTTCAGAAGATTATATTAAAATTTAAATTATAATTAATCACATAGTTTGTCTGATTTTGCTATTTATAGGTATATGTTTGAGTAAAATGAACATTAATTATTTATTCTATAAACTACGGACAACATTTTTTCCAAATTCCAAATAAAAATGTTGTCATTTAGAGCATTTATATGCAGGCAATGAGAAATGTCTGAAATAACAAAAAAACATAATGCACAGAAAACAAGAACAAGTAAATATTCATAAACTTTTAAGAGTTCAGAAATCAATATTTGTTTTTCATGCATTTTGGCATGTTCTCCTTCACCAGTCTTACACACTGCTTTTGGATAACTTTGCCACTCCTGGTGCAAAAAATGTTCTTCTGAAATCAAACATATTTAAAAGATAAGGGGGTTGTCTTGCTGTAGTTAGAGTAACTGTCTTTTGAAACGTTGGTCCATCATTCCAGAGAACACAGTTCCAGTGCTCCAGAGAGTCTTATTCTATTGGTAGAACTTTTACTCTATTGAGAGGAACTAGGCAACCTGTTTGTGCATTTACACATCTGTCTCAACAATGGGATGCAACATAAAATAGCTTTTTTTTAATATTACATCCACTCTTTTTTTAACACCCTTGGCTAAAGAAAAAACAATAATAGGCAGGTGCACAGGGGTGTAAGAATATATTGATATTATACAGCAAAATTACTATTAGAAGATGGGAAAACAGACAGTAGCAGTGAGTTTCGGACTTTAACGATGGAAAAAACAAGGTAACAGATCATAAATATTTGGACTGTATCTGTGGTGCAACTGTGAGGTGTTTCTAATAAAATGGCCAATGGCGACTACAGATAATGGCGGCAGCCAAATATATTACGGTTGTGAGCTGGAGTGAATTCTCAGTCATAATGTGAAATTTATAATTTAGACATGATTAGTTTTATTCATATTCCTCTATATTGGTTACCTTATATTTAGCATTAAAAGAAACTCCATGCCCTGTGGCTCCAGAGGGAGACTTTTATCGTGAAGTAACCAGGCAAAGGCCAATGCGCGGGAGTTGCTGTGCAGTTGACTGTTGGCGAAGGACAATAAAAGACCAGTTTTTAAATTGTAAAGTTCATCTTTTTGAGTAACAATAAGCTCAGCAGCTACCTGAACTCATTCATAGCTCTTCAAATCCATAGCTTATTCAAATAAGCACGAAACCGAAACTTCACGTGAAGCGATACCGATTCACGCACTGTTTTACACACTGTTTTATCACACACAGTGTAAACTGTTCAGACAGATGTCAGATTTGGGTCACATTTAAACAGATTGCATAAAAAGCCCAAAAAAAACATCAGACTTTGTTAGAAAATTGGATTTGGGCTTTTTTTAAGTGCTGTGTGAACATATGCATTGTAAAGAGTTTGTAAGGACAAAACATCTAAACCCTGGTTATGAAAGATAGTGATGAGGACAAGGAGGAAGAGAAGAATGCTGCTGCTCACCTTGAAGAAGAGATAGAGGCCGAAGAGAGTGCAGCTGGCGATGATGGGGAAACGAGCTGCATCTCTGCTGGTGATGGTTTCTGGCATGTCTGAGGCATTCTGGGACAGAAAAAAAAATAACAGAGATAAAAAGAAGATAGTTAGACTTTATCAAAAAAATATATAATAAATCAATGTACCTCACATTACAGCTCTTGAAAAAAATAAGAGAGACAGTTTATCTGATTTTGCTATTTATAGGTTTATGTTTGAGTAAAATGAACATTGTAAATATTGCCATTTAGAGCATTTAATTGCAGAAAATGAGAAGTGGCTGAAATAACAAAAACAAAGACGCAGAGCTTTAAGACCTCAAAAAATGCAAAGAAAAGTTCAAATTCATACAGGTCAGAAATCAATATTTGGTGGAATAGCCCTGGTTTTTAATCACAGTTTTCGTTTTCATGCGTCTTGGCATCATGTTCTCCTCCACCAGTCTTACACACTGCTTTTGGAAAACTTCATGCCTTTACTCCTGGTGCAACAGTTCAAGCAGTTCAGTTTGGTTTGATTTGATGGCTTGTGATCATCCATCTTCCTCTTGATTATATTCCAGAGGTTTTCAATTTGGTAAAACCAAAGAATCTCATCATTTTTAAGTGGTCTCATTTTTTTCCAGAGCTGTAAACCATTATTATACCACACACACACACACACACACATTAACACACTTAGCAAAAACAACCAGCCTCACTCTTTAGCTCCAAACCTCACACCACAGCAGCTTGAGGGTCGCGATCTGGTTACTTTAGAAGGATTAATAGGTGGTAGCTGTGACACCAGTGTAAAACCCAAACCAGTAAGAGTGAAAATTGAGAAATGAGAAAATGATTTCCAGTATCACATGCTGGAAAAAGTCATTCCCACACTAAAACTAAACCCACTTAGGTGAGCTTCAATGTCACATGCCAAACACTGCCACAGAGGATTTATACCACAAATTAAACTGCAGCCACAGTGGAATAATGCTGCTATAAAGTGGGTCAGGCTGCTGGATAGTGTGTCAGTGACTCAACAGGCTTCAATTTAATAAATGAGGTGCTTTCCTGCTTTTAAGGCACACTGGATTATAAGGCACATTAAGCAACACTAGTGAGGACGCCTACATCGAAGTGAGCAAGGTGTCTCTTCTAATGGTGAAGCTGGAGGAAGTGCCTTAATAAACACAACTGTAATTCTAACAAAAATAAAACATTTTCTTTTAAAGTCAAACGAGTGCTGGATGTTAATCTACACAGATTTCTCTCCTTAAAAACTGTTTATTTGGGTGAGTAAAATGCTTCTGTTTATTTACAGTACGCTTAGACTCCCAATATTTTGTCTAAGGATGAGTTTTCAGTGAAGTTTCTCCAGCACTAAGGCTAGGTGCTGCAGCATTAGCATTAGCCGCTAACCGCAGCGCTAGTGGAACGTAAACACTGCCCTTTAGCACTAAACAAAGGAACCCAGGGCGGTATCAGCTAGCAGGTCTTCCCATGAAGCTTATTTTAACATGGTAAACCCGCTACAGATTACAGTTCAATATCTTCAACCTCTAAACAGCGAAAGAGCTAGCACTGTGGTTAGCGACTAATGCTAAGGCTGCTGATGCTGATGCACCCAGTCTTAGTGCTGGAGAAACTGCACTGAAAACTCACCCTTGGCCTAAATACAGGAAATCTAAGCTTACTGTAAATGTTATACTGTAGCTGTACACTGACTATTTTACAGTGTATCAAAGTGTCATATCTTCAGTGTTGTCCCATTAAAAGATATAATAATATATACTCACTAGAGGTGAGCGATATGGCCCTAAAATAATATCACAATATTTCATGGTATTTTTGTGACAATGATACTCTTGGCAACATGACAAAACACTGAATAATTATTATTATTATTATTATTTTTCAAAATAAACTACTGCAACAAAATGAAAATTAATTTTTATTATTGCATACAATATAATATGTCATAACCCTGAGATATTAAAAAACTAAAAAAAAATGTTATCATATTTGTAACAGATGTCAATGTTCCAGAATGTCATGATACTAATAATGCACTCCAAATATAATAATATCTCCATATTTCCAGGATTAATGTAAAATAAATTATGCTGGAAAGATATAATATGTCACTAGTATTAGTATACATTATATATATATATATATAAAACATATAACTAAAATGCTCCACCTAAATGTCATCCACAGGAACAAATGCCAGACAACTATGAATAAACAATATGGACAAATAATGCTATTGAAATGTATATTCAATTTCAATATAAATGCTCATGACATTAGAAGAAAATTATGTTTTGTGTCTGACAGCTACAATATGTCATTGTCTCCAACAAAACCAGGTATGGCATTTGACAATTCACTGGTGCTTATATTAATTCTTGTATAATATTTGTTTTTTAATAAGTTAAAAACATGTATTTGGTGGTATACTACCTTGGCATTCTTTATATACCAAAGTTTGAAAACCACTGACCTAAATGATCTCAATGAGATCCAGTACTGTCCGAATGAAGATCAAAAGTTCATGTTTTAATACAAGTACCCTAAAGCCAAAGATCTTCATTGGGTGTCCTAAAATATTACAAGACTGTATACAGTGAAACACAGCAGCTGAAATGGGGAAAAGCCAATCAAAGCTTCCTCGTTTTGCTTTCGCAGCCATCAGAAGCAGCATCAGCCAGCAGCTCAGAACACGACTCCACACAACATTTACAAAGCTGATCACACCACCAGCCGGCCGCGAGAGCGCCACTGCAGTCCACCATGAGACCATGAGACAGGAATGAGACAGACGGTCAGTAAGCAGAGACTGGCTGTGCTATCAGTGCTAATACTCACTTCATAACCATTCTCAGCACCGACCTACGGACAAAATAAGAAGCGTAAGGCCAGGAGGAAACACTACAGGCTGCAGACTGATTTCCCACACTGAGCTAAAGCCTACAGTGAGTCACCAGTGATCATGCTTTTCAGTCTAGACTTTGGCTTTATCTTGGTCTGGGAAATTAGCAACAGTACGTATAAAGCTTAGAACTGCTACAGTAGCATTTAGCAGAGTAGTGCAATATTTAATAAAGCATTATTATTATTTCAAGGTTAGAAGACAACAGCCACAACAGCCATGAACAAAAAGCCAACTTGAGCAACTTAGTTCCCTGTAAAACATCGGGATCTTTTTGGTGTTAGTTAATAAACAAAAGCTACAGTTCAGTGGTCTAAATAGCTGCCACTGGTTCGAATCCCGATCATGCAGCTTGCCATCAGCTGCCAGAGCCCCTGAGAGAGCACAATTGGTCTTGCTCTATCTGGGTGGGTACAGTAGATGGTGCTCTTTCCCCTCATCACTTCTAGGGTGATGTGGATCAGCACAAGGCTGCATCTGTGAGCTGATGCATCAGAACCGAGCCGCTGCACTTTCCTCTGAGTGCACTGTGATGCTACCTTCTTCTGGTGTTGAGTGTGATTCTAGTGATGGGGGATATAGAGCTGAGTTTCATCTAAACAGGTTGGACTATTTGCTACAGTTTTATGATAAGAGGTGTAAAGCAGAGCCCCTAATATAACATCACATAAAAAAATGAATGGTGACAACTTTTTATTTTGAGTCCGGCAAGAGCTCCAAATGCATGGCTGTGACTTATTAAAGCGTGCGATCAAAATAATTTAGTTGTGGGGATAACATATAGAGCCAGGACTTCATTATTTCATTCCTACACTTTTATACGTGGTGGACACAAATTGATATCGTATTCCCACAATTTAATAAGTGGCTGCCACGGAGCAGTTTTTTTTTCTAAAACTAATAATTTTAATTAATAATTGTAATTATAAGCTACAATAAAAATAATTGTAATTTATTATTATTATTATTATTATTATTATTATTATTTTTTTTTTACAAAAGAAAGCATTGGAATATTAATGTATTCTATTTTGCATTATTTTATAAGCTACAAAATTAATAATATTTTTACAGGAAAAAGCAGTACAATACTATGTTGGTCTGCTTTACATTATCTTATAAGCTACAAGTTATAATAATAATAATAATAATAATATTTTTTACAGGAGAAACCATTAGAATATTAATTTAGTCGATTATAATTTTACAATAGAAAGCTTTGTAATATTACTTTAGTTTACTGTATATCTGCTATAAAAAAGACTGATATTATTAGTATTGAATATTCTTTTTTTATCCTTTCTATTTCTTTCATAACTACGGAGAGCAACAGCTGTTGAGTAGGCAAACATCTGGCATATGGTGATGATCAGAGCAGCCTGTGAGGAGTCAGCTGTGCAGCTAGGTTAGTAATAAAAGGAAAATGTATAAAGGATTAATATAAAGTAATAACAGCCCAGGATTAGATTAAATAGCACAGTCTATTGTGCATTATAACGCTGTTAGTTAGGTTATAATACCGTTATGCAGCAGGATAAAGGGGTATCAGATCCAGGCCGGTATGATCCAGAGCTCTGTGGCCTAGATCTCTCAGTTTATTCATCAGGACCCACCTTGCTTTTGGAGCTGCTGACGGAGCGCAGCGCCCCGAAGAAGATGGGCAGCAGGGCCATCAGCACCAGGCTGCCGTACGCCAGCGCCGTGCCCTCCGCCGTGGCCACGAACTTGGCGGCGGTGGCGTTCAGCGCGTCCGTGCCGTTCGCCTCCTGCAGCGGGGCGCCGTCAGCGGGCAGCGGCGCCGCGGAGCCCTGCTCTATATCAGCCATGGGTGGAGAGTGTGTGTGGAAGGGTGAGAGATGTGTAGAAGTGTGTGTGTGAGTGTGTGTATCAGAAGCAGGAACTGCACGGTTCTCCCGGAGCGCCTGGTCACAACAACCGCGGCGATCTGCTCTCCGGTAAGGCCACGTTTCCCTAAAGCTCTCCGGGAAACTGAAGCTTTCTCCGGCTTTGCTCTCAGAAACAGCCGCGATACTGCCACCTACAGCCGTGGCATGTTCAACTAACTGTACGTCCATACTGAAGCCTTTCGTCCATCCTTTCTAGGAGGAAAAACACACTGGAGGAATGAATTAAAATCGTATGCAAAATCTTTAAAGATGGTACAAAAATGCAGGTAAATTTATTTACTTTTTGGAAAGTTTTCATTTCCTCGTATAAACTCTTTATTTATATATACTTTAATGATAACACTACTTACTACTGGCCCTTGTTAATTTATGTTTTATTATTATTATTATTATTATTATTATTATTATTATTATATCATTGTTTTATTATTATTGATAATACATGTCAAAGCGCCTTTTTTAAATATAACTGTTCAATGTAAAGAATGGGTACCTGTTTTTGTTGTGTAGTGAAAACTTGTAAATAAAGCTTTTTGGGGAAAAAAAACTAGGAGGAAAAACACACCGTACAATTTACTATAATAATAATAATAATAATAATAACAATAATAATAATAATAATAATAATAATAATAATAATAATAATAATAATAATAATATAACCAGGACTTTTTTTGTTCCTACGCTTTAAAAAGTTAACACAGAGTGATCTATGTTAAAGTGTTTATTTATTTGTGGAATTATTTATGGAAGCATGAAGTGCTGTAATATTTTGCGGGAAAACAAAACTGCACTGACTTTAGACTTGATAATAAAACACAGTGGACCAACACCAGCAGATGACCTGACTCTCCAAACCATCACTGACTGTGGAAACTTCACACTATATATATTGGAGATATTAACCCTTACATATCTGAATTATGTTCAATTAATAAAAAAATATATATAGAAGATTTTTTTTTGTCTGTAATGCATTTAAAAACAAGATTCAGTAAATAAATGAGTATTGCTTTTTTATTTCATTGCAGTGGAGTTATTTGTTTGTTATTTGTGTATGATCACTAATAATTTCTTAGCACTAAAATAAACATAATAAACAGGGTAAAATGCTTACTCTCAGTGTGCAGATATTTATGTTTTCAATGCAGTTGGAGGGGCTAAGCTGTTGTATGATTGGCTAAAAATGGACAACAGGTCTCAATCTGCAAGAATACACAAAAAAGAAGAAAACACATAATGTCCATTGCAGTGGTTAAGAATTCTAGGTCTTTTTATGATAAGTTCTACATCAGTATAATAAATAAATAAGGGTTTGAAACAATAAATATGATTAAATAATTGAATATAACGTAATATAATGTATTTTTATGTGCCTTTGTTTTTTAATTGTTTGCTAAAGACAGAAAATGTGATTAAATAAATTAAGTAAATTAAATAAATCAATAAATAAATAAGCGAACTCTTAAAGAAAGTGGGCGTGGCAGAATAAGGTGAGGCGGAAACGTAACGCCCCCTCCCCCCTTGACCGCTGACCCTCGGTCCCTCCGTGCGCATGCGCGCTGCGCTGTGTTTTGGTGCGTTTAAGGTCCAGTCTGAAGGCTGCGGAGCCTCGGGCTGAATTCCGCGCAGGACCCCGCTGTTCCTGAGCCGCTGTGCCGCTATGGAGGCCATGGAGACGGACACGGACCTGGACCTGGTGCAGAAGTTCAGCTGCATGGGCACCACGGACAAGGACACGCTGATCACCGAGTTCCAGAGGCTGCTGGGCTTCCAGCTCAACCCCGCGGGATGCGCCTTCTTCCTGGACATGACGAACTGGTGGGTCGGGGTTCAGCAGCTGATCCAGCCTTCAGCCTGAACCGCAGCTCAGAAACTACAGTCTTTCTGGCGAGATTAGCCCAGTATTTTATCTGTTTGCTGTTAATTAGGATTTTAGATCAGGTTTAAGGGTCTGTCTGTGTGTGTTTTGCTTGGTTAAGCTAAGTTAGTTAGCCCAGCTAACGTTTTATTAGCTAGCTTACTTGGCTCTATTTAGGTAGCTACATTAGCTAGCTAACTAGCTTAGCTAGTTAGGTTTAGGCTAGGTATTTATCTGACCTATTTCCAACAATATAAAAGTTACAGTTATCTAACCTAGTTTAATTGTCTAAAAAATATTTTGTACTTTTTAATGAATCAACTTTATACAGTATGTAAGTTTTAGTCTCTTAACTAAGCCATGTTTCCCTGCTTGACTAAGCTAAGCTAGGCTAGTGGTTTTATCTAGCTAACGTTAGCTGTCTTAGCTAACCCATAGTTACACGTTGCCTTAGGTTGTTTTTATTAGCTTGCTGTTAGGTTAGCTAAGCTTGGTTATCAGAAGTGGAACAATTTAACATAAAATCAGCAAATAATAGAGTTAGTAGGTTTTATCTTAGGAAGAACTAGGTAATAGCTGGTTAGAAAGGTTAGCTGTCTGTTTGTGCGTGTGTTTTCCATGGATATTTCACAAACTAATTAAGTGAGTTAACCTAGTTAGCTAGCTAATCTTGCTAAGTGATTCATCTGTTAAAATATACTTTAATTTAGCTAGCTAACCTAGCTAACTCACTGTCAAAAGTATGTCTACCCAGCTAGGTAACTTAGCTAACTCACTGTTAATAGTAAAAAATAATATAGCAAACCTATGTAACGTACTGTTAAAAGTATTAGTTAACTTAGCTAGCTAGCTAACCTAGCTAACTCACTGTCAAAAGTATGGGTTAACCTAGCTAGCTAACCTAGCTAACTCACTGTCAAAAGTATAGGTTAACCTAGCTAGCTAACCTAGCTAATTTAGTGTTAAAATTATAAGTTAACCTAGCTAGCTAACCTAGCTAACTCACTGCTAAAAGTAAAAATTAATCTAGCTAGCTAGCTAACCTAGCTAACTCACTGTTAAAAGTAACTTATAGGTTAACCTAGCTAGCTAACCTAGCTAACTCACTGCTAAAAGTAAAAAATAATTTAGCTAGCTAGCTAACATAGCTAACTCACTGTTAAAAGTTTACATTAATCTAGCTAGCTAACTCACTGTTAAAAGTATGTTAACTTAACTAGCTAGCTAACTTAGCTAACTCACTGTTAATAGTAAAAAATAATATAGCAAACCTATGTAACTTACTGTTAAAATATTAGTTAACTTAGCTAGCTAGCTAACCTAGCTAACTCACTGTTAAAAGAATAGGTTAACCTAGCTAGCTAGCTAGCTAACCTAGCTAACTCACTGCTAAAAGTAAAAAATTATCTAGCTAGCTAGCTAACCTAGCTAACTCACTGTTAAAAGTATAGGTTAACCTAGCTAGCTAACCTAGCTAACTCACTGTTAAAAGTATGTTAACCCATCTAGCTAACTTAGTTAACTCACTATTAATAGTAAAAAAATAATCTAGCAAACCTACGTAACTTACTGTTAAAAGTATTAGTTAACTTAGCTAGCTAGCTAACTTGGCTAACTCACTGTTAATAGTAAAAAAATAATATAGCAAACCTATGTAACTTACTGTTAAAAATATTAGTTAACCTAGCTAGCTAGCTAACCTAGCTAACTCACTGCTAAAAGTAAAAAATTAATCTAGCTAGCTAGCTAACCTAGCTAACTCACTGCTAAAAGTAAAAATTAATCTAGCTAGCTAGCTAACCTAGCTAACTAACTGGTAAAAGCATAAATTAACCTAGCTAGCTAACCTAGCTAATTTACTGTTAAAAGTATAAGTTAACCTAGCTAGCCAGCTAATTAACCTAGCTAACTCACTGTTAAAAGTAAAAATTCATCTAGATAGCTAACTCACTGTTAAAAGTATAAGTTAACTTAGCTAGCTAGCTTTATGAGGTAGAGTCTCCCGGAATTCAGGCTTTCAGTTAACAGCTGTGCTGAACTCAAGAGTTATTTACTTGAATTTCTTGTATCTTAATGTGTTTGAGAGCATCAGTTGTAAAGTTGCGAAGAGGTAGAGTTACAGGTATACAGTGAACAGCTCTATTTTAGTAATGTTCTAATCCATATTATGAAAAGCAAGAACCACTCAATTAAGTAAAGAAAAAATGAAGGTCAGCAAATCTGAAACGTTTCAAATACTTTTTAAATATCCTCAAGTGCAGTCACAGCAAAGACCATCAAAAACTTTATGATGATGAAACTGGAACTCATCAGGACCGCCCCAGGAAAGGGAAAAGCAAGACCAAGCACAGAAGATAAGCCACTTAAATGCTTTTTTTGCTTTTTGGTATTTTTTTTTTTTTTTTTAATGTTTAAGTTTTACTACATGATTCCTTATGTATTCCTTCTGGTTTGTTATTTTTGAGAAAGGTCAGGCAGCAAACACTGGATATACAAAAAGCTAGGTTATCAAAACCAGCTAATAATACAGTTAAAGGGTTTTATTTTATAAGAACCTAGGATATAGCTGGCTTGATGGGTTGGCTGTCTGTTTGTGCTCACGTTTTACATGGATATGTTATAAACAAATTAAGCTAACCTAGCTAACTCACTGTTAAAAGTATAAGTTAACCTAGCCACGTTATTTAATTAGAAAGGTACTCCATAAAACATTTCCCCCAGACTCATTTCTGAATAGTGATATCAAATTTAAAATGGAATCAGATAAATTCAGTGAGCAGCTCATTCATGATTATTCTTATTGTGGGCACATGACTGCAAATATTGTAAGGTTAAAATTCTCATTTAACATAAATGACACCTCAACAGTTACTGAACTTACTGTAACCAAAACAATGTGTGTTTAAATGTAAAAAGATTTCCAGGTTTCTGATTGGAGAGATGTTCTTATGATAAAGTTTTCTTCTTTTGTTCTCCTGTAGGAACCTCCAGGCTGCTATTGGAGCTTATTATGACTTTGAGAGCCCCAGCACTACAGCTCCATCTATGTCTTTTGTGGAAGATGTGACCATTGGAGAAGGAGAGTCGATTCCACCAGATACGCCTTTTACCAAGACCTGGAGGATACAAAACACAGGTATTTTTTTTCTTTTCTTTTGTAATACTGCTCAAAATGACTTTACAGAGGCCATGGCAAAGTGCAGTTTTATTGGCTATATTGACATTTACAGGCTGAAGTGATCCAAATGTGATCAGATTTTATTTCAGGACTTTATTTCAGTCTTTACCAGTTCGGTTGGGTTTTCCAAAAGTTTTTTTTTTTTTCTTTCATACAAAAATGACTCTTAGGCAAACCAGAGTCCGCAACAAGATTTGTGTCTTTGTTACATAGTGTACAGTATTTGATCCGGTTAGTTTTGGTTTCACACTGCAGTTTAGTGAAAGTTTACATGGGTGGTGTCTCTTCAGACTTCATATTAATTGTTTTGTAGAATGTTAGTTACAAAGTTTGGCGAGTTGCTTTGCCAGGTGAGTAATGAATGTGAATGCATTTGACATGCATAGTAAATTGGAGCAAATCATGCCTGGAAAACCATTTTATGAATTACGGTTAAATAATCAAAATTATACACAGTGTATCTTATAATATCAGTTATAGGGGTGAGCGATATGGCCCTAAAAGAACATCATGATACTTCATTGTATTTTTGCGATAACAGTACACTTTGCAATATGACATTAATTAAAAAAAATATTTCAAAAATACACTACCGCAACAAAATGAAAATTAAATGTTATTATTGCATATGATATGATATGGCTCACCCCTAACTGAGATATTTTTAAAAAATTCAAAAATGTTTTCAGATTTATAACAGAAGTCAATGATCCAGAATGTCATGATACTAGTAATAATGCACTCCTAATATCTTCATATATCCAGGATTAAAGTAAAATAAATGATACTGAACAGATATAATCTGTCTCTAGTAAATATATAATGGGAAATGAGAAAAGTGTAATTTTTTTATTTTGTTAAAACAGCAAAAAAAATAGTACCTTGGTGTGAAAATTAGGTGTGGGTGATATGGCTCAATATTTCAGGGTATAATATCGTTCACGATATTTAAAAATGTTGGCTGTATTATTGTGTAGGGGTGTGCAGTATGGCTCTAAAATAATATCACGATATTTCATGTTATTTTCACAATAACAATACTTTTGCCGATATGACAAAACACTTAATTAGAAAAATTATTTAGAATTTTATTATTGCATGCAATTTGATATGGCTAACTGAGATATTTAAATAAAAAATGAATTTATCAGATTTGTAACAGAAGTCAATGATCCAGAATGTCATGATACTAATAATAATGTACTCCAAATATACCCATGGTTAAAGTAAAATAAATGACACTGGACAGATATAATCTGTATCTAGTAGACATATAATGGGAAATGAGAACATTGTGATTTTTTCTTTTGCTAAAAACAGCAAAAAAGTAGAACCCTGATGTGATAATTAGGTAATTATGGGTGGGTTCAGGATATAATATCGTTCAACCCTATTATTGTGTATAATACGATATGGCACACCCCTATTCAGTACTAAATAGGTCTGTCACAATAATTGCAATATCGATTTATCGTAGAATAAATGAACATGACCTCAATAAATTGTAATAATCGTGATATCCTCTATTGTGTTTATTTGTATTTTTTTCACATATATAACAGTGAACAGTGTTTTACCCACTCATACTTCAATAACTGTGACCCCATACACACAGTATGGACTAAAGCAGGTGAAGAAATAAGTATATAATTCTCAAACTAATTATAATAAATGATTAATTCATTTTTTGTTAACTTTAAAAAGTGTATAATTGCTTTATTATGCTATTCTGTTATCATTATATCAGTTGCATTTAATAGTCTTAAAATAAAAAAAAAATCATGTATCGCAATAATTTCTGGAACAATGTATCGTCCACAAAAATGATCATTTTTATTGTGACAGGCCTAGCACTAACTAATGTTGAGGATGTTTTAAAAATATATTCCTAAGCTTATATACACACTTACCCTCAAATTAAACCTATAAACGTGTTGTTTGTGTCGCAGGTCCTGAATCCTGGCCTCCCGGAGTGTGTCTAAAGTACATTGGCGGGGACCAGTTTGGCCACGTCAACTTTGTAATGGTACGTTCACTGGACCCTCAGGAGATGTATGATGTCAGTGTGCAGATGCGCAGTCCTGTTGCTCCAGGAATGTACCAGGGACAGTGGAGGATGTGCACAGCCACGGGACTCTTCTACGGAGGTGAATTTTTAACAACGTAGAGGAAAGTAGCACGTAAGCCTTTGTTTGAATTTGTAAGACGTTAATTTCAGAATTCAGTGAAAGTCAAAGGCAGGTTTTCATGGGCAAGCTGCTTACCGTCCAGTGATGCTATGAGAAACTGGCTGATATTTTGTTCAGAGTTGAAAACATATATATTAGTTATTAGAAGTATGGGAGTGGTGTCATCTGAACCCTTTTTTAAACATCTTAATTTTTTTAATTGTGGTATTAATATAGAACAGTCTAACTAAGTCTAGTGGAAAATGTATTGTGGAACCTCTCGTGACATATAGCTTGTCTTGTCTGCGTTCTGAGTAGTGGGATATACAGGTGCATCACAGAAAATTAGAATATCAGTGAAAAGTTACTTTATTTCAGTAATTCAGTCAAAAATGTGAAACTCATATATTATATAGATGTATTACACACAGAGTGATTTATTTTAAGCGTTTATTTCTTTTATTGTTGATGATTATGGCTTACAGCCAATAAAAACCCAAAAATCAGTATTTCAGAAAATAAGAATATTATATAAGACCAATTGGTACTTTTGCCAGTGTAAGCAGTGTGCCAAGTCCTGCTGGAAAATGAAATCCGCATCTCTATAAAAGTTGTCAGCAGCAGAGGGAAGCATGAAGTGCTGTAAGATTTTGTGGGAAAACAAAACTGCACTGACTTTAGACTTGATAATAAAACACAGTGGATCAACACCAGCAGATGACATGTCTCTCCAAACCATCACTGATTGGTGGAAACTTCACACTAGACCTCCAGCAGCAGTGCGTGTAATGTGAATATACACTTGTCTGTGATTTCTTAAACTTTTCTATGCAACGTCCGACTCAGAAAAGAGCTTGAAAAAGGCTTTATATATTTTATTGAAAATGCTTGGATTGATTTTCTTTTACACTGAATATAACTGCCGCCACATTTAAGGTGGAACAGAAAACTGGCTAAAATGTGGCATGTCTTGTTTAACTACTCTAGCAGGCTATAGAGTGAGATATAAAATAGAAATTGTTGCTAATGTCTGCTGTCCATGCTGTCACATTTAAGGTGGAAGGGAAACTTTGGAAAGCAAATGCTAAGAGACATTTTTTGGCTAAACATAAGTGAGATATACTTTTACAAAGGATGAGGCACATCTTGTTTAACTACTCTAGCAGGCTCTAGTTATATTGAGTGGAGGGAAAAAATACTTAACGCTAAATTACTACGAATTGTATTGAACATGGTTCAACATGCTTCCTCTAGTTTGCCTGTCACTTGAAACTAACTGTAGGACGAACAAATAGATAATCTATTTAATCAATTGGTTTTTGCAGCTCTAGATTAGTGTCTTTTTTTATGTTTTTGTTTGTTTTTTTTCTTCTACACGTTAAAATTTCATAGTTGTACCCATTGTTGACACACCTCTCGAACTCTGGGGTGATCCATAATTCACTGTTTTACAAAAAAATCCTCTGAACCTTTTAAAGTGTTTTGTAACCTGTATTCTTCGTGTTCTCTCCTTCAATCACTGCAGATGTTATCTGGGTGATCCTGAGCGTGGAGGTGGGGGGTCTCCTGGGTGTGACGCAGCAGCTGTCCTCCTTTCAAGCCGAATTCAATACTCAGCCAAACCGCGGCGTCCGTGAGGACTACAACCCCTTCGCCTCTCCGCAGAAGAACAAGCAGAGCGGTCAACACGGCAACGGTGTGCCTGACGACAGCCTTAAAGACCCGATGCAAACAGAACAGCATGGACTTTCAAATAGCTCTGTACCTTTAGCACCAAGCGACCTGCAGAACAACCTATCAGTAGTTTCATACAATCAGGTGAGTTCATACGTTTATACATCCAGATCACGCAAACCACTTCAGGAGATGGTCTGAGACGCACTTGAATACGGATAGAGATCCTGTCTCTCAAACCACTTCAGGAGGCGGTCTGAGACGCACTTTAATCCGGATACAAATCCTATCTTTCAAACCACTTCAGGAGATGGTCTGAGACACACTTTAATCCGGATACAAATCCTGTTTTTCAAACCACTTCAGGAGGTGGTCTGAGACACACTTTAATACTGATACAAATCGAATAACTAAAACCACTTCAGAATGTGGCCTGAGACGCACTTTAATACTGATACAAATCCTATCTCTCAAACCATTTCAGGAGATGGTCTGAGACACACTTTAATACGGATACAAATCGAATAACTCAAACCACTTCAGGAGGCGGTCTGAGACGTACTTTAATTCGGATACAAATCCTATCTCTCAAACCACTTCAGAATGAGGTCTGAGACGCACTTTAATACTGATACAGATCAAATCACACAAACCATTTCAGGAGACGGTCTGAGACACACTTTAATATTGATACAGATCCTATCTCTCAAACAACTTCAGGAGGTGGTCTGAGACACACTTTAATACGGATACAAATCCTATCTCTCAAACCACTTGCCTAATTGTAACACCTACCAGTACCACTATTTAAAACCATATAGTTACTACATTTTCTTAAAAGATATTCAATTAACATTGAGCCAAATAGAGATTTGGTATTTTGGCCCTCAAAACATTCCTGAGTTATTATGTTGCCCCTTGTAAAAATTAATTGCATTAGAGTCTCAGTTTGCGAGACTTGCCTCCCAGCAATTTCCTTTTTTCTAACAGACTTCTTTTTTTTTCCTCCTTGAAAAAAAGTTTCATTCAATTTCTTCTGGCTGTTGTGGCATACAAATTTTAATACCACATATTGAGTTTTTACCATTCACTCTACCACATCATATAACACAGTGGATCAACACCAGCAGATGACATGTCTTTCTATACCATCACTGATCATCAGTAAATTTTACATTTCATTTAAAGTAAATCAAGGGAGCAGAGTCTGAAGGAAGAGTGGAGAGACACACAGTCCAAACTGCTTGAGGTCTAGTGTAAAGTTTCCACCAATCAGTGATGGTTTGGAGAGACATGTCATCTGCTGGTGTTGATCCACTGTGTTTTATTATCAAGTCTAAAGTCAGTGCAGTTTTGTTTTCCCACAAAATCTTACAGCACTTCATGCTTCCCTCTGCTACTGACAATTTTTTTTAGAGATGTGGATTTCATTTTCCAGCAGGACTTGGCACACTGCCCACAGTGCCAAAAGTACTAATTGTACTTTTTATTATAATATAAAATTAATTCTGAGACACTGATTTTTGGCTTTTCTTTGGCTGTAGGACGTAATCATCAACAATAAAATAAATAAACACTTAAAATAGATCACTCTGTGTGTAATACTATATAATAGATGAGTTTCACATCTTGAACTGAATTACTAAAATAAAGTAACTTTTCAATGATATTCAAATTTTTTAAGATGCTTAGTTAAATTGCTTCCATCTTTTAGTATTAGGCCAATTTTTATTCTGTGATGTCCCAACATTTCATGCAACTGTTAATTCTTTTATAAAAAAAAAGTGCAGTGCATACTTTAAAAATCCAAAATATATAACAAATGAGCCGTATTTGTTTTATATTAAGTACGATTAATTAAAACTAGCGAAATCAGAATAAATAAAATAAAAACTTGACTCAAGTAAAAATGCCTGATTGTTATATCTTAATTTTGGATACAAGAATGAGAATTACTTGACTTCTTGTGCTTATTTTGACTTTAAATTACTTCACTCTTACCTAGAATTTTCATTTTATTTTAAGATCATTGTCATAAGTAAGCTGATCCAGGACCAGTTAAATTTTATCAAAATCTGTTAGACACCTGATGAGAGGTGTTCTCAGATCAGCCCCTTTACTCTGAGATGCTTGACAAATGAGTCCCACTGTTTATAAAATAAGCAAAATAATAATAAACAAATGCTCTATAAGACATTATTTTTTTATCAGAGAAAAAAATGATTTATTGCCTTAAAATTAGTTAATTTTACTTTTTTTCCCCTGTGCATTTGTTTCTTCTAACTTAATAAATTCTCTCTTTCTCTTTTTTTTTTTTCCTGCAGCCTACATACGGACCTCACCCGTTTGGAGAGTCTTAAAACCCGCTGTTGGTGGTTCAGTAATAAACAAACTGTGGCCTTGTGCCCGCTCTGTCTGGAGGGGGAAGATAACACACAGTTTTAATAGACACTCGGGCACACAGTCTGCCCCACCCCTGGAACCACCACCGTTATTATAATGACCAGTTTTTTATTATTATAATTTAGGGAATTTTAACCCAGGGAATTAATAGCTGCCCCCTGAGTATGCATGTGTGAATGCTAATTTAAGAAGAGTGCTTGTAGAAGTGTTTATAAAATATTTTATGGAGAAAAAAACAAAAAAAACAATATTTTCCCTTTTCCCCCCCCCCCCCTTTAATTTTTTTTTTGCCGTTTTAGTTTTCTAGCTTTTATCAGACTCAAAAAGTAATGCAAAAAGTCAGTGAGTGTTTGTAATGTTCAGTTTTTTTTTTAAGTGTACACTCTTACATTAAAATAAAGGTGCTATAAAGGGTTTAAGAGTCTTTTACATCCGAATGTCTGAAGCAGATACAGTGCAATACATGAGCCTATTGGCACCACGCCTAATGCCAGCTAGGTGTGGGCTTGGGGGCTATACATGCACCCTTCACATTTCTGCAGATAGATATTTAAGTATATATTTTCATGGAAAAACACTGACAAAATTACATTTTTACACAATAAAAAAAGTAGTCTGTGTGCAGCTTAGTTTATATAAAACTTATTCTTACCTTAAAATAACTCAATATACAGCTTTTAATGTTTAAACCACCAGCAACAAAAGTGTACAGAGTACACCTCTAAGAGACTTCACCCCTAAATGTCCAAATTGAGCACTGTTTGTGATTTTTCCCTCCAAAATGTCATGTGACTCGTTAGTGTTACTAGGTCTTCAGTGAGCATAGGGAGCAGGGCCCTCATGTACTAAGACTTGTGTGGACTTTCTACTAAATTTTTCTGTATGCCCAACAAAAATACAGATGTATCAAACCATGCAGAGGCAGAATCCCACATACTTTCTCTTAGTACATAGCAATCAACATCAAATTAAGCACAAGTGAACGAACACATCACACCTGCCATGACTCCTCCCTCAATTATGCAGAGTATAATAATAATAATAATAATAATAATATGCTAGAGCAGGGGTGTCCAAACTACGGCCCGCGGGTCATTTGCGGCCAGTTTCCTTTTTTGGAGCGGCCCACGAGGTATTTTAGAAATAGAATGAAGGTTGGCCCGCAGGTAAGCAGGTTTTTATAATGTGAGATTCAAAGTTTGAACGCTAGGTGTCAGAAACGGACCAAATAGTCAGATAGGGTGCGCATTTCTAGCGCAGAAAAACGGGCAAAGAGTCTAAAAGCAGAGAGTGTGCGCATTTCTAGCTCAGAAAAATGGGCCAAAGAGTCTAAAAGCGGAGAGAGTGCACGTTTCTAGCGCAGAAAAACTGGCCAAAGAGTCTAAAAGTTGCTGTAATAAAGGAGTTTAATATTAAGAGACATCATGAAATTAAAAATCAATTTGAAAAAATCTTAGTTTACACAACACTGTCAAAGATAAAGATAGTAAGTCAAGTAAAATGGTGTGTAAATGAAAGTAATCAGGAAAAAGTATTATTTAAAGTGGTATATTTCATTATTTGTTTTATTACAGAGTCTGTGACCCATGACTTCAAATATATTTCTCCTTCTGGTCCCCAACAAAAAAAGTTTGGGCACCCCTGTGCCAGAGTATAGGGATGCAACAGTACAGTGTGGCCATGGTTCGGTTCATATCATGGTTCTTGGGCAAAGGTTTCGGTTCGGTTTCGATATATATTAATATTTTCTAGCTCCAACATGCAGCACGAGCCAATATTAAACAGAAAAATTTAGCAGATAAATTAAAATCACAACATTTATTATGAATAAGTATAAGAAACACTTATTCTTACTATTATTCAAAAACAGGCCAATTTAAATAAAGTGCAGTAATATAAAAAAGTAAACATGAATATTATTCAATTTACTCAACCAACAAATATTGCCAGCCATTTACATACTTAAAAAAAATACCAAACTGATATCACACTGTGCTTTATCTGCTGACTGTGTTTTTACCTTCAATAAAATACAGAGAACCGCTGCATTCCTACTAGAGTATAATATGCCCACCGAGAAAGTGTCGCAAGGTGCGTAGCGAAGCCGCTTTCTTCTAAGTAATTGAACAATTACCTATGTTTTAAATTAATTATTGTAAGCTGGATAATAAATGCTTTGATTTAAATGCTTTAAATGAGTTACCAAAAAGCCATCCGTCATGCACCCAGCTTGTAATATTATCCCAACCGTGCTCTTGGAAATCTGAAATGGCCTTTAATCCAGTCATCATCATATATTACTGAATGTCTGAATATTTGTTAAAACTGTTTCGTCTGTTTCGACTACAGCAATTTTTAAAGAACCCTTTGTAGCATTTTTATTTTGTAATTGTTTTAAGAGTGTTCCTCACTAGTTATAGTCTTCAGTCGACACCCTGCAGAGAGCTGTAATGCCTATTCGTCTAGTGATTAACTCAGACTTTTAAGGTGCTTGTGACAATAAGGTAAAAATGATAATGCATTTAAGTCAATTTCAGAAGGAACCATCCAATTGCTGTTGGAATTACTGTTTAAGATACGCTGGCAACCTTGGCTATGTTCAGACTGCTGGCCAATCAGATTAGTTTCTCATATCAGATCTTCTTGGACCCCTGGCTTCAGTCAGTCTGGATTTGATGAGGTTCTTTTTTTCTAGTTTTTAATCCCATTTCTCCCCAATTTACAAGGCCAATTACCCAATCTATCACAAATGATGCCCCAACACCTCTGACACACATGAAGTCAGACTCCGTCTCTTTTTGAACTGCTGCTGACGCAGCATTGCAGAGTAGCATCACAGTGCTAACGCTCTGATGAAAGAGCAGTGACTCGGTTCTGATACATTAGCTCACAGACGCAGCCTTGTGCTGATACACATCACCCTAGGAGTGATGTTGGGAAAAGAGCGCCATCTACTGTACCCACCCAGAGAGAGCAAGGCCAACTGTGCTCTCTCAGGGCTCCGGCAGCTGATGGCAAGCTAAATGAACGGGATTCGAACCAGCAGCCACTATGATCCAAAGATCACCAGATTTGAACCATGGATATCATGCTGCTTCTACAGCATCCGCAGCAGCCGCAGTCCGAGAGAGAGCACAATTGTCCATGCTGTTTCTCTCTGGGTGGGTACATTAGGTGGCGCTCTCTCCCCTCATCATGTCTTATGTGATGTTGGTTGGCACAAAGCGTCTGTGAGCTGATGTATCAGAGCTGGGTTCTGGATGTTTTCCCTTGGATTGGATGTGGCACATGCTAGCTATCTGCACAGGGTTAGTTTCTCAGGGGGTCCTGGGGTAATTTTCTCAATGTACTTGTTTTTCTCGTCCTCTGATAAATAAATTACAGGCACAGAATTATCTATTGTTTTTCGATAAACCCTGTGGTCCTCCAGTTATTTTAGTCCCATCCGGACGCACATCTCTGAGTTTCGCCTCCTCTCATTTATTAAAATAGCTATTTGTCCACTGCTGCGCATTATAATTACACTTTGGGTGCACGTTTCCATAGAGATCCACGTTAAAAACACAACAGCGAGTGAAAATGGAGGAGCTACTGAACGTGATGTCATGTGACCGAGAAAGCCAAATAACTCCTCCTGTCCTCCTCCTGTTGACTTTTTAATTGCAGTTTACATGCAAGTGGAAGCGTGATATTTGCACAGATATCCCCCAGATATCCCCCTGAGAAACTAATCCTGTCCGGATTGGACTACAGTTTAAGTGGTATTACTAGTGATAATAAGGGGTGTGGGCCAAGGAAGTGTTGCAATCTGATAGAAACATTTATACGAAACCCTTACTGTGTGTAAGTGAGCATTATCCTGCTGAATTATGCCACAAAACACCAAATTAACTCTAAATGTGGTTTGCATCCAATTTGCAAAGCTATCCTAACTATTCAGACTATCAGAATTCCACAATCCAGATATGCCAACAATCTGATTTGGGTCGGCAGTGTGAACATAGCCTTCTCACCTCGTGTTTTAGGAGGCATGGTGTTGGAGTTTGTGCACTTGGGTGAAGGGGAGGACTGTGCCACCAAGGATTAAGCCATGTGAAGCATTCATTATTATTAAGCATCTTCATTCACTGATCTTTACTGGATGCTTGAATTTCTCTACTTTTATTTTGGAAGAATAGTAGTTTAGATTGACAGATCACTGATGGAGGCATCATCAACACACTTTGCAGTCTTTTTTTTTTTTTTTTTTTACCAATAGAGGGAGCCAAATACTAAGAGCTCCTGCTTGGATGGTGTTTCCTGTTATTTCTTTTTTTAGTTTATTTGTGTTAATTTGACTGAAATCCCACTGCCTAATTCTTTGCACCTGAATCTAGTTATACTTTATTAGAATGTTTGCTGAATGCTGGAGGCATTTGCTGAATGTAGTTTACTGTTTTACTGTTTTTACCGAGCATCTGTTTAAAAAATGCCTTTGGAAAAAATCTTTTGCTGTTTTATTTTTATTTTTTTGTTTCTGTAGCCGTGCGAGACTGACCCAGGGAATTAAAGGCTTTGTTTAAAAGCTTTTAAGACTTTAAAGCTGATTGTTGTTCTTGTTTTTTTTTTTTTTGGGGGGGGGGGGGGGGGGGGATGGAATGAATGAATGAATAAATGAAGTGTTGTTACACTTGCAGATAAAAAAAGAGAAATAATGCACAAAGAAGCTGATAGTTTTAGACTTTAGTGTACACCGGATTATAAGGTGCATTATCAATGAACGTTTATTTTCTGGTATATTTTAATACATAAAGGCGCACCAGATTATAAAGCGTTATAAAGTGTTAAACTACATTTAAACATCAAAATGAACAAGGGTGTCGTCATGTTTCCCTTCTAAAAGTGAAGCTGGGGAAAGCGCCTAAGTTAAAAAAAAAAAAAAAAAAAAAAAAACGTTTTCTTTCAAAGTCAAATGAGCACTGGATGTTAATCTACACAGAATTCTCTCCTGAAAACTGTTTATTTGGGTTAGTAAAGTGCTTCCAGTATTTTGTCTGAGGGTGAGTTTTCAGTGAAGTTTCTCCAGCACTAAGGCTGGGTGCAGCAGCATTAGCATTAACCGCTAACCACAGTGCTAACTGGATGAAAATGGCACCTGATAGCACCCTGGTGAAGTAGTGCTAGCGCTTTGATTAGCTGCTAATGCTAATGCTGCTGCACCCAGCCTTAGTGCTGGTGAAACGTTACTGAAAATGTATAACCCTCAAAACGCTGTACTTTAGCAGAGTGGCTTTACTGCTCCTTAATACCTGACTGGTAGGATTTAAACATAAGGTGCACCGGATTATAAAGCAAACGGTCGATTTTTGGGAAAATTAAAGGATTTGAAGTGCACATTTCAAGAACATTAAAAGTATCCTCAAGTGCAGTCACAAATATCATCACAAACATTATGATAGAACTGGCACTCATCAGGACTGCCCAGGAAAGGAAGAGCAAGAGTTAAGTCTGTTGGATAAGTTAATCAGAGTCACCAGCCTTGTTTTACCAGCATCTTTGTTTTCAGTTTTGCCCATTACTGGCAAAATCTGATTTTCCACATGCAAATCCTACACTGAGTCTTGGAATCTTAGAGAATACTCTGTGAGCTTTAGGAAAATGGTAGAACGTTTGTAAAAAGCTGCGTTTGGTGTAAAGCAGGGGTGTCCAAACTACGGCCCGCGGGCCATTTGCGGCCCGTTACCTTTTTTGGAGCGGCCCGCGAGGTATTTTAGAAATAGAATGAAAGTTGGCCCGCTGTTGAGCAGGTTTTTATAATGTGAGATTCAAAGTTTGAACGCTAGGTGTCAGCGCAGAAAAACGGGCCAAAGAGTCTAAAAGCGAAGAGAGTGTGCATTTCTAGCACAGAAAAACGGGCCAAAGAGTCTAAAAGCGGAGAGAGTGCGCATTTCTAGCTCAGAAAAACGGGCCAAAGAGTCTAAAAGCGAAGAGAGTGTGCATTTCTAGCACAGAAAAACGGGCCAAAGAGTCTAAAAGCGGAGAGAGTGTGCATTTCTAGCGCAGAAAAACAGGTCAAAGAGTCTAAAAGCGAAGAGAGTGTGCATTTCTAGCACAGAAAAACGGGCCAAAGAGTCTAAAAGCGAAGAGAGTGTGCATTTCTAGCACAGAAAAACGGGCCAAAGAGTCTAAAAGCGAAGAGAGTGTGCATTTCTAGCACAGAAAAACGGGCCAAAGAGTCTAAAAGCGAAGAGAGTGTGCATTTCTAGCACAGAAAAACGGGCCAAAGAGTCTAAAAGCGGAGAGAGTGTGCATTTCTAGCGCAGAAAAACAGGTCAAAGAGTCTAAAAAAAAAAAATTTGGTGTTGGAGTTACTGAGGTAAACAGCGCATTTAACTGTTGATTTGGCAGCTCCTGATGTCTATCTGACAGGTTTCATTTGTTGTTTTAGTCTAATGTCTGCCTTCTTCACTCTCTGGAATTCAGACTGAGAATTCCTGTGAACAGCCACCACATGCAAATTCAACACTTAGAATCAACTCCAGACCTTTTAATGTAATTAATTTGTCATGAACTGATGTGTGGTGCTGTGCTGTGTGCAAGTTAAATGGAAAAAGAATAAATAAAAAAAAATGAAGATTTGAAACTTAAATATCATACACTTTTTACATAAATGTTAGCAGATTCAACTAAAACACTTGAGAACAAATGAGAAAGAAAGTATTTGAGATCTATTAGTCTGGGTATAAAAGGTTAAAAAGCCATTTCTTAAATTTCCACAAATGGCTAAAACATGTAACAGTGGTGAACCTTCTCAAGACTGGCCAGCCAAGCAAAATTACCCCAAGAGCACAGAGACGACTCATCCTAGAGATCACAAAAGACCCAACAGCAACATCCAAATATCTGCAGGTCTCAGATAAGGTCAGCGTTCGTGACCAATAACCATAAGAAAGAGACTGGGCAACAAAAATGGCCGAGTGGCAGAGCGCCAAAACAAAAAACACTTCTGAACAAAAAGAACATTAAAGCTTGTCTTAATTTTGCCAGAAAACATGTTTTGATCCCCAAAACACTCTGTGGACTGAAGAGACAAATATGGAACATTTTGGAAGGATTATTTGGCCTTATATTACCTCATAAAAGTAACACTGCATTTCAGAAAAAAAAAAAACATAATACCTACAGTAAAACATGGTGGTGGTAGTGTGATGTCTGGGGCTGTTTTGCAGCTTCAGGACCTGGGTTAGACTTCAGCTGTGATAAATGGAACCATGATTTCCGCTGTCTAACAAAAGTCTACTTAAGTCCGGCCATCTGTTCGTGACCTCAAGCTGAACTTGGGTCTTGCAGCAGGACAATGACCCAAAGCACACCAGGAAGTACACCTACCTCTCAATGGCTGAAGAAAATAAATCCAAAATGAGAAGAAAGTGATAAAAAAAGGTATTTTTCGAAACAATGATATAAACTGTAAAAAAAAAAAAGTTAGCATATTCAACTTAAAAAAAAAAAAATTAAGGTCAATTTTAATTGATCCACACGGCACTAGTTTGGTTTGCATATTTTTCCTTTAATAAATAAAATTTAAAAAGCAATTATTTATAACATGCTTTTTTATATTTAATCAGGTTATCTTTGTCTGATATTAAAGTTTATTTGAAAATCACAAAAAAAAGCAAAAATTAAAAAAAAGTAGGGGAGCAAAAACCATTTTCTCACCACTGTATTTCTCATCTTTCATTTCATTAAAACTCTGAACTATCAGAAGGGTGATCTTGACTTTAAGTAAACACTAAAGAGAAGCAAGAGTCGACTCGATCTGATTGTTTGAGCTTGTTTGTTTTAGTTGTGATGAACTTCCTTGTGTGAGTTGTGGTTTTGGACGTTTGCTTTGTCGGGAGAGTTTTTGAGCTGTTAATCTGATATGAAGGTGGATTCAGCAGAAATAAACAAAATCTAATCAGCAAAAAAAAAAGCTAAGACTTCAGCAGAAATAATGGCTACTGAGAGCTCAGTCAGGTGCTGTAATAAAGATAGCTTACTATTTAATGTACCTACAGTAGATTTCTCAACAGGAATAAGGATAATAACATCAGGATTTTATTGACAAATATTAACGACATACTTATATTTTTCTCATTATCAAACAAACTTTAACATCAGACAAAGGTAACCTAAGTTAAAATATATTAAATCACTTTTAATATTATATTTATTAGAGAAAAAAAAACCTATCCAAACCAATCTAGCCCAGTGTGAAAAATTATTTGCCCCTAAACAACTGCAATCAAGCTTTACTGATAACTGGCAACGAATCGTTCACATCTCTGTGAAGGAATTTTGTTCCACTCTTCTTTACAGAATTGTTTTAATTCAGACACATTAGAGGATTTTCCAGCATAAACATCCTGTTTAAGATCATCCACAGCATCTCAACTCAATCAGACTTTAACTAAACCACTCCAAAACCTTCATTTAGTTATTATAATTTTTTTAAGACATTAACTTTTTTAGGAGGTGGATTTGTTTGTGTGCTTTGGGTCATTGTCCTGCTGCAGAACCCAAGAAAATCTGAGCTTGAGGTCACGAACAGACTGCACACCTTCCAAAAAGCTCCATTTATGTCACGACAGTCCAAAGAATATTTACCCAAAGTTCTGGGAATCATTAATAAGATGTTTCTTGGTAAATGATAATGAGATGGGTCGTTGTGATCTTTTTGGTCAGCAGTGTTTTTCTATCTTGAAATTCTCCCATGGAGACCATTTTCACCCAGTCTCTTCTTTCTTATTATTGAATCATCAACATGAACTGACCTTAAGTGAGGTGAGTGAGACCTGCAGCTCTTTAAATGTTGTTCTGGGTTCTTCTGTGACCTCCTGGATGAGTAGTTCACGCCCTTTTGGAGTAATTTTGGTCGGCCAGTTGTTCCTGGAAAGCTTCACCAGTGTTCCGATGTTTTCTCCATTTGTGAATAATAGCTATTCAGAAGTCGACCTGCTAGTGTGATTTGGATCATTGTCCTGCTGCAGATCCCAAGTACATTTAAGCTCAATGCCACAAACTGATGACTGGACATTCTCCTTCAGGATTTTCTGGTAAAGAGCAGAATTCCTGTTTCCTGAAAAAGTTTTAAGATTAAGTTTTGTCATGTGCTACATTTTTCTCTCAAATGAAAATCTCAATTTTGAATTCTGTATAGTCCAGTGCTAGGCTCAAAAGGTTCACATAAAACATCAAAACAAAAATAAGAAATTAGGTACACTGTCCAACTGCCCATTAACGCAAATGTCGAATCAGCCAATCACATGGCAGCAACTCAATGCGTTTAGGCATGTAGACACGGCCAAGACCATCTGCTGCAGTTCAAACCATCAAACCGAGCATCAGAATGGAGAAGAAAGGTGATTTAAGTGGTTTTGAACGTGGCATGGTTGGTTGTTGTTGGGAGTATTTCAGAATCTGCTGATCTACTGGGATTTTCACCCACAACCATCTCTAGAGTTTACAGAGAACGATCCAAAAAAGAGAAAATATTCAGTGAGCTGCTGCAGTTCTCCTGTCAGCTAAGAACAGGAAACTGAGGCTACAATTCACACAGAATCACTAAAACTGCACAGTAGAAGATTTGAAGATTGGAAAAAACGTTACCTGGTCTGATGAGTCTCTGATGATTTCTGCTGCTACATTCGGATGGATGGTTGGGTCAGAATTTGGCGTCAACAACATGAAAGCATGGATTTATCCCATCCTGCCTTGTATCAACAGCTGGTTCAGGCTGGTGGTGGTGGCGGTGTTTAATGGTCTGGTGGCACACTTTGGGTCCATTAGTACCAATTGAGCATCGTGTCACATCAACGCCACAGCTCTACCTGAGTATTGCTGCTGACCATGTCCTCCATCCCTTTATGATCACAGTGTACCTATACCTTCTGACGCTACTTCCAGCAGGATAATGCTCCATGTTATAAAGCACAAGAGAATCATCTCAGACTGGTTTCTTCAACACGACAATGAGAGAGTTCACTGTACTGGAATGTCCTCCACAGTCACCAGATCTCATAGATCCAATAGAGCAGCTTCGGGAAGTGGGGGAACGGGAGATTCATGGATCATCATGGATGTGCAGCTGATGAATCTGCAGCAACTGCTTGATGCTCTCATGTTAATATGGACCAGAATTTCTGAAGAATGTTTCCAGTATCTTGTTAAATCTGTGCCACAATAGATTAAGGCAGTTCAGAAGGCAAAAGAGGGTCCAACCTGGTACTAGCAAGGTGTATCTAATAAAGTGGCCATTGAACAAAACTCATATCTCTAGTAAGTCTATAAGAAAAGCCAGACAACCTTTTTGGACCTTATTTATCTTTGGACGTAATTGTGGACTGTTTATGAAAAAACACTACAAAGAGTAAGGGCTTTTCAGCTCATGCAAAACGTTGATGGTTGATAGTTTGACCCTGGCCCTGATGGCCTGAGGGGTGACCTGGGTCACGGTAAAGGGTGTGGCTTTAACTGGATCAGAACTGATGTTCAGGTTCGACCCCAGATTTCACACAGTTTTCCTTTTTCAGCAGTTTTAATTCCAGTCTGAGTAGATTCCCACAACAACACTGCTGAAGAGGAGCTGAGCAGGAGCTTTAGCCCAAAGGCATGCTGGGTTAAGATTAATGACACAACTGAGAGTGTACTCACATACAGTTTCGTTGCCTTGTTCCATATTTAAGCACAACTGCCCCCCTCCCCCTCTAACCTGCACTTTGAGATCTTTGGAGCAAACATCTCTTCCATGGATGTCCATACGTTTTTCAACAAACCATGTGATGTGTATACAGGGGTTGGACAAGGAAACTGAAACACCTGTCATCATTTTAGTGTGGGAGGTTTCATGGCTAAATTGGAGCAGCCTGGTGGTCAATCTTCATTAATTGCACATTATTGCACCAGTAAGAGCAGAGTGTGAAGGTTCAATTAGCAGGGTAAGAGCACAGTTCTGCTCAAAATATTGCAATGCACACAACATTATGGGTGACATACCAGAGTTCAAAAGAGGACAAATTGTTGGTGCACGTCTTGCTGGCGCATCTGTGACCAAGAGAGCAAGTCTTTGTGATGCATCAAGAGCCACGGTATCCAGGGTAATGTCAGAAAACCACCAAGAAGAATCCAACCACATCCAACAGGATTAACTGTGGACGCTGTAAGAGGAAGCTGTCTGAAAGGGATGTTCGGGTGCTAATCCGGATTGTCTTTCTGTTGATCAGCCTGTCTGTAGGTTGGTAGGTCTGCATGTTTGTCTGTCTTTCTCTTGGTCTTTCTGTTATTAGATCTGTCTCTGTCTTTCTATTGGTCTGTCTGTCTGTCTTTTTGTCTTTCTGTTGGCCAGTCTGTCTGACTGTCTATATGTCTGTTGGTCTGTCTCTCTCTCTCTCTATCTGTTGGCCAGTCTGTCTGTCTGTAGGTTGGTAGGTCTGTGTGTTTATCTTACTTTCTCTTTGTCTTTCTATTGGTTTGTCTTTCTCTTTGTCTTTCTGTTGGTCAGCCTGTCTGTCTGGAGGCCGGTAGGTCTTTGTGTCTGTCTATCTGTCTTTCTCTTGGTCTTTCAAGAGATAAATAACTCTCGTCTGGCTGTTTATCATTTTTAAACCAGCGAATCCCTGCAACTGACTAAATTCCAAATTAAAATATTCACTGCTCATTTACAGCATTTATTTGCAGAAAATGAGAAATGGGTCTATTTGCTCTTTACAAACCGTTTCTTTCTGTTTTATATTTTCGTTATACACAAAATTTACGTTGTGCACAGTGTCCCAAAATCTTTTTGGGGTTGGGTTTGTAATTAAACTGTAATATTTAAGACAGAAAAGATGAAATCTGATCCTAAATCAACACTCTTTATAATTGAGGATTAGCCACACATGACCCCGTGTGAGTGGGATTCCAACTGCCACAACTGTGGAGCGCAAACACCTGACCTTGGACACACTGTGTCAATATTAGCATTAGCATTAGCATTCTCGCTTAATTCGTGCCACAGCGCTTCAGTGCGGGTTTCTCTCCAGAGTTACTGTTCATACTGGATGCCTAGAGTCTCACTCCTCTGATGACGACTGACGGAAAACACTGTAGGCACAACCGCTAGTGTTTACAGTCCGGCTCAGCCTGCCACTCTTATCAGCACTGGACACGGCGCTAAAGTTCATAGGTTAGGGTCAAAGGTTCATATATTATTACTAATATGATAATTACCAAGTTCTCAGAAACACACATGCAAATATTCCACTGAGCCTCTTTTCATGAACTTTTCTCAGCAAGAGGTTTATTCTAAAACTCCCCGTTAGTTCTCATGTTTCCCAGTGCTTTCATATTTGAGATTTGTTCAGTTTAAAAGTACAATGTGATTCTTTATTAAACAGAAGAATTGTGAACGGTTTTCCACTTAAAAAAAAAAACGACATCATCAGTCTGAATTAGACTTTTCATTGGGACTTTTCTCAAGAACAGATTTAAGAAAATTCTTAGATTTTTTTGGGGGTCCAGTGTGTCAAATATATGTAAATTATAGAAGAATATGTCAAAAACTGTGATGATATTTTTCAGAAAGTGCTGTTTTATATGAATTTACAAAGCATTATATATATATATATATATATATATTTATATATATCAATAAAAAATATATATTTATATAATTATTATTTTATTCTTTTTTTATTACAATTTTATTTATTATATATATATAAATAAAAAATAAAAAAATAAAAAGAATAAAATAATAATTATATATATATATATATATATATATATATATATATATATATATATATATATATATATATATATATATATATATTATTTTATTCTTTTTTTTTTTATTACAATTTTCAGTCAAACCAGAAAAAGTTCATATGATGTGACTGTCCCAATTAGTGCTGGGCGATATGGGAAAAATCATATATCACGATATGAAATTCATCATGATATACCACATTTAAGTATGTTTTCAGTTATTCTTTGAAAAATATGACAAAATAAAATCATTGCTTACTTTTTTCCAACTTTATTTCCAAGTGACATTAAACCCAACCTCGCATAAGAAATACTACCTTTTAATGCAGCAATAAATATGTATCAAATAAAAACAGATGAGGTAGATGCAGTAGCTAATTGTTTCAAAAGAACAATGCGTCTCCATTGTTCAGCTCTCATGAGTTTAATAACGTAAAGCAGCATCATGTCTCAAAACCACATTATGAAGCTTTTTTTTTGTGAAGATTACTTTATTATCACTTATATAAACAGAGTTTATGCGAAGTGACCACTCCAATACATTTCATCATAGCCTACTTTATATATTTGCATGAATAATTAATGAAATTACTGTAGAAACGACACTTTTCTATCGTCCCCACGATATTTATCGCAATATCTCACAGCACTAGTCCCAATCACATTTCACAAAGTTAGATTTTGGATAAAAACAAGCAAATGAATTTATTTTCTGTTTAATCAATCATCATTGATTGATATGACATCATTCAATGTGACATATGAGGAATAGTGCCAGCAAAGGTTACAAGAATTTTATTCTCAAAATAATTAAATTATATTGAAAGAATTTGATTAAAAATGTCTTCCTGTGTGTGCAGATAATGAAACATAATACTCCTTCCCAGGAGTGTCCGGCCAAGCAAAATTACCCCAAGAGTGCAGCAACAACTCATCCAAGAGGTCACAAAAGACAACACAACAACATCCACAGAACTGCAGGCCTCACTTGTCTCAGTTGATGTCAGCATTTATGATTCCACCATAAGAACGAGATTGGGCAGTGATTGCCCAGAAGAAAAACACTGCTAAACAAAAATAACATTTTTTAAGGCTTGTCCCACGTTTGCCAGAAACCATCTTGATTATCCTCAAGATGTTTGGGAAAATACTCTGTGGACTGACGAGACTAAAGTTGAAATATTGAATGCAGAATATTGAATCTGCATCTGATGTAAAAGTAAAATCGCATTTCAGAAAAAGAACATCATACTTACAGTAAAACATGGTGGTGGTAGTGTGATGGTCTTGGGCTGTTTTGTCTTCCAGGACCTGGAAGACTTGCTGTGTTAATTGGAACCATGAATTCCACTGTCTACTAAAAGTCTACCATAAAGTTATGAAGGAGAACATCCAGCCATCTGTCCGTGACCTCAAGCTGAAACAAACTTGGGTTCTGCAGCAGGACAATGACCCAAAACTCACCAGACCTAAAACAAGTGGCTGGAGAGAAACAATGAGAAGACTTTACAGTGGCATGACCTTAAAAAGGTAGTTCATACCTGAAAACTCTCCAATGTGGTGGAATTACAACAATTCTGTAAAGAAGAATGGACCAAAACTCACAAATGCCTAATTGCAGTTGTTGCTGCTAAAGGTGGCTCAACCAGTTATCAGGTTTAGGGGGCAAACACTTGTTACACAGTTTTTTCTCCCTTAATAATTAAAACTTTCATCTAAAAACTATTTTTTTAGTGTTTTCTTTGACTTATATATCAATTTGTTTGATGATTTGAAACATTTAAGGGGGATAAACAAATAAGAAATTATGAGGGGACTGAATTTTTTTAAGTTCCATTGATTTTACAGACTACAAACCTGTTCGTATTTTATTTATCAATTTGTTATTCAACATTTTTTCCTGTCAACCATCAAGTCACCTGACCGGCCATTATCTCCAACCTTGCACAACCAGTAACAGCAACTTTTAAGAGGGGGAAATACTGAGGAACTGGTGGAGCTTCAGGAGTGAGGCATGGTGTGTTCTGGGCCCAAAGCCAGGTTTTGATGGAGGTCTAGTCTGGAGGACTTTTTTAAAGTTGTGCTGAGTGGATATATGTGCACAGTTTGGGATTGATTAAAACATATATTTTGTTGGACGACGAATAAAAGCCATCGTTTTTCAAATAGTTGATGGTTTGCAAATTGAAAACATGTTTATTATCACAAAATATAATAGTTACACCCACCAAAGATCAACGATAGCTTTAATGATATGGATTAAACCATAGATAAATCAGTCCTGGGGAAATCCCCACCGAAAGTGTCCAATCCCTCGTGATTCCTCCCAAAAAGAGTGTCGTTTTACACTGATTAAGGAAGCTGGCACAGTTTCTGTCTGTTATGTCTTTTAAAGTGTCATCACTAATGATTAAGAGAGATTTTTCTTTTCAGAATATGCGCCTCAAACCTTTTAGCCTAAGTATTTCATTCAGTTATTAATCAGCAGCTTCCTAAAATAAAAAAAAAATGCTCAAATTCTTCAAAATGTACAGTTTGTGAAGTAATGTACGTTATAGGTTTAATAGAGCATGTTATATAATATTATAACAATAATTTAGAGAAGAATAAACCCTGAACCCGTATAAACTGCTGTACCTTATGTAAGGAAATAGACCCGTTCATTGATTAAGCGCTTTATTATGTGGTGCACTTTATAATCTGGGTATCTTTTTAAACTGGTGTGCCTTATAATCTGAATAGCTTTATATTCTGGTGTGCCTTATAATCTGGGTAGCTGGGTAGTCTGTTGATAGAGCACTTTATAATCCGGTGCACTTTATAATCCAGTGCACTTTATAACCTGGTTCACTTTACAACCTTGGTAGCATTATAATCCGGGTATCTTTATAATTTTGGTAGTCTTATAACCTGGTCCGCTTTATAACCTGGTGCACTTTATAATCCGGGTATCTTTATAATCCAGTGCGCCTTATAACCGGTGCAATTTATGTATGAAAAAGACCCGTCTGTAGACAGAGCATTGTATAATCCGGTGTGCTTTATAATCCGATGCAATTTATAATCCGGTGCACTTTATAACCTGGTGCACTTTATCTGGTGCACTTTATAATCCGGTGCACTTTATAACCTGGTGCACGTTATAATCCGGTGCACTTTATAATCCTGATAGCTTTATAATCCAGTGCGCTTTATAACCGGTGCAATTTATATATGGAAAAGACCCGTCTGTTGATTGAGCGATAATCTGATGCTTTATAATCTGGTGCGTTTTATTATCCGTTGTGCCTAATAAATGTAAATAGACCCATTCATTGATAGTGCACTTTATAATCCAGTGTACTTTATGAACTGGTGCGCTTTATGATCCGTTGTGTGTAATGAATGTAAGTAGACCCATTCATTGATAGTGCACTTTATAATCTGTTGTACCTTATAATCCGGTGTACTTTATAATCCGGATCGCTTTATAATCCAGTCTAATAATCTGGTGCATTTTATAGTCCATGAAATACAGTATTCAAGTTTCATTTAAGTTCATCTTATTCATCTTTGAGGTGCTGTGTTATTTTGCAATGAATTAAAGCTTAGGCAAATAATCTGTTGGGTAATCTGGTAAAGTACTCAAACAGTTGCAGTAAAGTTCATCCTGGAAGGAAATTCAAGCCTCTTTTTCTGTTTTTCACTCCTGCCTTCCTGGTTTCTCCTGGAAATCGGAGAAGTCTACATTTTATTCAAATATTTAAGCAGAACGTTTTTATTACCGTTTAAACTTTTGTAATCACTTGACATGTTAGCATGATTCATGAATCACTCATGAATAGATCTCTTTTTCTGTATTTCATAAGAATCTGGATTTAAAAAATGCAAAAAGTATTTTTTAAATTTTTTTTTTACAAAACTGCTTTAAAGAAGCATTATTTTTTATTAATTAAAAAAATTGGTTGCAATGTTTGATTTGATTTCCATCGCAAATTTAGCAAATGTGTCAAAATACACTACTGTATATGGATACAAGTATTGAGACACTTTTTTAAAACAATTTAATTCAAATATTCAGGTGTTTGATTTAGTTTTAAATCAGGTTCTTATCAATGCAGTCTACTTTAATGCACATTACCTAACACATTACCTAATTATATGAAAAAAAAACATATACATAAAAATAAATAGCATAATAAATTGTTATTTATGGGTTTTTCAATTAACGTTGTTTATTTTTTCTAAATTTGTTTATTATTTGCATAACTATTATTTCTGTATTTATTTATTTCTCAGTGTATTTATTTCTGTTTTTCCTTGTCCTTATATGATAATGAAGGGGCTGTCCAGCAATGATGTCACGGTGTCTCAGCATTCCTATTGGTTGATCGATGTCAGATACCATATATGGATTGTATATGTTTTGCCCATTTGGCGGTTACTTTGGTAACGTGGGAGATTATATGATAAAGATCATTTAGATGGTAATACAGACTGTAATCCATTTTTCTGAGGAGAGCAGCTGCTTCTCTGAGCAGATCCAATACTGAACTTCACCCCGACATTTCAGCTCCTCTCTCTCTGGGCTTGATTGCTAAGCCTGTACGTGAAAAACACGCCCCCTTCATTATCATATAAGGACAAGGAAAAACTGAAATAAATAAATTGGGAAATAAATGAATGCAGAAATAAATAAATCGGGAAATAAATGAATGCAGAAATAAATAGTTATGTAAATAAATAAAAGTAAATCGAAAAGAAATGTTAATAAAGAAACCCATTAATATCAAATTATTAGGATATCATTTTTTTTGTATATTTATTTTTATATTATTTATATTTATTCTTTAGCGCTTTTAATCACCATATTACTTTTATTGAGTGATTTACTTACGTTTTTATTTATTTATTTATTTTTAATTTTGGCAGTTTCGGTCCTCCGTATAGCTGAGCTTACGTAAAATTAAAGGGATTGAAACTTAAGTTGAAATGAACTTGAGTTTTAACTCCTCTTAAGCGCAGGCAGAGAATCTAAACTTTTTTACACTGTGCGCCAAATCTTCTGATGGATGTTAGACATCTATCTCAGTCTATCTGCTGGCCTGCTGCCACCGTTTCATGTTTCCGTCACCACAACATTAAAATATTAGGCTCTCGGTCTCATGCCTTCAGCGCTGCTACACGGAAAAGAAAGACTTCTTGGATTCTTTGGAATTTTTATTTTTCTCTCTGCATGTTAAGCAACCTCCTTCTCAAACCTCAAAAAAAGAAGAAGAGGCTGTTGGAAATAATTTGGCGTTCCTCGTGTCTCACATCAAAGAATTCCTCCGGCTACTTTTACAGAAAAGCAACGGTAAATATTTGCACATGCAAATGAGTGTAAACAGCGAGACCTGTCTTTTTCCACGTCTTCTTTTTGAGCCAGACAGCCAGAAGACTCTTCTAGCAAACATACAGACCTGTCTTATACCAGTCTACGAATCTATGTTTGGTGGAGGGGGGATAATGATTATGATGTGTGTAATGCGTAGGAGAAGGTTTGACATGGTTTATTTGTGATTAAATTACATTTAATCACAAATAAACCATTTTTTTCTGTATTCTGTTTATTATTAGTTACATCCAAGTAAAGGTCACTTTACTACCTAAACATGTTACTCTACATGTTACTCCAAAGTTGTTTTTATTGCAGTATATAGCTATTGTTATGATTCATTTCTCTCATCACTGACCTCGTGTGTAAAGCCGGTGTTGTGCCAAATTCAGCACCCCCGCCAGGAAAAGCACCCCCTCTCAGCAGCGCGCACCCACGTCTTCTTGGTTTTAACTTACCTAGAAAATGGAAATACCAAAGATAGTGTTCTAAGCTATGCCGACTCGTAATAAATAAGGAAAAAGGAACGTCACCTGCAGCCTCTCCCGAGAGGGGGTGCTTTTCCTGGGGCTCGCCATGAAAACCCCCTCTCTCTGTTTTCTTGATAAAAGCGGAGATAATTGCTTTTTGCTAACTTTAATTAGAAACGCGCTCCAGAGAGGGGGTGCTTTTCATGGCAGGGGTACAGATTTTGGCGCACTTTAAGTTAAATTAAATTAAATTAAAGGTTATTTTAAAACACTTTAAAATCCACATATTTCTGATATTGGGTGGGACATGTGCCTTCCTATTCCAACATGACTGACTGCATGTTACATTGCACAAATCAAGCTCCATAAAGACATCGATGAGCAAGTTTGTTGTGATAGCCTCAATCTAATAGAACACCTTTGGGTTAAATGAAGAGTCGAGACAGTGAGCCAGATCTGCTCATCTGGAAGAATGGTCAGAAATTCTCATAAACACACTCCTAAACCTTGTGGAAAGCCTTACTACAGAAGAGTTGAAGCCGTTATAGCTGGAAAGTGTGAGCTGATCATATTAAACATTAATGCCTTAAGAATGGAATGTCTTAAATAGCCACTAATCCCTAAACCATTTTTTTTTCATTAATAGCTAAAATGTGTTAATAAAAAAAAAACAGTTACTATCCTTTAAAAAACGCTTTTATTGTGGTAATTTCTGCCTTCTGCTGCAGCTCAGCCAATCAGCTCTCTCTCCTGCCCTCCTCTAAACCCATACATCACCCAGTGCCCCTCCCAAACTACCCCTCACATTTTTTTTTTGCCTTTTTCAAATTTGAGCTCAGAGTTGAATCAGCAAAAATCAATTTAGTGTTTCTTTAAGTTCATATGTGTGCGAAAGCAGGTGAGCCTATACTTTTGGCAATATGATGGATATATACTGACATGATATATCGTGTCCCATGACTTTTGCCATGCCTTATGGGTGCTTGTCAGTACACAGGTGATAGTGTGGATGGATGTGGGAATGAGAAATGCCTAAATTTCCAGCAGGCTAAGCTCTGCCTCTATGATCGGCAGATTGCTGGTTTGAATCCCGGTCATGCAGCTTGCCATCAGCTGCCGGAGCCCCGAGAGAACACAGTTGTCCTTGCTCTCTCTGGGTGGGTACAGTAGATTGCGATCTTTTTCCCCTCATCACTCCTAGGGTGATGTGGATCGATCAGCACAAGGCTGCGTCTGTGAGCTGATGTATCAGAACCGAGCCGCTTCGCTTTCCTCCGAGCGTTAGCGCTGTGATGCTACTCAGCAATATTTGTAAAGAGGCGGAGTCTGACTTCACATGTGTTGGAAAAATTCTGGTTCAGGAAGAAAACATCTTGTAGTAGTTTGTTCTGCAAGACTGAAAAGGGTTCCTCTCTTGGTACAACAGAGAAACAGTACAGTATAGAAACATTTTAGCTTAGAATGAACATTCATACTCCCAACTCTTTCCTGGTAATTCATTACAGTCTGAGTAAATATTTGCAGGGTAACAGATCCACTGAGGGTGATTCCTTTCTGTTAAACAACACGACAAAAGCTACATATCATCTGTCACTCCTAATAATAAAGATGTTTCAGTGATGCTATAAAAGAACCATATTTGGTTTCATAAAACACACTTCTGCAGTCAAGATATGAGTATGAAGAACTAGAAGGGTTAAAGTAAAAAAAGACTGTTTTAATCAATTTAAAAGCTTTTTACACCCATATCTCTTTATCCTCACTCTGTCCCTGTTTTTCCCATAAACTTAATAAGTCCAGAATCTCTGTGAAAACTGCTTAAATGGGTTTAAGAAGAAACATCTTCTTAAGAAAGGCATGGAAAATAAAGTCAGTCAATAAGCAACTTTTGCTCTTCCTTTCCTGGGCGGTCCTGATGAGTGCCAGTTTCATCTTTCAACATTTTTGTTGGTTGTTGTAACTGCACTTGAGGATACTCCCAACGTTTGGGAAATGTTTCATATTGACTGAACTTCATTCTTAACCCTTGTGTGGTGTTCGGGTCTGTGGGACCCGTTTTCATTTTTCATCAAATGATACTAAAAAAATTTTTTTCTAACTCAAACTCATTGGCATTGGCTCATTTTTTGTGAAAAACATATATCAAAACACATTTTCGATAAACACACACTTTACACCCCCCCCCCTACACATTTATATAACATACAGTATCTTTGGCCAAGGGCTAATAAACATTGCTTCATTTGTAAATTTGAAACTAAACACATTTTCTACTCATATCTTGAGTTTAATTCATTTTCTTTTACATTTTATTAAAAAACTAATAAAAAAAGAGTAGCACTTTTTAAAAGAAATGTAACATAAGAAAGGTAAAGGGCAAATATTAACCATGTAAGCTGTTTATATTGCTTGCAATTTAGGTGAAGCAAGCATGTGTAAAGCATTTTAATGTAGAATTGCTTAATTTTGCTGAATTAAATACAAGTAACAAAAGAAACGAGTAACAAAAATATGAACACCACACAAGGGTTAAAGGTAGTAGTGAGTAATTATTACCATCATATGTATCAGAACATTACTCAAATAGGGCTAGTCATTGTATACCAACTCTTGTATACCTCTTCTTTGAAACAACTAAAATATAAAACATATTCTGGTTTGTTTAACTCTTTTTGTTTACTAAATAATTCCATATATATAGCACTGAAAAGAAATGAAGATACCACTTAAAAATGATGAGTTTCTTTGATTTTACCAAACTGAAAACCTCTGGAATATAATCAAGAGGAAGATGGATGATCACAAACCATCAAACCAAACTGAACTTCTTGAATTTTTGCACCTGGAGTAAAGCAGCATAAAGTTATCCAAAAGCAGTGTGTAAGACTGGTGGAGGAGAACATGATGTCAGGGCCAGACAGGAAGGAGACTGGTGCAGATACAATAAAATAACTTTTATTAAAGTTATAGAGTAAACAGGGGTAGTCAACAGAAACAGGGTCAATACCAAAAATGCACAGTGTAGAGAAACCATACCATAAACGGAGGACAGTCCAGAGTTCATACACGGGAAGGCAGTATCACAGGTTAGGCAAAAATCCAAAGTACAATAAACAGTCCAGGTCATACACGGTAATCCAACACAAGGGAGCAGGCAAAAATCAAAGTCGGTAGAAAACAAAAACAGGATCATACACGGAAAATAGCAAGGGCAAGAGAAACGCTTTGTATTGTAGGAATTACCAAACAGATACTCGGCGAGGTGTGAGTGTGAGCATGGTCCTTAAATACTCTGAGTAATCAGTACTCGGGGCTTCCTGGTGGCGTCATGTGACGTGACATGTGATCGGGAGTGTGTGTTGTGTCATGGAGTGGTGCGTTCTGGGTATTGTAGTTGTTACTGTGAGAATCGCAGATAGAGCTGGATGTGGGAGACACAGACGTGCTTTCAGCACCAGACATGACAGTACCCTCCCCCTGAGGGACCGGAGCGGAGGCAGAACGGGGCCGACCCCGGCGACGACCACCCGGCGGACAGGGAGTACCGGCGGGAGGTGCAGGTGTCGGAGCGGAGGTGCCAGACAGACGGGGCTCACCAGAGCGAGAAACCCGACGAGTTGGAGCAGAGGAGGTCGGAGGACGCTTGGGACGTCCACGGGGCCTAGGAGCAGGCTTACCAGGAAAACGAGCATGAAACTCCACGAGCAAGGCAGGGTCCAGCACGTCTTTGGCAGCCACCCAACAACGCTCCTCCGGACCATACCCCTCCCAATCGATAAGGTATTGGAGTACACCCCCACGTCTGCGTGAATCCAGCACCTCCCGGACAGAATACGTGGACGACCCCTCCCCCTCCACAGCCGCGGGTGGAACATCAGCCGGTGCAGCGTCAGCGAGCGGACCCGGGACCATAGGCTTGAGGAGAGATACATGGAAAGAATTATTAACACGATACTGAGGGGGTAACTCCACCTTGTAAGTAACTTCATTAATACGTGACAAAATCTTAAGAGGACCAATAAACTTAGGCAGGAGCTTTCTACAACTACCCTCAAACCTAAAGTCCCGGGTAGAGAGCCACACCCGATCTCCTGGTTGGTAGTCTGGGTTGTCACCACGGTGCTTGTCAGCACGCTCCTTGTACACGCGCAGTACCTCAGAGACTTTACGATGCGTGTCTTCCCACACCTGCTCACTGCGCTTCATCCATTCATCCACAGCCGGCACATCAGTGGACACCGCTGTCCAAGGAGCTAGAGGAGGCTGAAAACCCAGAACACACTGAAAGGGGGTGAGGCCAGAGGTAGTGTTAACTAGGGAGTTTTGTGCTATTTCAGCCCAGACGAGGTATTGTGACCAATCAGTGGGATGTTTGAAGCAGTATGTGCGGAGGAATTTCCCGAGTTCCTGATTAACCCTCTCACATTGACCGTTACATGTAGGGTGGAACCCAGAAGTGAGACTGACATGTACACCGAGATGTTCAAAAAATGCCTTCCACACACGAGAAGTAAATTGAGGACCACGGTCAGACAAAATATCTTCGGGGATACCAAAGTGTCTAAATACATGCATATAAATAGCTTGAGCAGTTTGGAAGGCAGTAGGCAGAGCTGGGAATGGAATAAATTTAACCCCTCTAGAGAAACGATCAACAATAGTGAGAACTGTAGTATAACCCTCAGATACAGGCAGATCAGTAACAAAATCAACCGCTATATGCGACCAAGGTCTCTCAGGTACAGGGAGAGGTAGTAGCTTACCGGCTGGAAGGGTTTTAGGCGTTTTACATTGCGCACAGACAGAGCAGGAGGTAACGAAAGAGTGAACATCAGCACGCATAGAATCCCACCAGTAACGGGCAGAGAGTAATTGTAACGTGCGTGTGACACCAGGATGACCAGAGGTTAAAGCGGAATGGGCCCAGGTGATGAGCCTGTCTCGAAACTGAACGGGTACGAACGTTTTACCCTGAGGACAGTCCTCAGAATTGGGCTGATTAGCGTTACTTTGGCGAATCTGATCGTCTAACTCCCATTGAATGGTTGCGATCTGAACAGAGGGAGGAAGAATGCGTTCAGCCTCCTGGGGCTGGGATGCGCTGTCCACAGTGCTGTAAACCCTGGACAGCGCATCAGCTTTAGTATTACGGTTTCCCGGACGGAACGAGATCGAGAAGTTAAATCTAGAGAAAAAAAGAGACCAACGTGCTTGTCTCGGATTAAGTCGTTTAGCCGTGCGGAGGTATTCCAAATTCTTGTGATCAGTATACACAGTGAACGGATGAACGGACCCCTCCAGCCAGTGACGCCATTCTTCTAGAGCTAATTTCACAGCAAGAAGTTCCCTATCCCCTATCCCATAGTTACGCTCCGCAGGGGAAAGCTTGCGTGAGAAGAAGGCTACAGGAAACAATTTGGGTGGCGACCCACTACGCTGAGAGAGAACCGCGCCAACACCCGATTCGGAAGCGTCCACTTCCACTACGAAGGGAAACTCGGGATTAGGGTGCCTAAGTACAGGGGCTGAAGTGAACGCAGCTTTCAGCTCACTGAAAGCGCGATCTGCTTCGGTTGACCACTTCAGGATTTTAGCAGCCCCCTTAGTGAGAGCAGTCAGGGGCGCAGCAATGGAGCTAAAGTTACGGATGAACCGCCTATAAAAATTAGCGAAGCCAAGGAATCGCTGGAGTTCTTTAATGGTCTGGGGCACTGGCCAATTAGTAACGGCAGTTACTTTCTCATCGTCCATAAGGACACCGGAGGAACTGATAACGTAGCCGAGAAATGTGACCCTTTGAGTGTGGAACTCACATTTCTCGGCTTTGGCAAACAGACTATGTTCTCTCAGGCGTTGGAGAACTTGGCGGACATGCTGAATGTGTGTGGGGAGATCTGGTGAATAGATAAGGATATCGTCTATAAAAAGGACAACAGAGTGATTAATGAGATCGCGAAATATGTCATTCATAAACGACTGGAATATAGCTGGGGCGTTAGCGAGACCGTAGCTCATGACCAGGTATTCATAGTGGCCGTTGGTGGTGGAAAACGCCGTTTTCCATTCGTCACCTTCCCTGATGCGAATGAGATTATAAGCGCTACGGAGATCGAGTTTGGTGAAGTACACGGCATTACGTAACTGTTCGAGAGCTGCTGGGATTAACGGGAGCGGGTAAGCGAACTTTTTAGTAATGTCGTTTAAGCCTCTGTAATCTATGCAGGGTCTCAAACCCCCATCCTTCTTCTTCACGAAGAAGAAACCTGAACCAACTGGGGATTTGGATGGGCGAATGAAACCCTGCGCAAGAGCTTCACTAACATACTCTTCCATAGCCTTCTCCTCATCACGAGACAATGGGTACACACGAGCTTTGGGCAGTACAGAACCCTCTATTAAATCAATAGAGCAATCATAGGGGCGATGCGGAGGTAACTCAGTAGCTTTAGCTTTACTAAACACATCAGAAAAATCATAGTACTCGGAGGGAATATCAGGGGTATCTACAGAATTAGGGCTTTCGACAGAGGTAGATTGCAAAGAGAGTGAAATTAAAGATAAACAGTTCTCACGACAGAAAGGAGACCAGGCAGTGATGTCTCCCAGGCTCCATGAAATGACGGGGTCGTGTGTCTTTAACCATGGCGCTCCCAAAACCAGTGGATGTTCTGTGCGTGGGAGCACATAGAGAGAGAGCTGTTCCACATGTAGAGCGCTGGCTTGAAGGGTGAGAGGAAGAGTCTGCAGGGTCACAGGTTTGGAGTGTACAGTCTCTCCATCGATGGCATGGATGGAGATCGACTTGGAGAGAACTTTCGTGGGTATGGCGTGCTCCTCCACCAAATCCAGGCTGATAAAGTTCCCCTCCGACCCAGAATCTACAAGCGCTGAGACACAAAAAACATCCGTTGGAGTGGTAATAATAACAGGCAACACGAAACATTTTTCTTTAAGTTTAGAAACAGGGGTACATACCACGTTAGCGCGTGGAGTACTCTCCACGCGCTGTCCCAGAGCAGACGCTTGAGCAGAATTGGGCCGGAGTTCACAGTTAGCCCTTAGATGATCTGGACCACCACAATAGAGGCACAGGTGAAGGCGTATGCGACGCTGCCTCTCAGCGACGGATAGTCTGGATCGTGTGATGTCCATGGGCTCAGGGCTGGGTGCAGGCGCAAATTCCGGAACTGGATTCCCGGACTGGAGTAGTGCAGGGCGAACCGCAGGAGTGTGGCTAACAGCTTTGGGCTTACGGGAAAGGAGCTGATCCAGACGGATAGACAGAGCGATCAGCTGATCCAGGGTGAGTGAGTCGTCCTTGCATGCAAGTTCTCTTTGAATCTCAGGGTTAAGTCCGTGTCGAAACATGGAGATGAGAGCAGGGTCGTTCCAACCGCTGCTAGCAGCTAACGTACGGAACTCCAGAGCAAAGGCTGCCACAGATAGTTTACCTTGCTTCAAGGTAATCAGAAGCTCTCCACTAGATTGCCCATAGCGTGTATGATCAAAAACGCTGCGAAAAATAGACAAAAAAGTGTCGTAGCTGGATTCAGAAATGTTCTCCCAAATAGCTGTAGCCCAGTCCAAAGCCTTGCCAGACAGTCGAGAAATTATAAACCCGATTTTAGCTTTATCAGAAGCAGGAGGTGAGTTGCTAAAAAACACGGAGCACTGGAGCAGAAACCCATTACATTTCTCAGTGTTTCCGTCATAGACTTCGGGTTTACACACAGCGAAAAAGGGAGTAGTGGTTTTGTTAGGGCTGGCTACAGGACTAACCACTGGGCTAGGGTTCTGGGTGGACAAACCCCGGAGGTGACTCATAATCTCGGCTAGCTGCTGCTGTTGGTTAACCTGGTGGCGTGCTAGCTCGTCAACAGCTTGGGTCACACCAGCGAGCGTTTGCTGGTGCTGACCTAAAAGCCGACCCTGGTTAGCCAAACCAGACTTAATAGACTCTGTATCCGCAGTCTCTGTCATTACGGCCGAGTATCTTGTCAGGGCCAGACAGGAAGGAGACTGGTGCAGATACAATAAAATAACTTTTATTAAAGTTATAGAGTAAACAGGGGTAGTCAACAGAAACAGGGTCAATACCAAAAATGCACAGTGTAGAGAAACCATACCATAAACGGAGGACAGTCCAGAGTTCATACACGGGAAGGCAGTATCACAGGTTAGGCAAAAATCCAAAGTACAATAAACAGTCCAGGTCATACACGGTAATCCAACACAAGGGAGCAGGCAAAAATCAAAGTCGGTAGAAAACAAAAACAGGATCATACACGGAAAATAGCAAGGGCAAGAGAAACGCTTTGTATTGTAGGAATTACCAAACAGATACTCGGCGAGGTGTGAGCGTGAGCATGGTCCTTAAATACTCTGAGTAATCAGTACTCGGGGCTTCCTGGTGGCGTCATGTGACGTGACATGTGATCGGGAGTGTGTGTTGTGTCATGGAGTGGTGCGTTCTGGGTATTGTAGTTGTTACTGTGAGAATCGCAGATAGAGCTGGATGTGGGAGACACAGACGTGCTTTCAGCACCAGACATGACACATGATGCCAAGATGCATGAAAAAAACTGGGGTTAAAAACCAGGGTTATTCCACCAAATATTGATTTCCGAACTCTTAAAACTTTATGAATATGAACTTGTTTTCTTTGCATTATTTGAGATCTGAAAGCTCTGCATCTTTTTTTTTTTTTGTTATTTCTTATTTTCTGCAAATAAATGCTCTAAATGACACTATTTTTATTTGGAATTTGGGGGAAATGTTGTCTGTAGTTTATAGAATAAAACAATAATGTTCATTTTACTCAAACATAAACCTATAAATAGCATCTGTTTCTTAGATAGGCATCTTTATTTTTATCAGTGTAAAAACATTTTAATAATAGCCCTAACTTGCCTGATCTAGGACCATTTATATATATATATATATATATATATATATATATATATATATATATATATATATATATATATATATATATATATATATGAAAATCTACTCTTTTATTATTTGGTTTGTTTTATTTTGGTAATTCTTATTTATTCATCATTCATCATTCAGTTTACAAAACTTTAAAAAAAAAAGTATTTCCTAATTATTTCCTGATGAAGCTTTTTTTAAAGGAGTAACAGTAGGTTTTACGTTGACTCTGACACACTCCTGCTACACCCCCATCTACACACACACACAAACACACGCACACCTACACACACCTACACACACTTAAACATTCCATATGCAGATAGCTCCTGCCTCAGGGCTGACTGCTTGACAAGCCTCCTCAGTAGCTTCTTAAAGTCATTCCCCCAGCAGCAGATCCTCCAGCAGCTCCAGATCCAGATCCAGACCCTCCTACAGCTCCTCAGCTTCAGCCCCTGCTCAGATGACGGCCAGTCTAAAGACCCTGCAGCTCAGGAGCTTCAGGTGACAGAGCTGGACCAGGCTGTGTACTCCCAGTGCTGCAGAATCAATCCTCCACAACTCTCCAGAATCCACCAGATCTCTCCTCCACAGCAGCAGCAGGACCTGTGAGTGAGTATCCAGCTCATCCTCACTGCAGCACTGACACGCTTCAGATACTGATCTAAACCCAACACTACCAAACAATGATTACAGTTAGAAACATAAACTCGCTCTACCAGTTCCTTAAGAATCAGGGTCAGAATTTTATATGATTTAATATAATGAGAATGTGTCATAGTAATGTAATGGAATAGAACTGGATGGAATAATACAACAGAATTTTAATAGAACCATGTAAAGAAAAAAGTATTGAAAGTTTGTATTAAAAAAAATATATATTTTTAATGTTAATTTTTTTTTTTCTGGATATATGATCACAAATATGCAGCTGTAGCTCTATATATATATATTATTATATATATATTATTCTGTATTACTGTAATTTTGAAGTACATTATTTAATAAATGGTATTGCCATTTAGTGATAAATTAACATTTAATAAAATTTAGATAAAAGCGAATAATACATATACATCAAAGTATTCTGAAAACCTCCAAAATGTCGATTTTGTTTATTTAGACACTTTTTTCAGCATGTATAATTTTTATTATTTTTTATTTTCATCATGAAATGTTTAAACAATGTAACAAACAATATATATATATATATATATATATATATTGATTTTGTTTCTACCAAGCTGTATATATTTATATACAGCACTGGAAAAAATAAGAGACCACTTAAAATTATTTTAGTTTCTTTGATTTTACCAAACTGAAAACGTCTGGAATATAATCAAGAGGAAGTTGGATGATCACAAGCCATCAAACCACCAAACTGAACTGCTTGAATTTTTGCACCAGGAGTAAAGCAGCATAAAGTTATCCAAAAGCAGTGTGTAAGACTGGTGGAGGAGAACATGATCCCAAGATGCATAAAACTGTGATTAAAAACCACCAGGGTTATTCCACCAAATATTGATTTCTGAACTCTATCTCTAACGTTATGAATATTAACTTGTTTTTTTTGCATTATTTGAGTTCATTTTTTGATCATTTTTCTCAGTAAAAATCTGAGAAACTGATTCTGAAACTGAAGTGGTCTCTTAATTATTTTTAGCGCCATATATATAGAGCTACTATACTATATATACAATCCTATATAGCTTTACTGCATATCTCCATTTTTGTGCTCTGTATGCTGTATACATAATTCTGGATGAAAGGACCAATAGAAATGCTGTAATGATGTTATGGATATTTTTGCCTTGCCATGTAAAGTCATCATTTTGGTGATGCATGTTTTTCATTGGATCATTGGATAGCAATGATACAGTATATACTATGTGTCCCAATGTTTGTGAACACCCTTTTTTAATACATGCATTCAACTACATTAAGTGGCTCCAATTGCTGACACATATGTGCAAATTCACACTTACAGCTTATCTAGTTTCTGTAGAGAAGTACTGACTTTAGAATAGTATAATTATATATTTATAGAATACTTCTGGGATGAACATCCTGACCTCGCTGACACTGTTATCTTGTCTTGTTATCTGACTGCAATCAAACCCTTACAGCCCTGTTTGTAGATCAGGTAGAAGCTTCTTCTTTTGACAGTAGTTTTAGTCACTTTTAATGTGTACATAATGTTGGTATTCATCAAATTTGTTGTAATAACTTTATGATGCAATCTATTAACCTGTTATTGCACCACATGTTTTCTTAGAAAGTTCCTAGAAAGTTATTTCAGCTTAATGTTCCTGGAAGCTTTTGAAAATATTACTAAACATCCTTTTAACGTTCTGTGTAGCTGGAGAACAGGTGTCCCCATGCTTTTATATATCCTTCATGTTCTCCTGTAGACCTGCATTGTGACTGTCTTCTCTCGATCACTGAAGTGTGAAGCTTATGCAAATTTTCCTGTGCGGTGGAACTCAAATCACTCCTTATCATCACGGAAGGAAAACAGTAAAGTGGCGTGAAAAACATCCACAGCAAACAGTAGGGGAGGATTAGCGCTTTAATCTGCTGATGTGGCTCGATCCAGCGCAAATAAGACCAGTATTAAAGCTTTCACAGACAGAGAAGGACCACACACACACACACACACACACACACACACACACACACACATAGATTACTATCACATTCACAAGGAAATGCCAGCCAGGAAAACGTTTCTGGTTTCTGAAGCTGTGGATCCCAATCGTTTCTACTTCGACAGTAGAGTGCACCTGCAAACACCTGCTTTTAAAGCCCCTGGAAACCATTTATATATATATATATATATATATATATATATATATATATATATATATATAAAAATTAGATTATCATTGAAAAGTTACTTTATTTCAGTAATTCAGTTAAAAAATGTGAAACTCATATATTATACAGATGTATTAAACACAGAGAGTGATCTATTTTAAGCGTTTATTTCTTTTATTGTTGATAATTATGGCTTACAGCCAAAAAAAAGCCAAAAATCCTGCTGGAAAATGAAATCCGCATCTTCATAAAAGTTGTCAGGTGTAAGAGTTTGTGGGAAAACAAAACTGCACTGACTTTAGACTTGATAATAAAACACAGTGGATCAACACCAGCAGATGACACGTCTCTCCAAACCATCACTGATTGGTGGAAACTTGTGGAAAGTGTACTATATGTGAACTATATGCAGAATAATTACATAACATACATTTACTCCTTATACTTACATTTCTACCTAATAAAGCAGTATTTAAATGTAGTTTTAAAAATAGTATATTTTAGTTGGCTGTGGTATTTTAATAAAATAAAAATATATACTTACTATTATTTTATAAAGCTGTGCTTTTTATGGTAAAACTATACTTTTAGTAGATGTGTCCTAATAGCTGATATTTCTGCAATAAAACTGAACTTCAGTGAAATTTTACAGCAAAACATTCATTTTGTGTTTTGCTTATACTAATTAATCTGTGCTGATTAAACTTTATTTTAAAAAAAGTTTAGAAAAGAACGTACCTAACAGCTTTTAATGCAGCAATTGGTTATCCTGCTTTTTTTTAACCAGTTTATATTCACTCCTCAAAATTAATGTTAAATTAAATCTGTGCTTTAATAACACTTCTAATCTCACTTTAATCACGCTTTTTCTCAAATATATTTAAATTGTATTAAATAGTGTCAAAAATAACATGTGACTAGTATACTCAGTATAAATTTAGTGAGGATTTATATCATTTTAATTACAAACTAATGTAATTAAGCACAAATTTGTTGTTCCAAAATAACATAACTTAATTACAGACATAATTCAGCATAATTTAAATATACTCTTTTTTTCATCAGGGACAGTTTGGACTGTGTGTCTCTCCGCTCTTCCTCCAGACTCTGGTCCCTTGATTTACAAATGAAATGTAACATTTACTGATGATCAGTGATGGTTTGGAGAGACATGTCATCTGCTGCAGTGTGGGCAGTGTGCCAAGTCCTGCTGGAAAATGAAATCCACATCTCCATATAAGTTGTCAGTAGCAGAGGGAAGAAGCATGAAGTGCTGTAAGATTTTGTGACTTGATAATAAAACACAGTGGATCAACACCAGCAGATGACAGACATGACTCTCCAAACCATCACTGATTGGTGGAAACTTCACACTAGACCTCGAGCAGTTTGGACTGTGTGTCTGTCCACCAGTGGCGTACTTAGCAATTTGGGGGCTCAAGGCGAATTTAGCTTGGGGGCCCATCAATAAAAAAAAATATTGATCGATAAAATACTAAAAATATTTCAAATGAATAAAAAATAATTAATATAAAATAAAAACTCATTTAAAACACAATCAAAAGCTATCTATAGTGCGCAGAAAAATATCAGTTTCAGTTTCAAATAATTGAAACAGCTCCCCAAAACCTCTACCTATACTTTATATTGACAATATTTGATTAACTTTACAGGTCCTCACTCAATTTATTAAACTAAACTGAGTTTTCAAATTATTTCTAGCCTCGCGCTGAATTCAGGTCCGCGCTGCGGAAGAGAGAGAGAGAGAGAGAGCGAGAGAGAGAGAGAGCGCGCAGGCAGCGCAGTGCGGCGCGGCGCATTTTGCCTGATTTCTCTTGTTTAAATATTAATAAATATGTGAATTTAATATTTTTTACTACCATATATTTTACTTCACTTGATAGGACCTTATTTATTTTTTATTTTTTTTAAATGCAATGCCGCGCGCTTTCCTTGTGACTGACGCTAAACTGTTTGATGCAGCTGTTATATTATATTATGTTATATTAATACCATTTTAACGTTTTTCGTTTCTATGTTTTGAAATTCGTTAGATTATATTTTTGTCAACATTTTGGGTTTATTTTCATTTGTTATTTTTCTAATAAAAATAATAGAATTTACATAATTTAAAGTAAGTCAATTACTTTTACTAGTTACATTTATAGTGGGGTAACTCCGTTAGTAACTAGTAAATATAACTGATTACTTTTTAAGGTGCCCAACACTGGTTGACAATGAGCAAGTTTCCCGACGCACAACGAGCAGGCTTATTCTATTTGCCTGAATAACATGAAATGTTTAAAATTAATACAGACATGTAGAAAAAACAAAGACAAGCTGTAACCTAGATATAAATAATAATATCTTAATAATAATAGAATAATAATAAATAATATAATAATATGCCAATTAGGCATATTATATTTATTTTTCATCCCTGACTCTAATTAATTTAAGTTATAAACCTGATTTGATATTTTTCCATACAATCCCTGCTAAAGTTTTAGGTGAAGGAGACCTAAAGAAGGTCAGTGCATGTTTCTGGAAAAACAAAAAAGTGGGCGTGGGTCATAAATGAGGATATGGCACCTCTTCATCCTCCTCCTCCACCAAAACATTCGGTCCGGTGGTGCTGACACACTAAAAAAGCTTATCAGTTTTGGAAGAGCATCTGTTTTTAGTTTAGCCTCTTCCTTCTTTTTTCTTTTTTCGCTCACATCCCACTTGTACACTTAATTTCACCTTAATTCCGTCTCTTTTACAAGCAGCGCGTTCGCAGTTCACCGGCATGACCACATGGCATGGATGGAATATTCCATTTTAACTGGAAAGAGAGGGGGTGTGGACGGAATCTGTATTTCTTTGTAACTTATTGTGTTGTCTTTGTTTCCATTTTAAACATACAAGAATCACCATTTATGAACTCACTATCTGTGAATTACTGTCCAAAGGGCCCCAATTACCAGCTGTAGGCCTATGGGAAGTTTGCAGCTAAGTATGGGGCCCCTACAGTGGGCTGCAGTGGGAGGGGCCCAAGGCAGTTGCCTAGCAATGCCTCTATGCAAAGACCGCCTCTGCTCTCCACTCTTCCTCCAGACTCTGCTCCCTTGATTTACAAATGAAATGTAAAATTTACTGATGATCAGTGATGGTAATGATGGTAAACTCTGTGCGAGTTGATTTAGCACTTGTCTGATGTGTATGTTAGTTTTCAATACAATACTGGTGAAATTCAGCAGACATTTATTAATTTTTTGACAAGGAAGCCAGAATTTGTAAATTAGCTTCCCAGGGGTCTTAAACATTGTTCTAGGAGCCCAATACACCCAATGGACGTCTGAAACAGGACATTGGTCAAAGTGCAAAGTTCAAGAATCAGAAATTTTCCTTGAATTTTCTCAATGGTGATCTCAGATCTGTGGAAAAGCACATAATAAACTGCCCTTTAAAAGGTCTCTAATAGCAGCGTGAAAAGGGCAGTCATTTCCCACGAGAGAAATGATTACATCTATTGATGAATGGTAATTCTCTCCACTGCCAAACACTCAAACAGTCACACCTTCAACTACAAACACTTTACCCTGCAACCCTACGCCAGAAGAAGCCATCACCCCTGAGCCGGGCTTAACCGCGGACTCGGCCCGCCGTCTTTCCCTCGCGGTTGCTGGTGTTTGCGCCGATAACTCTTTCCTATTATTTATTGACTGTTTCAGCGTATCAAAGGCTCCTCTAAGCCTGTTCAGCTGACGGCAAACACAGAGAGGGAAATTTCATGCGTAAGTGGACGGTTTACCTTTCAGGCCACTGTATGTGTGTGTACGCACGCATGAGGACATCCATCGACTCCGGACGTAAAGGACAGTTGATCTCGAGCTGCTGAAGCTTGTTTATTTTGTCACTTTATCACATCTAAAAGATGATAAAAGATGTTTTGCACTGTGGAAACCGAGCAATAACGAGTTTTAGATATTTTAGTTCGTTTATCCTATTTGTCCCATTTTTCCTCTTAATTGGGGACAGATCCGGAATGAGCAGCTTGTAGTTTTGCGTTGTCTTGTTAAAAAAAATGCATAGACGTTCCTTTAAAGCAGGGTTCGGCAATAGGCGTAAAATAAGCATGAAACATCTAATCCGTGAGGTTGTTTGAACAATAATGGACGATAATGAAAAAATAAATAAATAATAAAATGCTTCTCTGGTGAGCTTTTGTTTACAATCCTCCCCATCTCTCTCTCTCTGTCGCGCTCGGCGTGACTTTAGTTTCCGCCTGTTCTCGTTTTTCCACCTATCTTTGGCTCCCTATCTCCTTTTAAGGGCATTTTTTTTCCTGGTCGTGTCGCAATTCACTAGCCGGGGCAGCGCTAGTGTATTGGATCGCGACCCTGACGACACGGGTTCGATGCCACGTGAGGAGTGTTGTGTTCATTTATTTATTTATTTATTTTATTTCTTTCTTCTTGGGTTTACCTGCTTTGAGATCAACTGTTCTGCAATTGGGTTCAACAACCCTCTGGGCTGGAGAGCTACTAGTCTGTAGCACTCCATCCCATTACTCTTCATTTTCTAAAAGAGAATGTAGCTACTGAGTCTGTGACAGACCCTGGCTTTTGGACTTATTGCCGAATACATTCTGAATAGTCCAGATTGTCTTTGGTCTGAAGCTCAAAATGTTCCCAATAATTTGGAATAATGATGGGTCTGACCACAATACACTGTTTTTTTTTTGTTTGTTTGGTTGTGTAATGATCCATTATTCCAGTCTAGTAGAGAAGAGCACTGTAGTGGAAAAATAAAGTAAAGTATCAAAGTATAGTGATATAGTGATACTGGGTGCAGATGGACGCTTTGTTTTTTTTGTTATTTTAGCCATTTCTCATTTTCAGCAAATAAATGCTCTAAATGACTAAATATACTGAACATTCAGCTCTGGAAAAAATTAAGAACCCACTTTAGTTTCTGAATCAGTTTCTCTAATTTTGCTATTTATAGGTTTATGTTTGATTAAAATGAACATTGTTGTTTTATTCTATAAACTACAGACAACATTTCTCCCAAATTCCAAATTAAAATATTGTCATTTAGAGCATTTATTTGCAGAAAATGAAAAATGGCTGAAATAACAAAAAAGATACAGAGCTTTCAGACCTCAAATAATGCAAATAAAACAAGTTCATATTCATATTCAAGTTTTAAGAGTTCAGAAATCAGTATTTGGTGGAATAACCCTGGTTTTTAATCACAGTTTTTTTGTATGCATCTTGGCATCATGTTCTCCTCCACCAGTCTTACACACTGCTTATGGATAACTTTATGCCTTAATGCAATAATTCAAGCAGTTCAGCTTGGTTTAAAGGCTTGTGATCATCCATCTTCCTCTTAATTATATTCAGAAGAAAACTCATTTATATTCAGCACTTATCCACCCACACACACCATTGAAAAGCGGCAGCCAATTGCACACAGCGTACTCTTAACCGGAAACAACCATCCGACTGGAGGACTACATTGGGCACTGAGGAGTTTATCCAGCACTAATTCGTATCTGGGCATACAGTCACACACACATTTTTACACATACATACTTATATATATACACACACACACACCAGGACTGAATTTGGAGTATCCAATATACCTTATCTCTGTATAAACATGTATACATTAGACAAACATGGAAACTGCACCCAGATAGGGACTTGATCCCAATACCCCAGGGCTGGGAGGCGAATGTCACTCGTGTACCAGGAATGCACCATAGAAGAAATACAGCATTACCACCAGCAGTGGACTGACCATAACAAGTGGAAATGTGTGGATAATTATTTAATTTGCAAAAAAAAAAAAAAAAAAATCACTTTTCTTTTCTTCTAAGGCTTCTCCAGCATAATTTTAGCATTTGGTACAAAACCAAGTTGTTTTTAAAGACATAGCTTTGTGTTTTTGCTGCAGGTGACAGGCATGATTGATGACCCAAAACAATACACTCCCAAACGGTCTTTGTCTTTTTGTTTGATTGAGTGCTTACCTACCTTTATTATAATCAGAAGACAAGGAAATATCAGAGACAGTTGTTGCAGCTCTTAGAGTTAAGCTTCCTTTTGTATTAATAGTATTTATTTTTTATTCTTGTCAATTCTTAGACTTTAACATAACTGTAATAATGATTAAACAAACTATATATATTGTACACACACATATATATATCTATTATATGCATTATATACTGTACCTGAAGTTTTGTGTTTGTGTGCACCGTCTTAAATCAATGCATTTAGCCACTTTTCTTTAGGTTGCATCCATTGCTGATGCAGATTTGTAATGCAACATCCTGACATCACTAACGCTAACCTCATCAATGCTTTAAAGTAGCACAGTAGAACAGTTTAGAAACAGATACTCCAACCAAAGGAAAAAATACTGCATACAGTATTGTGCAAATGTTTTAGGCACCTGTGGGAATTTCAGTAAAGAAGAAAAAGCTTCTTATCTGTGTAGTAAGTGTTCATTAGCTCAGTAAAACACTATAACAGCATTACAATAAATACAAACAGCAAATTTACAAAAAGCCTTATGTTTCCTTAAAACATCTCCTAATCTCTCCTCCTCATCTGAGTTTAATAGAGTGATTTATTTCTAGTTCTCATCAGATTAATCAACACCTGGTTTGGTAAATTACTGGTAAATGTGGTAAATCAGGTGAGCTGCTGACGGAACCGAACATAATAACATACACATGCTGGCTGAGAGAAATCATCCAGGAGAAATCTGGAATCTCTACACTTTGTTCTTCAGCTCGGCTCACAGGATATAGCATTAACCTAGTTAAAATTGTGGTGCTTTTTTAGATAAAAACACCTGAGATGTTGCTGAGATAAATGGATTAATTTAATTTGCTTTGGTGCCTAAAACTTTTGCACAGTACTCTACATATTTAAGACCCTAAACAAACATTAATTGTGTATTCATCCAATTTAAGCCAATTTAATACTGTTTTCCTTACATTAAAATTGAATCAAATCAACCATAATTACATGAATCAGGATAATCATACAGCTTTCAGCATAATTTAAGCGATATGATTAATTTTTTGCTTTTCTAATATTAGGAAAGAAGACAGTAATGAGCAGCCCTGATCCTGAAGCCCTGAGGCATCACCTCTACATGGAATTCCCCAGATTCCCCCACAGCCATGTATCACCCTGGCCTGCTGAGGAACATGCCAAGTTCTTCCCCAGCTTTCCCAGCATGCCCGAGTACCTGTCGCGCTTCGACATGCTGCTGGCCGAGGACACGGCCTGGCTCGTGAGGAAGACGGAGGCGCCCACGCCTCTGACCAGGGACGAGCAGATGACCCACTGCAAGGACGCGGGACAGTGCCCGGTGATTGACAGTCCGGGGCGGGGTCTGTGTCCAGGGATGAACGGGCAGGTGGAGGTGGAGGACAGGTGTTTGGAGCAGGTGCAGACTCTAGTGTTGGAGGAGGTGCTGAAGGATATCGAGACAGCCTGCAAACTGCTCAACATCACGCCAGGTTGGAGATGCATCCAGGAAAATGTTCTGTAGACCACAAACAGTTGACTATTGATATGTTGACTGTGTGTTTGTCATTTTATTTGGGTAATTAGCTGAGGTTAACCTGCCCCATAAAGACTGAAGACTGGAGTCAGATTCATACTTGGAGAATCGTTGACTTGAGACCTTTAAAACTCTAGACTTGACTCAGGATAACACCACAAAAACATTCAACTCAGAGATTTGAGTCTCAGACTTACAACCCAGAGAATCAAGACAACTCAAACTAAATACCTAAACACTGTAGTTGACTTGCCTCTAAATACTCAAGACTTGACTTTCATTTGGAGATTCCTTGACTTAGAGACCTCTAAAATTCTAGACTTTACTCAGGGTAATACCACAGAAAGTCAACTATGAGATATAAGACTCATGTCAGACTCACAACCCAGAGAATCAAGACAATACACACTAAATACCAAGACACTCAAGACTTGAGTCAGACCCACACTGTAGAAACTCAAACTAAAACTGTACAACTCCAGACTCAACGTAGTTCCTAGACTGGACTCAGCTGAAGTCGACTTGCCCCTAAATACTCAAGACTTGACTCTCATTTGGAGATTCCTTGACTTAGAGACCTCAAAAACTCTAGACTTTACTCAGGATAACACCACAGAAAATCAACTTGACTATATTAGAAACTCAACTAAGACCCATACCTAAGAAACTCAAACCTTCAAATTAGCACCCTGGTGTCTTGAGACTCAAACTTAAAACCAACAGATCCAAGACTGGAACTTTACCCAAAATCCAGGGACTCTAGACAACTCAGACTTACATTTGCAGAATATTTGACTTGGATATTCAAGAACTGACTTGACCAAAAACCCAAAGATTTGAGACTTGACTCAGACTCACACATATACACTGGAAACCAGACTCAAATCCCAGAAACTTAAGACTGGACCAAATATCAATAGAAAATCAACTAGAATCTAGAGACTCACATACTATACATTGAAGAGATGATTTAAACTCACCCTAGAGACTTGAGACTTGACTCAAACTAAAATCCTAGAGACTTAAGACTCAACTCCTTGACATTTATATGTGGAAGCCAAATCAGGCTCTAGAGACTCAAGACTTAATTTAAGCTTACCTAGAATTTTAAAACTCAACACTTAAGAGTCACATTTGGAGAATCCATGACTTTTCTAAGGTTTGCACATTAAACTTGAGACTTGGCTGTTTCTTAGATAACCGTTGATTTGGAAACTCAAGACCTTACTGAAGAATTTGAGATTTAACTCAAGAAAAATGACTCAGACACCCCAGAAACTCAAGACTGGACTCAGACTATCAAGCAGGAGATCTGGGACTCAACTCCGACTCACATTTTCAGAATGTTTGACAAGGAGACTCAAGAATTGGCTTGACTGAAAACCCAAAAAATTGAGATGACTCAGATTTACACACATAAACCAGACTCACACCCTGAAAACTTGAGACCAAGAATCTAGAGATTCACACACAAGACAATTAAGACTTGACTCAGACTCACACCCTAGAAACTTGAGATTAAGTTGTGTCAAACTAAAAACCAAGAGACTCAAGACTCAACTCCTTGACATTTATATGTGGGAGCCAAATCAGTCTCTAGAGACATAAGACTTGACTTAAACCTACCTAGAATTTTGAGACTCAACTCTTGAGAGTCACATTTGAAGAATCCATGTTTTGTCTAAGGTTTGCAAATTGAACTTGAGACTGTTTCTTAGAGAATCGTTGATTTGGAAACTCAAGACCTTACCGAAGAGTTTTGAGATTTGACTCTGGGGGAAAACCTAGAGGTACACGACTTGAATCAATAAATTTAATAAATTTGACTTAGACACCCCAGAAACTCAAGACTTGACTCAGACTATCAATCAAGATATCAGGGACTCAACAATCCTTGGTTTGAAGACTCAAGAATTGACTTAAAGTGACTTTAAAAACCCAAAGATATAAGACTTGGAAACCAGACTTAGCCTAGAAACTTGAGATTGGTCTCAGAACAAGAATGTAGAAAACTAACTGATACTTACACACTAGACACTTACGTCTAAGTATGTCAAGAATCCTTGACTTGTCTTAGATTTGCACATTAGAGATTTGAGATTTGATTTGGATGCATACTAAGAGACTCGTGGAGAAAGATTAATTTGTGCATTTGAGACTAAAATCAGATTTAGACCCTATACTCACACTTGGAGAGTCCTTGACTTGGAGACCCAAGATTTGACACAGACTCAAACTCTAGGGATTAACCCTTGTGTGGTGTTCGGGTCTGTGGGACCCGTTTTCATTTTTCATCAAATGATACTAAAAAATGATTAAAAAACTAATAAAAAAAAGAGTAGCACTTTTTGAAAGAAATGTAACATAAGAAAGGTAAAGGGCAAATATTAACCATGTAAGCTGTTTATATTGTTTGCAATTTAGGTGAAGCGAGCATGTGTAAAGCATTTTAATGTAGAATTGCTTAATTTGGCTGAATTAAATACAAGTAACAAAGTAAACGAGTAACAAAAATATGAACACCACACAAGGGTTAAGACTAAGGCTAAAACACAAGATACCAAACAAACCAAAGAAATGAAAATGGACTTAGACTCCAAACTCAACTCAACTTAACTTATAATCTGGCTTGGAACCTTTGTAATCTGATAATTCCGATGCAGTGAGACATGCTATAACTGTACATATACATAAACATCAGCTAATCTACACACCTGGATTAATCGATGGGGTTGAAAAAGTATAATCAATCAAGTCTTGTTTCTTATTGTCTGACAAATTGTCTGTTGTGTTATCAGATGATTCCACAAACAAGACTGTCACATACAGAGTAAAATACAGACGTAGGATTATGTTACAAAGCATGGCCCCGAGCTGCTGTCAATCACAGGCATGAGGAGATGTTTGACCTCACCTTCAGCAAATGTCTCTTCTTAACTGCCATTTTCTCAAAAACTGGCTTTCTGGATGTTTTAATTTTGGAAATTGACTTTAAACCAGGTACAATTCTGCATTTCTAGTGCTCCTACAAGTTTTATATTAACTGATCTTTGTATTTAATGTTCTCCAGACCCTGCAGAGTGGACCTCAGGCCAGGTTCAGAAGTGGCTGCTCTGGACTGAACACCTGTACAGACTCCCGCCGGTGGGCCGGGCCTTCCAGGACCTGAGCGGCAGTGAGCTGTGCATGATGAGTGAAGACGATTTCAGACAGAGAGCCTCACAGTGCGGAGATGTGCTGCACGCACACCTGGACATTTGGAAATCAGGTAATTAGAAACTAATCAAAGCTTTATTTTATTTGACATCAGTCTTGATATAATTTTCAATTAAGATCATCCTACATCTTGAAGATGTTCTCTATTCTCCGAGCAGAGTACCTTTAGGAAATCAAAAGTAACTGTAGTGAAGAACTGCTTCAGATCTACTAGTGCGTCTCAAAATATTAGAATAATATTGAGAAGTTATTATTAGAATAATATTGAGAAGTTGAGAACACACACAGATTGATCTATTTTAAGCATTTATTTTATTTTAAAATCAGTGTCTCAGAAAACTAGACTATTATATAAGACCTATTGGTACTTTTGGTACTATTGGTACTTGTGTCCAAGTCCTGCTGGGAAATGAAATCTGCATCCCCATAAAAGTTGTGTAAGATTTTTTGGGAAACCATCACTGATTGGTGGAAACTTCACACTAGACCTCAAGCAGTTTGGACTGTGTGTCTCTCCACTCTTCCTCCAGACAAATAAAATGCAAAATTTACTGATAATCAGGGATTGTTAAAAATCTAATCTGTCAATAAAAAAGACAAACAGAAAAGAATTATAAATGTAAGATTAAAAAAATGAAAAAGAATAATTGTAGGAAGTAAACTATATATGATTAATATATAAAACTAAATTAATCTAAATATATCTAATATATCTAAATATTACTAATCTATATACCTAAACTAATCTTAATCTAAATCATCCCTATTACAAATAGTCAAAATGAATACATTTTGGCAAAACAGTTTTTTTGTTAAGTTTTTCAAATACAAATATATTTATATTGTCTTTGTATAGCCAATTTTTCCTATGTATACATTACAAAACATGGAGAAATAAAGAACCATAAAAATATGTCTTCTGAGTTCATAATTTTATTTAAACTTTACTCTTATAAATTTGTCTCAGTATAACTACACTGAGGAAGCTGAGTGTTCTGGTAAGCCAGGGGGATAATAGCGGTTTATCCCACATTGTTTTAAAACAGTTAACGCACAGACTAAAGTCTGATAATACTCACCTCTTAAAAGCAAAAGAGCTAGCGCTGCAGCTTGTGGCTAATGCTAATGCTGCTCCAGCAGTGCTAGCCAGGGTTAGCAGCAGCCTACAGGCTGATAATAGACACCTCTAAACAGCAAAAGAGCTAGCGCTAATGCTACGGAAGTGGCTTTACTGCTTCTTAATATCCGACTGGTAGAATTCACACATAATGCGCACCGGATTATAAAGTGCACTGATCATTTTTATATCAACTTATACACTTTTAAAAAACAGAGGTACGATATGAGTACTTTTTTGTACTCAAAGTTACACTCTTCATAATTGTACCCTCAAAGGTACAATATTGGTCTTTACGGGGTCAGATTTGTTCCCTCTGAAGTACAAAGTAATTTCTAACAGCAATAAGTACAAATTTGTACCATTTATCCAGCCAAAAGGTACATTCAGTATTCTGTATCACTGTACTAATAAACAATATATATTTTAATTATAAAATTGTTTTATTTGAAAGCCAGACAATTTTGGATCATCAAGTTTTTGAGCCATATTTAGTTGATGATAATGTTTATAATTTTTATAATCTTTATAATCTTTATTGGAACAAAAACCATGGGTACAAAAAAGGACTCCCACTGAAAGGTACTTTTTTATACCTCAATATAAGGTACAGCCCCAGCGACAAGCTTTGTACTCTTTTAAGTACAAATCTGTACTTATTTTTCTTAGTGTGTATCATTATTGTTGATAAAGAGCAGAAACTGCTATCAATAAATATAAATATTAATATGACTCATTCTGGTCTTTTTTCTTTCCCTTTAGCTGCCTGGATGAAAGAGCGATGTTCTTCTGAGAGCAACCACACATTTCTTGGTAAGGTTCTTCTCAGCTCCACCCCCAGTTTTGAGATGGAAAGAAACATGTGACTCAGAAGACTGACCTGTACTGTACTGGTGTGTTTTGTGTTCAGGAGCAGATGAGGTGTGTACTGAAGCCGACTCCTCCTGCACTGGTCAACCCATCCACCTGTGGCAGTTCCTCCGGGAGCTGCTCCTCAAACCTCACAACTACGGACGCTCCATCCGCTGGCTCAACAAAGAGAAAGGTGAGCTTCTGTAGAAGACCTCTTTTATGGTCAACTAGGCCACATATGTGCTCTGAACTAGTGTATATGTCAGTTGCAACTCCATACCATAAGATATTCTGCACATATCAGTGACTATGCTGTTAGAGTGCCTCGTATCACTACTAGGGGTGACTGACTGTCACACAAAGCAATCCAGACTGTTCTCATACAGAGTTCCCCAATGGTGGAACAAACTACCTTCTACTACCAGATCAGGAGAATCTCTCACTATCTTTAATAAACTCCTGAAGACAGAGCTCTTCAAAGAGCTTTACTCTCCTAACACCTCTAACTAACTACCTTCTACTACCAGATCAGGAGAATCTCTCACTATCTTTAATAAACTCCTGAAGACAGAGCTCTTCAAAGAGCTTTACTCTCCTAACACCCCTAACAACAAACTAACCTTTTCTAACCCCATTTCCTTCTTCCCCTCCTTCATTTCTCTATCCCCTTATTTCCCTTCGACCTCCTTTAAGCCCTATCTAAAAAATGTTTTTACCTTTAACTTCTATTACTTTTGTACTTGACTATTGTAAGTCGCTTTGGACAAAAGCGTCTGCCAAATGTAATGTAATGTAATGACTGCAGTAAGTGATGGCTTTACACATCGTCACACCTGCAGTTTGTGTGTTGCTTCAAAGCAAAGGCAGGATTTAAGTGATCAGTGATCAGAATCTTATTGCCTTTATTTTGCTATCTGACAAGTGAGAAACCCCACTGTTGCCAGATCCAAGAACCTGGATTTGTCATCACTAAAGGCAATAAGATTCTATATAATAGCATAGTCCAGGTTTCTTGTTTATCTAGTCTGACAGACAGCTTAGATGGTCGAAACAGCTTATTGTGTATTGTAATATATATTTGCGTGTATATATATATTTTGTAGTGTTAATCTTTGTCGATCCTGTCTGTGTACCTCTGGTAATGTTTGTCTGTGTCTGTTTGTGAGATCCTTCATGTGTAGCTTGGGTTTTGGGAACTTGGGTGATGGGAGAAAAGTAATGGGGACCTACTTGGAATCCTTTTTTTTTTGGCTATAAATGGGAACATGATAAGACATGCAAAAAAATATTTATATATAAATGTACAAAATGCATAAGTAAGAAAGGAGGAAAGAGAGAAGAAAGAGAGAGAAAAAAGAAAAGACAAGAAAAGATATAGTCCCCATAAGTAATAATAATTGAATGCCTTGCACAGGGTGTACAATATCATTATATTTACATATCATATATTTACATTCTCTATTAGCAAGCTATCAACTCTGCTCACATTTCAAATAAACATGATTAATTACTTGAAAAATAAATAAAGTACTGACACCTTTTTTAGTTTCACTTTAAGCAGTGGCTAAACTGGAATTAGTTGTATCATTATTTATCAGGAAATGATCATCTCATCTACAGGCAAATAAAAAAGCTATTAGGATCTTCTCCAGAGAAGTCCTGGCAGATGTAGAGACACCTGATCTGGCCTGTTTTGGCACGCACTGGAAGCAAACATGAGTGACAGCTTTATTATTCATTAGCCTGGAGCTTAGATTGTGTTGCTCTTCTTACTTTGCAGGGATCTTTAAAATCGAGGACTCGGCTCACGTGGCCAAACTGTGGGGGATCAGGAAAAACCGCCCGGCCATGAACTACGACAAGCTGAGCCGCTCCATCCGCCAGTACTACAAGAAGGGCATCATCAAGAAGCCGGACGTCTCTCAGCGACTCGTCTACCAGTTCGTTCATCCAGTTTGAGACAACCTGAGAAGCTGATTGGTGGACGGGATCAAAGATAAAACAAAAAAAAATGAAACCAGAAACCAAAGACTTAGTGTTGTTTCAATGGCTGGTGAAGAATCAATGGACTTTGACTTGATTTTAATCTTCATCCAGCCACCCTAAGTGGTCCTGAGACCCTCAACACACTGATTATGGCAACCATGAACATTAGCAGTGACTGATCAATGAACATTTTGTGAATTAATAACAAAAAAGGACTAAAAACACACAAAAAAACAAAGAAAAGACTCAGAGAGAACAAAGAGAATTCTCAGAGAATGAAGGCTTGACCCACTTTTAAGAGTCCATTTCTTCTGCATTTGTGTTTGACTTGTAAGTGCCTTACAAATAGTAGCTACTATTGCAGACACTCATCAATAAGTAGCTAGCTATGCTAATTCAACATTCTAACAGCCTATTTTACATTGTTTACAGCTATTTACAGCATACTTACAGTACGTAGATCCACCACTTTCCATAGAAGAGGAGCTGCGTCTGTGGTTGAAGGAGCTAAATTTAAAACGTTAGGAAAGGTGCTACGTAAAATTAGGGAAAGAATACTAAAAGTACATTTTCAATTCATTGTGCTTTAAAAAAATGCACATTAAATACACTTTCTCTGTATTTCCAAATAATGTAATCTTATGCAATATGCTTTAAATTAAACATTATGTTGATAGAAAATACTGTATATATGTCTTGGCATAAAATATTGCCAAAAAAAGTGCAGCAATTCGGTTTCGATACATCAGCTCACAGACGCCCTCTACTCACCCAGGCCAACTGTGCTCTCTCAGGGCTCCACCAGCTGATGGCAAGCTGCCTGACCTGGATTCAAACCCTCAATCTCCCGATCATAGTGGACCACTCTGCGCTCATACAATTGAAATGTACTTTCAGTTCTCAAGTTGTTCTAAAATAGTACATTTAGTATGTATTTAATTGTGTATGAATTTTAATGCTAAAATTATGGACTTTTCCATGTTAAGTATACTTTAAAAAAATATACTTAAATGCACTTTTCTTTTACAAGGATAGCCTAAGAAACTAATCTACAAGCACAGGAGCACTGATTCATACACTGCAAAACATTGTATCTTGGCAATAAAATCATCTAAATGTAGCTTAAATGTCTAATTATTAATTCGCTTTTTGAGATTATTAAAGCAATACTATGATTATTAATAACTTATTTCTACTGTTCCTTTACTTGTTTTAGGAGATTTTATCTACTAAAAATGTCTTATTGCTGTAAGGGTTCAGCCTGTGCTTCTAGCTGCCAGCAGGGGGCGAAGACAAAAATGCACTGTCACCCAAAGGAACTACAAATCCCAGAGTTCCAAGCGGTGATCAGTGCAAACCAGGCACACCTGTTGGAACTGGTATATAAGGCCATGGCAAGCAGCATACCTTTTCCACACCTTTATAGAGGGGAGATTTGTAACAGAGGGCAGGCAAATCAAAGAGATGTTAAAATAAAATAAGAAGATCTTACCAAAAAAATCAAAGAGATCTTACAAGAGATCAATGAGATCTTACAAGAAATCAAATAGATCTTAAAAGAAAATCAAAGAGATCTTAAAAAAAACAAACAAAAAATCTTACAAGAAATCAAAGAGATCTTAAAAGAATAAAAGAGATCTTACAAGAAATCAAAAAGATCTTACAAGAAATCAAAGAGATCTTAAAAGAATTAAAAAGATCTTACATGAAATCAAAAAGATTTGAAAAGAAACCAAAACGATCTTAACTCTCAACTCAACTCAACTCAACTTTATTTATAGAGCACTTTAAAAACAACAACAGCTGCAACAAAGTGCTGTACATAGCACATTATAAGATAAGAAACAAAATACTAGAAACAATGACAAATTAAAATATAGGTATCAATAAAAAGTTTCAGATAAATCTAAGAACTAAGTAAAGTAAAAGTAAAAACAAAATAAAATAAAAACAGAAATAAAATAAATAAAAATAAATAAAAAAAAATAAAAAATTAATTAATTAGTAAATAAAACAAGAACAAAGTCTTAAGTTGGGTTAAAAGCCAAGGAATAAAAATGAGTCTTTAAAATAAACAAATATCAAAAAGATCTTTCTTGAAATAAAAAAGAAATCAAAGAGATCTTAAAAGAGTCAAAGAAATCAAAAAGATCCTGCATGAAATTAAAGATATCTTAAAAGAATCAAAGAGATCTTAAAAGAAATGAAAGGGATCTTACAAGAAAATAAGAAAAAAATAAAAAGACTGCTCACAGCAAGTTTTTTCTATTTCTATGCTATGTTGCTTTTCCTTTGTTTTCATTTCCCGCCTTTTTTCTCTTCTTGTTTAAGGGGGTGTAATCCCTCTCGCTCAGTTAAAAGTCCCTGTCAGTGTCCCTACGTCATCCTATTATTATAACCATTCATATCAGCAGCTAAAAAATAAATAAGTAAATAATAATATTAAAAATATATTTTTTAGGGGCTTTTTGGGCTTGGGCTTGGGTCTAATCCTTGATCATCCTGTGATAATTGTATTGTTGTGGACAATTTTGCCTAATTCAGAAAATAACACAATTTATATTTTGCCAAAAAAAAATAGTGTTTAAAAAAAAGTTAAATATCTGCTAATGGAATAAGAAACTTTGAATAGATTAAATAAAACTTAAACAAGGACTAATTAGAAGTAAGTTGAATGTTCTTATAAATGTCTGGCAACAATGAACAAATGAGAATTTTCAGATATTTAAGCTAGGTTTAAGAGGATTTAACTTTGAAGCAAGCCAATACTTTGGGGGGTAAGGAAGTTCTGGTGTTGGTTTCTCCTCCAAAATAGATAAAGACAGATGTATATATTTTATATATATTTTCTTAGCTCATTCAACCACATTCTTCTGGTGGATCTGCATTATATATATATATATATATATATATAGCTCTAGAACATTCTCAACAACAAATCTTAACAAAGCAAAATTACTCATACTGCTTTAAATTACTACTCATATCACGTATATAATATATCAACTATATCAAAGGATCTGCTTCTGTACTGGAAGTTCTAACATATATGGTCCTATCATACACACTGTGCAAGGAGCTTTGCGATGCTCATTGCTATCTTACACCCTGTCAACAGTCAGTTTTCACGTTTTATGCCAGCGCTTCTAAAATAGCATCAGAGTTTAGGAATAAATCTACACTGATTGTTTGGTCTGGTGGCTGGAAGTGAGGTGTGTTCAGGTACATTTCTGGTGTGTTTCTATATATATTTTAGTATCGGAAAGCACAGGTGTATGGAGTCAAAAAAGGGTCATAAAGATTTTGAGTTTGTAAAACAGAAGTCACAAATGTACTGAAACTTGTAACTGCGTTTAAACAACTGCATGCACGAAAATCCAAATCCACAAATTAACTGGAATGTGCAAACTTGAAACAGAAAGTAATATTAATAATAATTCAAATGTACGAATGCGAAAAAATATTTTAATTATATATAAATATATATTTTTTAATTTGTAAATCCAATCTCTTGAATGTGTGAATCAGTACTGCTCAAATGGCTTAAGCTGGGTCAGACCAAAAATCACATTGAATTTGTGAGGTTGTAAATGTGACAGTGGGTGTTTTTCACTGTGGAGCTAAAAATCCTCTCATTCATCTTCTCTGCTGCGGGTGCGAAGCTCTAGCTGCAGTTGCGAATTTTGACCCTGTTTTGACGCCTGATTGATGAACCAATAGGAAAGCTTTATCTGGACCAATCAGATTACGGGGTTTGTTTAACCAATCAGAACAATGGGTGGGTCTCTGCAGCTCAGAGTACTGGGCGTGTCGAAAGGTGTGGGCGTGTCGAAAGTGTGGCCGCCATTTTGGAGTCAGCCACCATGCGCCCCCGGTGGATTAATTTACACAGAGGAAGGAGTTTAATAAAACAATAATATTCATAACTCTACCAATTTTTTACCTGATTTACACATTACAAATACGTGCTTTCATGCTGAAATACTTTATATTATGTTCTAATTATATGAATTAATTTTATATTTATGTACATAGATGCACACACACACACACACACACACACACACACACACACACATATATATATATATATATATATATATATATATATATATATTAATAAATTAATTAATTTATGTACTAATTAATATGCTATACCATATGTCTGTCTTTGATAAAGAGCATAATGTAAAGTATTTCAGCATGAAAGCACATATTTGTAATGTGTGACAGCGTCCTGTATCATTACTACATCTCTGCTGTTTGTAACAAACCAAACCGTGTGTAAATTGGTAGAGTTGTGAATATTATCGGTTTATTAAACTCCTTCCTCAGTGTAAATTGATCCACTGGGGGGCGCATGGTGGCCGACTCCAAAATGTCGGCCACGTGGAACGTCAGCTCCAATAGACCAATAGACGACCACCTTTCGACATGCCCAGTACTCTGAGCTGCAGAGACCCACCCGTTGTTCTGATTGGTTAAACAAACCCCGTAATCTGATTGGTCCAGATAAAGCTTTCCTATTGGTTCATCAATCAGGCGTCAAAACAGGGTCAAAATTCGCAACTGCAGCTAGAGCTTCGCACCCGCAGCAGAGAAGGTGAATGAGAGGATTTTTAGCTCCACAGTGAAAAACACCCACTGTCACATTTACAACCTCACAAATTCAATGTGATTTTTGGTCTGACCCAGCTTAAGCCATTTGAGCAGTACTGATTCACACATTCAAGAGATTGGATTTACAAATTAAAAAATATATATTTATATATAATTAAAATATTTTTTCGCATTTGTACATTTGAATTATTATTAATATTACTTTCTGTTTCAAGTTTGCACATTCCAGTTAATTTGTGGATTTGGATTTTCGTGCATGCAGTTGTTTAAACGCAGTTACAAGTTTCAGTACATTTGTGACTTCTGTTTTACAAACTCAAAATCTTTATGACCCTTTTTTTGACTCCATACAGGTGCTCCACTGACTGATTAAAACCCTGACAACAGTCAACAATCAGCTGCACAATCCTATCTCAGCCATGCAGGAGCCCTGCTTGTTAAACACACATACACATGGACACACTGCAGAGTGCAAACCTGATATTTAACTTAACAATTAACAGAATAAAGAATAAAATAACATTACTGTTCCCATAATAAATGAGCTGCTGGAGTATCTAAACAGCATGAACACTCAGGTCAGTATCTGGATCTGCTTAGACACACAAAAGCGTTGCGCTGTTAAGATACGAACGTGCCAAAGTCAGAGCTCACCTGGTTCTTAAAGGGAATGATGACTGGCACACTGATTTGACGGGTTTATTTTTGGTTCATGTTGCACCCAAAACACACCTATGATTAATTAAGAGAATAAAGAGAATTAGTTCATGTCTTTTGCGTGTTTTGAGCTCTTTTTTGAGCTATAGATCACTAAAATAGGGCTCAAAATGAGCATCACGGAAATTAAGGTGAATATTAATAAAAATAACCTGTTTTTTTCTAAATGATTTCCATAACCGCACACATTCATAAAGATGCCCTGCTGCTGCCCTTTCCCATTTGCATAACCTCCCTCAGTCCACAGAGCTCCACTTCAGTTGTGTTTATGGTCTGTTTAAAAGTTCACCTCTGATGTTTGACCTCCTGTTTTGGTCCGAAAACGACATGCAGGTGACGTCGTGGTTTTCCAGCTATACTGCAGTTTAATAGGCCCTAACATAGAGCCCTGTGGGACTCCACTCAATATACTGCTCAAACCTGTTACCACTGTTAACCCTAGTGATATAAAAAAAAAGTAGATTAAAGTATACTAAGCATTATTATTATGCTTTAGTGCACTAAAGTGTTCTTGTAGCCTCATTACTATTAATCAGTATATTTAAAGAGTTAAAATTTTAAATGGAACAACTTTTTTTAATACTTATTATATTTTAATTACAGTATAAAAATAGTACAAAAGTCTTACTTAAATTGTGCTAAGTGTACTTAACTGTACTAAAATGGAACTATTTTAAATATACTTAAGTAACATTTAAACATTTAAACTACTTCATGTATGTATCCACATATTTTAAATATGCTTACAGTAAAATTATAATACATTTAATGAGTATTACAACTGTATCACTATTTATTATATACCAGGTATATTTGAAATGTACTTAAAAAAGAAGAATTGATGTTAAATAAATGTACCAGTACAACCCTGGTAAAAAAAAAAAAAATCTATACTTAATTGTACTTAAAACATATTGAGAAATGTCTAAGTAAACAGATTTATGTACTTACCTAAAATATATTAAAAGTACGTTATTATGCTTTCATCAAATGTTTAAAAGTAAACTTTGATCATATGTTTTATATGTTTTACAATAAGTACAATATAGTGTATTTAAAAAGAAAATAGATTACTATAAAGTACACTTTTCTATTCCATATACTTCCAAAATACTTTTTCAAAATACCAAATGTATGTTTTTACATTTTGATTTAATTAATACTACTAATAAAAAAAATAAAAGAGTAAAGTAAATTTGCAACATGTACAATAAATTTAAATATATGTTTATACCCAACGAAGTATACTAGAAGTGTGCTACTTACAAAAGACAGGAACAGAATGGCTGAAATAACAAGAAAGATGCAGAGCTTTCAGACCTCAAATAATGCAAAGAAAAAAAGTTCATATTCATAAAGTTTTAAGAGTTCAGAAATCAGTATTTGGTGGAATAACCCTGGTGTTTTTTTAATCACAGTTTTCATGCGTCTTGGCATCATGTTCTCCTCCACCAGTCTTACACACTGCTTTTGGATAACTTTATGCTGCTTTACTCCTGGTGCAAAAATTCAAGCAGTTCAGTTTGGTGGTTTGATGGCTTGCGATCATCCATCTTCCTCTTGATTATATTCCAGAGGTTTTCAATTTGATAAAATTAAAGAAACTCATAATTTTTAAGTGATCTCTTAGCTGTATATGTATATAAATGCACTTGTATGTGCATGTAACTTTTTTAATAGTAATGTTTGCATAAAGCATGTTATTAATTATCAATTATCAATAATCTTATTGATTAAAACAGACCTACTGTAAATTTTATAAAAGTATTGTCATGTGATTATGTTTTGAATCTCGCAATATGTGTTTTTTGGTTTTTTTTTTTTCTTGTGCCCTCATGATACCAAAGACACACAACATGAGCTAAATCCAGCTGCACAGTGAGCAATTGATCAGTACTGGCTCCTGTTCCATGACTTGTGAAAGCATGAAAGTGTGAAAATGTGAAGGGTTTGAAAGGTTAGTAAAACAGGTATCAGGTGTGTGTGTGTGTGTGTGTGTGTAAACACAGTTTAACACTTCGCTGACCTTTGCTTGGACCCTCTGCAGATACAAAGAGCTCTCTTTGGTTTCTTGGTCTTGGTTTAAGGGAAGCCCTGGGCGCTTAGTTACCTGTGTGGCGTGTTGACTTAGCTCTGACAGGTGTGTGTGTGTGTGTGTGTGTGTGTGTGTTTGCTCTTGTCATCAGCGTTGACAGAACTGATGAAACTGAGCTGGCCCAGTTGACACAAGGATGTTTAGCTACATGCAAAGTGTCTGAAGCCTCCAGCCTTACCTTTTTACCAACTCCGCCCATTTACAGCCCCAAAACACAGCCGGGCTCGACTTCCACGGGGCCCCACGCAAGTTTTTAATTAGGGGCCCTAAGCATAATTCTGATTAGGGGCCCTCAAACCCAGAGGTGGAAAGTAATGAATTACATTTAGTCAAGTTACTGTAATTGAGTAGATTTTATGAGTAATTTGTCATTTTTAAAGTAGTTTTTAAAGTAGGTAATTTTACTTTTACTCAAGTACATTTTGACACAAGTAATTTACTTCGCTACATTGGAAAACTCCCAATTACTGAGTAAAAAATAAAATGCTGGGGAAAAAAAAAATAATGTCTGAATTAAAAAAATATATATTGGCACAGATGCTCGTGCGTATTTTTATCATTAAACAATCTGCTTAAATATTAAAAAACATGTAAATAGCAGTTAAAGCACAGCAATGGCAAGTTAAAAAATAATAATGTAAACTGTAAAACTATAAAATTACAGTTTATAGTCACATATATTACCATAACTTTTTAATAGTAAATAAAAAAAATGGATCATAGAAACCTATACCATGTGATTTACGGGGTGGTCTGAACAAATACTGCCTGAAAGGTCCAAATTATTATATAATAATAGTTCATTACAAACAATTTAATTTATGATTTGTTTGTACTTTTGTACATCAAATAATTAAAAGTAACTATGTAACTTTTACTCAAAGTACATTTTAAATTGAGTACTTTTTTACTTTTACTCGAGTAGATTTTTAGATGGGTACTTTTACTTTTACTTGAGTAGAATTTTAGCAAAGTAAAGGTACTTTTACTTAATTACAATTTTTCAGTATTTTTTCCACCTCTGCTTCAAACCTGAACCAAAGAGAGCCAAACTCTGACCAATTTTTGATGACACTTTTTTTAAACATAAGTAAATATTGTGAAATAACTATAACAGTAAGAAAACCAGTTGTTGCACTTGAATTTATCTCCTTCAATACAGTGTGTTGCAAAGCTATTCATACCCCCTGAACTTCTTTTGTATGTTTGCTCACATTACGAACACAAACTTAAATATATTTCATTGGAATTTAATGTGAAAGACCAACACGGAGTGGTACACGATTGTGAAGTGGAAAGAAAATTATGCATGATTCAAAACATTTTTTTACATATTAAAAAACTAAAAACTCAAAAACGTGGTGTGCAAAAGTATTCAACCCCCCTGAGTCAGTACTTTGTGAAACCAACTTTTGACCTTTTGCTGCGATTACAGCTGCAAGTCTGTCAGCTAACGCTCAGTCAGATTGACTGGGTTGACTGGGCCATTCTAACACATGATTATATATTTTTTATCTCTAGCCCTGGCTTTATGTTAAGGAGGGTCATTGTCCTGCTGGAAGGTGAACCTATGTCTCAGTCTTAAGTCTTTTGCAGACACACACAGTTTTTTTTTTTCCCCCAAGATTGTTCTGTATTCAGTGTAGCTCCATCCATCCTCCCATCGACTCCCATGACCAATTTCCCAACTCTGTCCCTGATGATGAAAAGCATCTCCACAGCATGATGCTGCCACCACCATGTTTCACAGTAGGGATGGTGTGCTCAGAGTGATGAGCTGTGTTCATTCTCGGGACGTTTTATGTTTTTCTTTTAACAATGACTTTCTTCTTTCCATTCTTCCATAAAGACCACATTTGTACAGTGCACAGCTTATAGTTGTCCTGTGGACAGATTCCCCCATCTGAGCTGTGGATCTCTGCATTTCGTCCAGAGTGACCATGGGCCTCACCATTGGCTGCATCTCTGATCAGTGCTCTCCTTGTTTAGCCTGTAAATTTAGATGGATGGCCTTGTCTTGGTAGGTTTATAGTTGTGCCATACTCTTTCCATTTCCGGAAAATGGATTGAACAGTGCTCAGTGAGATATTTTATACCCTAACCCTGCTTTAAACGTCTCCCCAACTTTATTCCTGACCTGTCCGGTGTGTTCTCTTTGGACTTAATGATGCTGTTTACTCTCCAATATTCTCTTAACCAACCTCTGAGGCTGAGATTAGATTACACACAGGTGGACTCATTTAGCAGTCATCAGGCAACTTCTGAATGTAATTGGTTGCACTCAGAGAAAAGGGGGCTAAATACTTTTGCACACCGTGCTTTGCAGTTTTTTATTAGTAAAAAATGTTTTGAAACATGCCTATTTTTTTTTCCACTTCACAATTGTGTACCACTTTGTGTTGGTCTTTCAAAATTAAATTCTAATAAAATATATTAGTTTGTGGTTGCAATGTGACAAAATACGGAAAAGTTCAAGGGGTATGAATACTTTTGCAAGCCTCTGTATTTAAAGTGGAACAGAAAAATCCAATTAGGAGCTAGCAAACACTAATTACATTGTAAATTCAGCTTTTAAGGTGGAATAGAAAAAAAAAATAAGCCAGCGTAGCTTGTTTTATTCTCCAGTGTTCTGTTCATCCTGTAGTAGAAATTTTAAATTTGAGAGACTGGATCACCATTGGCTAGATTTAAAATGATATAAGAGAACATGCCAATATAAACACATTTAACCATGCATATATAGAATTTAAAGAGGAAAAACTATAATGGTAAGAAACCAAGTTGGAGCACTTGAATTAATCTATTTCACAATTTAAGGTGGAACAGAAAAATCAAATAAGCAGCTAGCAAACATTAATTATATTGTAAATGCAGCTTTTAAGGTGGAATAGAAGAAAAAGAAGGCAGCATATTTGTTTATTCTCCAGCGTTCAGTCCCATGTGTGGTATCAATTCATTTTAGAGACTGGATAACCTGGATGACAGAATCAGACTTTTGGACTTGGTCTATTTTGAGCCCAAAAAAGATCTGAAATACTGATTCGTCTAACTACACTGATAAAGTTGACCGATAAAACATTAAATATATTGAATTTATTCTGTCTGCAATTAAACAAAAGTCTTTTGTTTTTTTTTGAGGAGGCATCCTGACCTCAATAATGCTTTTGTCTCTGTGTGCAATCACATCTTTCCACAAGAGGGCGCTCAAAGCATGATTCGTGTAAAAGTGAATTACACTCTTCAACTGTAGAGGGAGCCCAAGAGCAGTGCTTCTTCTGAGATCAGAGGAGTAACTGTCTCTACTGTCTAGGAAATATATTTTATTTATATTTTGGAGAATTGCTGTGGGCATTTGATTGTATTCAGTAACTAGAGCTAGAGTTAGTGAGGTCAGGATGGTGGATGACGATCAGCTCCCCACTCTACCTCATCCCCAACTTCCCACTTCATTCACAATTCCCTTACTTATCCCCAACTTATCCCCAACTTATCCTTAACTCCCCAACTCATCCCTAACTCCCTAACTTATTCCATCTCACCCCCAACTCCCTAATTTATTCCCAACTCCCTAACTTATTCCAACTCACTCCCAAATCCCTAATTTATCCCCAACTCCCCAATTCATTCTCAACACCCTTACTTCCTAACTCATCCCCAACTCCCCACTTCATTCACAATTCCCTAACTTATCCCCAACTTATCCTTAACTCCCCAACTCATCCCTAACTCCCTAACTTATTCCAACTCACTCCCAAATCCCTAATTTATCCCCAACTCCCCAATTCATTCTCAACACCCTTACTTCCTAACTCATCCCCAACTCCCCACTTCATTCACAATTCCCTAACTTATCCCCAACTTATCCTTAACTCCCCAACTCATCCCTAACTCCCTAACTTATTCCATCTCACCCCCAACTCCCTAATTTATTCCCAACTCCCTAACTTATTCCAACTCACTCCCAAATCCCTAATTTATCCCCAACTCCCCAATTCATTCTCAACACCCTTACTTCCTAACTCATCCCCAACTCCCCACTTCATTCACAATTCCCTAACTTATCCCCAACTTATCCTTAACTCCCCAACTCATCCCTAACTCCCTAACTTATTCCATCTCACCCCCAACTCCCTAATTTATTCCCAACTCCCTAACTTATTCCAACTCACTCCCAAATCCCTAATTTATCCCCAACTCCCCAATTCATTCTCAACACCCTTACTTCCTAACTCATCCCCAACTCCCCACTTCATTCACAATTCCCTAACTTATCCCCAACTTATCCTTAACTCCCCAACTCATCCCTAACTCCCTAACTTATTCCATCTCACCCCCAACTCCCTAATTTATTCCCAACTCCCCAATTCATTCTCAACACCCTTACTTCCTAACTCATCCCCAACTCATCCCTAACTCTCTAACTCATCCCCAATTTTTTTACTTATACCAACTCACCCCCAAATCCCTAATTTACCCCCAACTCATCCGCAACCCCCTAATTTATCCCCAACTCATCCCCAACTCCCTAATTTGATTGCATTCAATCAAACAAGAGCTAGAATTGGTAAGGTCAGGATGTTGGATGATAATGATCAGCTCGCCATCACATCCCATCACTAGTGATGCCTCAACACAAAGAGTGTGAAGACTAGCACAAGCCTCCTCCAATACATGTGAAGTCAGACTCCGCCCCTTTTTGAACTGTTGCTGATGCAGCATTGTAGCCGAGTAGCATCACAGCGCTAACGCTCGGAGGAAAGCGCAGCGACTCGGTTCTGATGCATCAGCTCACAGATGCAGCCTTGTGCTGATCGATCAACATCACCCTAGGAGTGATGAGGGGAAAGAGCGCCATCTTCTGTACCCACCCAGAGAGAGAGCAAGGACTATAGTTCTATCTCGGCGCTCTGGCAACTGATGGCAAGCTGCATCAGTGATTTCCTGGGATAATATACCGTCCACGAATAAATCTTATTGTAACTGGTAGGGGTGCGCCATATCGTGTTGTATTGAATATTGTGAATGATATTAGCCTATACCCTGATATATTGTGCCATATCACCCACCACTAATTACCACATCAAGGTACTACTTTTTAAATTTTTTGCGTTTTTAGCAAAAGAAAAATTCACATTGTTCTCATTTCCCATTATATATCTACTAGAGACAGATTATATCTGTCCAGTATAATTTATTTGACTTTATTCCTGGATATATGGAGATATTATTATATTTGGAGTTCATAGTTAGTATTATTAGTATCATGACATTCTGGATCATATCGTATGCAATACAATACACATTTAATTTTCATTTTGTTCCAGTAGAGTTTTCTTGATTTTTTTTAATTCAGTGTTTTGTCATAATATATTGACAAGACCACCAAATATCGTGATATTATTTTATGGCCATATCGCCCACCCCTAGTGACTGGACTACTTGTGGGTAAACCTGATGAAGTTTTTGGTCAAATTTGTTCAGAAATCTATAAAACTCAAAATATCATCACTGTAAACTCTGGAATCATCACAACCCTATGAATGAATAAATGCATATTTTATTAACCAGTGCAGAAATGACACATTGTGACCGCAACTTAAGAAGGGAAACACTGAAATGTCGGTTCTGCTCGGAGCAAATAAATTTTTTATTCAGATTCTGAGCCCTGATACTAACCAGCACATTTCTCATTGACCGCCCAAAAAAAGGACAGTAGGGCATTCATCTCTATTCACACTGCATCGCCAGTTAAAACGTCTCCGTTACTGACACATTAATCACAGTTAAGAACGTAACCTCCATCTCCATTAATGAACCAGAGCTCTTTATCTTTCTTTTTTCTCTCCACAAGCTTGTTTTCTTCTTCCCAACTAATAGACCACTGAAGTCACGTCGTCATTTTGTAGTCGGCACCATGCTGTTTTTTATATGCCCATATTTGGGTTTCCGTGTCTAAGCGGTTTAAGTGAATGGGGAATTTGAATGGGCTTTTCTAAAATTGCCTCGATCACATTCTGTGTTAAATAAATACGTTCAGAACCATGTACGCTTTATTCTGTGTACATTTACCTCCTAAATATCACTGAATCCTCTGAATTTCAAGATCGTTTAAGGGATCGTTTATTTAGAAAAATGCTAACTTTAAGCTAATGCTTAACTGACGTCATAGCACAGCAGCAGAGAATGACACCAGACTCGATTCTGCAGTACACCAGCGAACTCCGGTCAGATCGAGTTTTGCATTATTCTTCTTTTTCTTCTTCTTCACAGAGGATCATTATAGCATTTAAACAGGTGAAAACTCTTATCAGTCTGGTTATGTTGAGTGTTCAGTGTAGCCTCAGATAATAACAGAAAGTGAGCTTTAGCTGCTTATTTAGTTACAGTCATTAGTTTATACTAATTACAACACAGCTGATCCAAATAAACAACTAACCAATCAACTATGTCAACTACTAACTGTGATACATCAGGAAAACTAGCAGGACAGAGTTAACGTTACTCCAGAACCACAGAGCTAACCCAGCTGACTTAAGAGCCATAGAGTCTTAAACACTTAATAAAAAAGGATTAATATAGGTTTTTTCCCCACTGAAACATTTTACAACGAAAAACCTTAACGTAGCTTAACGTACTAAAACAACGAGCCAGAAACACCAAACATCTCTGATTTATTTCACTGCATAATAAAGACAGTAAATGGACAGTAAAATGTGTTCTGGGCTAACTCTGTGCTGCTTTAACAATCAGTTAATTCATTAGTTGCATCAGTTGTGTGTAATATGTTGCTGTAAGCTTACGGCCGGGATTTGCTGGTGTTGCGCCGAAAAGAGTCCCCTGCCGATCTCTGCAGCTGCGCTGGGAGTTCACTGAGTTCACTCCGCTGTAGCATTAGCTTAAAGCTAGCATTTTTCTCGTTACGACTCTTAAACGATCTCATAATTTAGAGGATCCAGTGATGTTTAGGAGGTAAATGTGTACAGAATAAAACGTACTGATAGAATTTTCATAGAATTTTCCAGGTAGAGTTTGCTGGTGTTGCGCAGAATCCAGTCCGGGGTCATTTCCAGCCGCTGTGCTGTAACGTCAGTTAAGCATTAGCTTAAAGCTAGCATTTTTCTCATTACGACTCTTAAACTGTATCGAAATTCAGAGGATCCAGTGGTATAACATAAGAATAAAACGTACAGGGGTCTAAACATATATTTATTTACCACTCAAATTTCCTTTTCCTTATAGGAAAAAAAAACGCTTAGACACAGAAGCCGTACTAGGACTACAAAATGACGCATCAGCGGTCTATATTTTGCAATATATAGACTTCAGCGGTCTATATTTTGCAATATATAGACTTCAGCGGTCTATATTTTGCAATATATAGACTTCAGCGGTCTGTTTTTTGCAATATATAGACTTCAGCGGTCTATATTTTGCAATATATAGACTTCAGCGGTCTATATTTTGCAATATATAGACTTCAGCGGTCTATATTTAGCAATATATAGACTTCAGCGGTCTGTTTTTTGCAATATATAGACTTCAGCGGTCTATGTTTTGCAAATTCTTTCAATCGTTCTCAGCACTATAAGCGCCCTCCCCCTGGTCCAGTCACAGAAGCCATACTAGGATTACAAAATGACGCATCAGCGGTCTATATTTTGCAATATATAGACTTCAGAGGTCTATATTTTGCAATATATAGACGTCAGCGGTCTATATTTTGCAATATATAGACTTAAGCGGTCTATATTTTGCAATTCCGTCAATCGTTCTCAGCACTATAAGCGCCCTCCCCCTGGTCCAGTCACAGAAGCCGTACTAGGACTACAAAATGACGCATCAGCGGTCTATATTTTGCAATATATAGACTTCAGCGGTCTATATTTTGCAATATATAGACTTCAGCGGTCTGTTTTTTGCAATATATAGACTTCAGCTGTCTATATTTTGCAATATATAGACTTCAGCTGTCTATATTTTGCAATATATAGACTTCAGCGGTCTATATTTTGCAATTCCGTCAATCGTTCTCAGCACTACAAGCGCCCTCCCCCTGGTCCGGTCCATCCTCGGCTTCTCGTCTTTATGCATATTTAAATGAACGTCGTGTTTATATTAAGATGAACAGGCACTACAACCAGTAAGGAGATCAAATTACATCACTAATTATTAACATACATACATCCTCTAGACTGCTAAAGTAGTTTTTTTTTTTTTTTCACAACAGAAGCCATCGTATCCCCTTGGTCATATGCATAAAGAGCAGGTCGACATTTAAAAAAAAAAAAAAAAAAGCATTTACATGTAGAACATGGTGTTCCGTCACTGTCTCAACTTTTTAGTTAGGTTTCGTCTCTACTCAACATAGTTGTACAGTTACAATAGAATATAATCTTCTTTTTTTTTTCTTTTTTAATTACATCATCATATACAAATAGGACGGCGTGGACCACACGCGTTTATACAGGTATGGTACATACACAGTTCCATTGCAATCCAAATGAAATCAAACAACGATATGGATTCCTATAGAGCGTAACATTTTTCAACGTCTAGGAAGTTTTTCTTAACGTTTCCTTGTTTTTGTCGCTTTTTTAACATTTTTAACAAGTATGACACTACGTATTTTGTCTTGGTGTTCGAAACACTTGCATTTTTCACTTTTTTTTTCGTAATTTTTTTTTTTCTCTATACATCAACACAACTCATACACACACTGGATATAATAAAGATGTCTGATATTATTCACCCGACACATCAATTTATTGATTAGCCCCCAGTATAACATGGTGCGCCTTTTTTTTTGTGTGTGTGTGTGTTCTTGTGTTCTAGTGACCGATTCTGGACTATTTCCACAGCGAGAGCCGTAGTAAAGCCTTATAATCATAAAGTCGTTGAGTGGTTGAGTGGTTAAGTCGTTTTTGCTAGGCTGGACAGCTTATATATCCATACAAATCATCATGTAAAAGCTGGTGGTGGGATTTCGCATTTCGCCTCCCGATCTATCCGGACTATATATATATATACTATATATATATATGTATATATACTGTACATATACTCCGGCTACGTGTCTTCACTAGTCTGTTAATGTTAGGCTAAATGCAGTGAACGCAACGTCTACGAACCTCCGTTTCTAAACTCTTGTGTAGCTTCCTCTGATAAATATAGACATGATCACCAACTGGACTCCCAAAAAACTGGATTTTCCCATAATAATGCAGTAGCTACTGTACTACTCTGAAATGAGATAAATGTGAACGTCTGATGATATAAGAAGTAAGTCTCCATTAAGATGATATATCAGAACTGATTTTGGCTTCAGGACTGGGTTTGATGGTGTGATGAAAGTTCTGGTATTATTAGATGACAGCACCATACACTGTTAGAATGGAAAGACAATGTTTAGAACCTTAAGGAACTTTTGGAGGTTCTTCGCTTTTGGAAACTGTGGAGGAAACTCTTTAAAATGCACTTTTATTAGCAAGTGAAATCCTCTTAAATGTAGTCTATATATCTATATCTACATATATATAATATTTTTCATTTTATGATTATTAAAGTAGTTTTATTAGAATAAAATTCTATTAAATACATTCTAAATTCTAAAATGCTAATTTTTGAACAAGCAGGTCATTTTTCTATGCTGATAAACGTTGGACATGTTCAAGTAGCTGCACTGTTAAAATAGCAATCCGCCAAAGTCACAAGAGCGCACCTGGCTCTAAAAGGGAATTAACTAAAAGTGACACACTAATTGGGTTATTTCAAGTTACACAAGGTGTACTTTTCCCGTCGTTACGCTAGCAAAGATACACTGACGCTAGCATTTAAAGACTCATTTTTATTCTCTTGTATGAATAAACATGGTTATTATGTGGACAGTTTTGTACATTGATTCGTCTGTGCTTTTATTATTTCTTCTATTTTTTATATATTTTAATTTTGTATTTTTTGTCTGAAAAGCACTTTTAAGTTAAGATAAGATAAAAAAAAACTTAAGTTAAGTTAAGATAAAGCTTGATAGGGCATTTAATCCACGTAAAGTGTCATATGTTGGTGTTAAGTGTCAAACCTGCTATATTTAAAAACATTTTAGTTTTTTTTAAGAAATAAGAATAGAATTAAAACCAGCAAAGTATCGAGCTACCAAAGTAATAAGACACTTCCAGTAGATAAAATTACCTTAAAATAAGGGAATTTCTGTTAGAAATTAGCTAATTATTTATAGAAAATTCTCACAACAATGCAAAAATTAGATGTCAGCTATTTAAACTAGATTTAAGAGGATTTAACTTGCTAAGATTTTAAAGAAAAGGTTCTTAGAGGAACCCAATCTTGATAGGATAAATAGGAAATAAGTCATGTTTCCATCCATTTAGATGATGTATGCCAGGGGTGACCAATCCTGCTCCTGGGGAGGAACTACCTTTCAGCAGACTTTAGCCCCACCCCCTAATCAATCCCCCAAAAAACTGATCCATCTACCTACTGCCTCCAGCAGTGATTGAGTGCTCAATCATTGTTAGATTTGAGATTGTGATAGTGATGGGGATGTAACCTGAAGGACAGTAGCTCTCCCGAAGCAGGGTTGGTGACCTTTGATCTAGGCTACCATGATTGGGCCTGGGAAGTGTTGGGCCTGTGGTTTACAGTGCAGGAACCAGGTTTTATACCAAAGAATCCCAAAAGTTCTTACATGATCCTCGGAGGGCATTTGTGAACGTTTTTTTTTTATGAAGTTCTTGGAGGAGCCTGTAGGTCCTCAAGAGTAACCTAGAGGTTCTTAATAAAGAGACTCTTCCACATTTATTTTATACAGTGTAGGGGTGGACAATATTCAACAACCTGGATGTTAAAGAGCCACTAAAGCATAAACTATATATTTTTCCATGAATAGCTGAAATGTGTTAATTTGCTAACCTTTATAAACTGCTTTTATTATGGTAATATTTGCCTCTGCAGCACCCTCTCAGGTTCAACTGTGCTATAGGCATGAATATGAGTCTCACTACCGCTATCAGAGGCACACTGCTGCTGCTGCAGCTCAGCCAATCAATAAGCTCTCCCTCCTGCCCCGCCACTAAACCCATACATCACCCAGTGCTCCTCCCAAACTACCCCTCAGATTTCTTGCTATTTTTCAACTTTGAGCAAAAATCAGTGGTTTTATTCCCCCTTTAAATCAGAATCTTGTTTTTTTTTTCTCTAGAATGAAGCATTTTACATCAAATCAATTTCACATTAATGCATGACTTGTTTTACTTTGTTTAAACTGATTAATTATGCCAGTTTTGTTCTCAAATTGGGTGGAGTTTCCCTTTAAAGAAGACTAATTAGTTGCTTGATTCAGCATAATACGTTAAATAATATTATTTTTCTGGATTATTTAGTGCACTGATGGTTTTGTGCCATTTTTGAAAGGTTTTTAGGGTCTGATTCTGAATCTGGTTCAGTTTTACCCTTGATGTGATTTGTTTGAGCAGGTGTGAACACAGTAAATGCACTCAGACGGGGCCAAAACTACCTTAACATATTCTGACATATTTTGGTGTATTATTTTGCTATTTTTTTTAACTGTGGCACACTTTGTTGCACTTTTGGATTCTTTTTTTTTTTTTTTACATATTTTACGTAAAAATATGTAAGTTTACAGAATCATTAACTGATTTAAGACCAGAGCAAACCATACTACATACAATAGGTGTGAAAAGACCCTTCGATTGTAGCTTTGATTCTACTTTATCTGCTCTAAATCTCCAAATACTGTGATTTGGAGATACTCTGCCTCAGTCCTGCAATATATTTGCTATATATTGGCCACACCCACACTGCCGCCAGCTCTTTCTGAAACCAGGTGACCATTAGACCATTAGACCAATAGGTGCTTCCTCTATAGACGGACGCCAAGCCACTGACCTCAACAGAAACCTCAGCAGGAACCTCAGCAGAAGGCTATCGATGCGTCTAACGAGTCTAAGCACTAAGCAGCAGGGCAATATCAGTACATATATATATATATATATATATATATATATACAGGGACGAAGCTGATATTTTAGCTAATTTTATACGTAATTTTATATCGTATTGCCAGGCGAATAGCTCTTTTAGGCGCACAGGAGACCAGAAACGAGGTAAAAGCCCACCCCCCCCCCCAAACCCTTAAACAAAACAGATATTAAACAAACAATCAAACAAACAAATCAACAGACAAGCAAACAAATAAAAGAAAGAACGAAAAAAAAAAAAACGAAAATTAACAGTGACTACATTCATGTCAACATTTTTTTTTTTTCTTTTTTTTTTTTTTTTCAATCAAGTCTGGACAAGTGAGCATGAATGACAGTCGGTCACGTACTGCAAAAGCTACCCAGGGTCCATTCGTTACTCTAGGTGCTGGGATACGAATGATCATAATGATGATCATGATGATGATGATGATGATGATACAGAGATGCAACAGTATCATAGAGCCTTCATCTGAGGTTCTGTGCATTCGTGGAATCATGCTATGGCTGCGAAAACAGTCTCTGAGCATGTTCACAGCGAGAAAATGCAGTAAATTAGTCAATGCAATGGACTAATCGAGAGTATCCGTGATAATGATGATGATAATGGTGATGAAGATGACACATGATGACACAACGACGCAACGGTTCAAAGCAAAGCAGAGATATCTTCCTCTAAAAGATATATAGTCCGATTTTTCTGGTTTCAACACGTCTCGGGTTCGAGGAAGATAAAGGAAGGTGTGCTCGAGGGGCTGAGATGTAGCGCCTGCACGCTAGCGCCCCCGGTGGCCACTGTGAGCATTGCATCCAGTTAATAAAAGATGAAAAGATGGCCTGAGGAAATCCTGGGACGGAGGGTTACATGCATAGCACACATGCTGCTATACATAAAAAACACACACACACCTCGACATCAAGAGGACAGCGAGAGAAGAACGATAGCTAACGTGTACAGCACACACACATACATATATATTCACACATATATACACACACATACATACATACTGGGTTAACGGAAGAAGAGGAAAAAGAGGAAGAAGAAGTAGGGAAGATGATGGAGGAGAGTAATGATGGTGTGTTGTTGTTGTTGTTGTCATTATATATATTTTATATGTATATTTTATATATATGTTTTCTCAGCAATTACCGTTGACTGTTGGACCAAGACAGTAAGACAGTAAGACGGTGAGACGGTGGACTGGACGCATATGCAGCAATGCACACACTGACTCTGCTACATAAAGACTATATGTATATATATATATATTTATATATATTTTTATATATTTTTTCGTACCTCAAATAAATGCAAACCAACGATGCATCTGAACGGCCTCGTCCTCAGGCCACATGCCTGTATACATATATAAATATATAGTAGTAGATGTATCAAGATGCACAGAATTCATATCCAGCACACCTCCACAACAACAGCAACGAGACGGCGACGACGACAACTAAAAAAAAAAGGAAAAAAATATAAATAAAAATAAAAACAATAATAAAAAGTCATGTCGAAATGTATCCCTGCACTTGCATATGGTTGGGTCGTTCATAGACATTAGTTCATATAGACACGAGTCTATATGTGTTTTTGTATGAACAAACGTGTATACTGTATATATTACAATAAATGTTTTTTTTCTCAATATATATATTATATATATATATATATATATATATATATATATATATATATATATATATATATATATATATATATCGTGTACGGTCTCCCCACCCTCAGACCCTCAGAGGCCTTAATATATATACTGTGTAAATATATTGTCGTTTAGATTACTAAGACGTTTATATTTTTTATTCTGGTTTTAGACGGCTTTTAGCGCATTGGTTTGGGCAAAGTAAATGTTGCTCTTAAAGTCTCTGGCTTCACGCCGGGCTATTTAGATCAGACAATCGGAGCTGCCTCCAATGGTGTGTCCTCCTCAGGTGATTGGATTAGATCTCCTCCACGTAATTGGCCGGGTACAAGCCCGTCCGGCCGCTGTCCAGCCGCCCCCTGCACCAGCCCTGGTCGTCCTCCTCCTCGATCTTCATCAGCTCGTCTCCTGTGGACAGAATTAACAAAGATACAAGGTTTTGTTCAGGACATTGACATTGTAGATACTAGTGCATCTCAAAAAATGTGAATATCATTAAAAAGTTAAATTAGAAAAAATTGAAACTCATATATTATATAGATGTATTAAACACAGAGTTATCTATTTTAAGCGTTTATTTATTTTACAGTTGCAAAAAAAAGTATGTGAACCCTTTAAAATTACTTGGATTTCTGCATAAATCAATCATTAAATGTGTTCTGATCTTCATCTAAGTCACAACAATAGAAAAACACAGTCTGCTTAAACTAATACCACACAAACAATTATATATGTTTGCATAGTTTAACCCTTGTGTGGTGTTCATATTTTTGTTACTCGTTTACTTTGTTACTTGTATTTAATTCAGCAAAATTAAGCAATTCTACATTAAAATGCTTTACACATGCTCGCTTCACCTAAATTGCAAGCAATATAAACAGCTTACATGGTTAATATTTGCCCTTTACCTTTCTTATGTTAAATTTCTTTTAAAAAGTGCTACTCTTTTTTTATTAGTTTTTTTAATAAAATGTAAAAGAAAATGAATTAAACTCAAGATATGAGTAGAAAATTTGTTTAGTTTCAAATTTACAAATGAAGCAATGTTTATTAGCCCTTGGCCAAACATACTGTATGTAATATAAATGTGGGTGGGGGTGGGGGGTGTACAGTATGTGTTTATCGAAAATGTGTTTTGATATATGTTTTTCACAAAAAATGAGCCAATGCCAATGAGTTTGAGTTAGAAAAAATATTTTTTTTAGTATCATTTGATGAAAAATGAAAACGGGTCCCACAGACCCGAACACCACACAAGGGTTAATTGAACACAGCATGTTAACATTCACAGTGAGGGCGGAAATAATATGTGAACCCCTAGGCTAATGACTTTTCTAAGAGCTAATTGGAGGCAGGATGTGATGAGATTGGACTTGTTGGTTAAAGCTGGCCTGCCCTATAAAACAACACACACATCAATTTTGAGTTTGCTGTTCTTAAGAAGCATTGCTTGAGTTGAGCTCTCAGAAGTCCTACAAGTTCAAGAATTGTTGACTTGCATGAAGCTGGAAAGTGTTACAAAAGTATCTCTAAAAGTCTTGATGTTCATGTGTCCATGGTAAGACAGACACATTAAGACAAATGGAGAAAGTTCAGCACTGTTGCTACTACTCTCTCTAGGCGTGGTAAAGTCCTGTAAAGATGACTGCAAGAGCACAGCGCAGAATGATCAATGAGGTGATTGGTTTGGGGCTGCTTTACCAAGACATTTTGCAGGAAAACTTAAGACCATCTGTTCACCAACTGAAGCTCAACAGAGGATGGATGATGCAACAGGACAATGACCCAAAACATAAAAGTAAATCAACGACCGAATGAACGGCTTTAACAGAAGAAAATAAACACAGTGCCTTCTGGAGTGTCCTGACCTCCTGAACCCAATTGAGATGTTGTGGCATCATGACTTCAAGAGAGCGATTTTACACAAGATATCCCATAATATTATAGCTGAACTGAAACAGTTTAGTGAAGAGGAATGATCCAAAATTCCTCCTGACCGTTGTGCAGGTCTGATCTGCAGCTACAGGAAATGTTTGGTTGAGGTTTTTGAGGTTTTTGCTGCCAAAAGAGGATCAACCAGTTATTAAATCCAAAACCACACAAAATACACATACTTTTCCACCCCTCACTGTGAATGTTAACATGTTAAAACCATGCAAACATAAAGTTATTTGTGTGGTATTAGTTTAAACAGACTGTGTTTGTCTATTGTTGTTATTTAAAAACATTAAATGACCAATTTATGCAGAAATCCAAGTAATCCCAAAGGGTTCACATACTTTTTCTTGAGGCTGTACCTATATAATATATGAGTTTCACATTTTAAACTGAATTACTGACATAAAGTAACTTTTCAATGATATTCTATTATATATTTTTTAAGATGCACTAGTATATTTACCATTTAAACAGGCTACAAATAAATAAAAATGGAGATATACTGTTAATAGACTATACAGGTGTTAGGGAATACTACTAATAATGACTGAAACTAACTGCTTCTCACTATCCTTCACTACCCTTCACTATCCTCACTAACTGCTGACCACATCTGTATCTGTGGCTGAAGTTCCCCGTTGGCAGCAGGTGTCCAGAGACCAATTACACCATCTGCTCCTTAACGTCCAACCATAACAATCTCAGCTTCCTGTGGTCGAGCTGCTCTTTGTTTTGGAGCACACCCTGTTATCACTGCAGCTAAATCCTCACAGAAACTGCTTATTACGCTGTACTCCGGCCAGAGTGTTGAGTCAGAAGGCCGTACAGCTGTTCCAGCTTCCAGAGGTTTGGGTAGATTAATAGTGGCTTCTTATATTTCACTATAAAATAAACATGTAAGTTTTTTAACCTAAAACATAAAGCACCATGAACTGTAGCCAGGGGTGATTTTAGGATATGAGATAAAGAAACTAAAAAAACAGGTTTTAGAGCACAATAATTGATTGTGGTGACGGACAGTTCTGGTGGAAACAGGAGAGTTGAGGTGTACATTGAATTCTGCCGTGATTTGATCAGCCGTGGTTTTATGTTTTTTTGGATACAATCCGGGTTAGCACCCGAACATCCCTTTCAGACAGCTTCCTCTTACAGCGTCCACAGTTAATCCTGTTGGATGTGGTTGGTCCTTCTTGATGGTGTCTCGCTGACATTACCATGGATACCGTGGCTCTTGATGCATCACAAAGACTTGCTGTCTTGGTCACAGATGCGCCAGCAAGACGTGCACCAACAATTTGTCCTCTTTTGAACTCTGGTATGACCCCCATAATGTTGAGTGCATTGCAATATTTAGAGCAGAACTGTGCTCTTACCCTGCTAATTGAACCTTCACACTCTTACAGCTCTTACTGGTGCAATAATGTGCAATTAATGAAGATTGACCACCAGGCTGCTCCAATTTAGCCATGAAACCTCCCACACTAAAATGACAGGTGTTTCAGTTTCATTGTCCAACCCCTGTATATAGAGGACAGGTGTGTTACTCCCACAGCTGCATTCTCCATTATCTGGTCTAATTTAAATAGCTAAAAGTGGAAAGTTACTCAAAACTCAGTATAGTATATAGTTTTTTTAGGGCATCTTCTCACCCTAATCTGGGCATTGCAATCACATACATTTCAGTGCATCTCATAAAATTAGAATATCATTGGAAAGTTACTTTATTTTAAATAAATGTGAAACATGTATATTATATAGATGTTTTACAAACTGATTGATTATGAGATGGAATGACAATATCCAAAAGTATTGGATGGAGCTCCATCATTCCGGAAAACACAGTTCTTCCGCTGTTTAACAGCTCAATACTGGGGGGATTTATACCCCTCTATAGCCTATATTCAATTTATGCACCTGGCTTTAGGAAATAGGTTCATGACTTTTCTATGACAAGACAATTATAAGATTTAAACAGGTATATTAATGCATTTAAATATGTGTCACCAATTGGTGTACCATTAAATAAGGTACTACATTAATCAGGAGGGGTGTCCACAAACATTTGGACATGTACTATAAACCATGGTGTAGCGTTAGCATGTGCGCTGTACCTGCTTTGAAGCTTAGCTCGTCCTGTTCCTGCCCGTCATAGTCATACAGCGCCCGCACTCGCACCCCACCACTCGGCTTGTCCTCCTCGAACGAGTTTCCACCGCCGTTGGTTTCGTTGCCCGAGTATCCGGCGGGCTGTTCATCATCTGACCATTCTGCAGAGTAGGCCTGGTTCTTATCGTAGCTGCTCACGCTGCGGGAAGGAGGAAGAAGAATGTGTAAAATTGGTTAATGGGTGATAAAATCATTGGGATCATTGGTAACCATTGGTAAAACCATATGTGTATAGTGACAAACTTGAAAACCCATTATCTTGCCCTGGCATTTCTATCCTTTTAGAGATTTATGAATGTATTTTTCTTTCTTGTCATATTTTTATAGTGTGCAGGCACGTGCAGATGCAGATAAAAATATACTTTAACTATAAAAGTATTAAGCAAAGGGATGATCAAACAGAAAAGGGTCAACAATGTCAAACAGCACTAACAAGGAGATATCAAACCAGAGAAGGCAAACAGTCCAGAGGTCATACACAGCGAGGCAAATTTATTCAAAATATATCAGAGGGCAGGCAAAAATCGAGGTCGGCAAATAAAACAAGGCCAAAAACGAGAGATAATCACAGGCAATAGGATAACGCGTTGACTGTACGAGGATAGAACCATCAATACTCAGCAATGACTAAGAGCAAATGAGACCCTTATATAGGGTTGAACCATGTGGCTAATACTCAGGTGATCTGCTTTCTGTAAGAGTTTTATGTGCTGTGTCATGTGATCAGGATTGTGTGTAATGTCAGTGTGTGTGGTGCATCCTGGGCAATGCAGTCCAGAGGCTGTGTTTTTTTGTTTGATTTTTGCTCTATTAGTCATATTTTCTTACCTATTTCTGAGATTATAAACATTGATTTTACACCCCGCCTACAGTATATTTTCACATCTTCCACTTGCGCTGTTTAAATATCACCAGTGCTATAAATACATCTACTGGAAATGAGGTGTGTTCAGGCCAATTTCTGGCGTATTGCTTAATACTCTTGGCAACGGAAAGTGAATTGTCAACCAAATGGAGGTAGCTGCGCCGTTAAAATAGCAATCCGCCAAAGTCGAATATATGGATGAGAATTAGTTCATGCCTTTTTAATTTGTTTTCCCGCTGTAACAATAGCAAAGACACACTGACGTGGATTCATCCATTGATATCCAATTACAAATGACAACAGCACAGCTTAAATTTAGTGTAGAGCAGGAGTGTCCAAACTACGGCCCGCGGGCCATTTGCGGCCTGTTTCCTTTTTTGGAGCGGCCCGTGAGGTATTTTAGAAATAGAATGAAAGTTGGCCCGCTGTTAAGCAGGTTTTTATAACGCTAGGTGTCAGAAACGGGCCAAAGAGTCTAAAAGCGGAGAGGGTGCGCATTTCTAGCGCAGAAAAACGGGCCAAAGAGTCTAAAAGCGGAAAGAGTGCGCATTTCTAGCGCAGAAAAACAGAGCAAAAGAGTCTAAAAGCGGAGAGGGTGCGCATTTCTAGAGAGTCTAAAAGTTGCCAGAATTAAGGAGTTTAATATTAAGAGACATCATGAAATTAAACATCAATCTGAAAAATATTAGTTTAGACAACACTGTCAAAGATAAAGATAGTAAGTAAATAAAGTAAGTCAAGTAAAATGGTGTGTAAATGAAGTAATCAGGAAAAAAGTATTATTTAAAGTGGTATATTTCATTATTTGTTTTATTACAGAGTCTGTGGCCCGTGACTTCAAATATATTTCTCCTTCTGGCTCCCAACAAAAAAAGTTTGGACACCCCTGATGTAGAGAAATATAAACTGTGATAAAAACAGCGCTTCAGTCTCACCTGCCGCGATCCCCAGGCTGTCCTCCATGTTCTGTACTGGGTGTAGCAGGAGCCACTCCATCCGGCTTCTTCTTCTCTCTCTTCGCCACAGCGTTAGTGGCATCAGGATTATACTCCTTTACAGATAAAAACACACACGATACAAACACATCACACACTCTGACATCATGCAGCATCACAGCTTGGGGAAATAAAAAGGCATAAGGCCCTATCGTACACTTTGAGCAAGGTGCGTTGTGATGCTTATTGCTGTCTTACACCCTGAAAACTGTGCTGTTAAAATAGCGTCAGAGTTTAGGGATAAATCTTCACTGATGGTTTGGTGTGGTGGTCTGGAAGTGAGGTGTTGTTCAGGTAAATTTCTGGCATGTTCCTATATATTTTGGTGGTGGAAAACACAGGGGCTCCACTGACTGATTAAAACCCTGACAACAGTCAACAGTCAGAGTCCATTCCTATAGGTCAGGGGTCGGCAATAGGCAGCATCTCGCCTGTGAGGTTGTTTGAACTATAATGATCGATAATAAAAAATATACAATAAAATGCAAAGCTTCTCTGGTGAGCTTCTGTTTATATCCCTCCCCTGTCTCTCTCTCTGTTGCGCTCGGTGTGACTTTAGTTTCTGCCCGTTCTCATTTTTCCACCCGTTCTTGGGTTCCCTATCTTCTTGTAGGGGCGTTTTTTTTTTACAGTCGTGTCCCAATTCACTAGCTGGGACAGGGATAGTGTAGTGTACCGCGGCTCTGAAGACACAAGTTCGATCCCACGTGATGAGCGGTGTCTTTATTTGTTTATTTATTTTTTTTCTTTCTTCTTGGGTTTACCTGCTTTGAGATTAACTGTTCTGCAATTGGGTTCAACAACCCTCTGGGCTGGAGAGCTACTAGTCTGTAGCACTCCATCCTATTACACTTCATTTTCCAAAACTTTTTTTTTTTTTTTTTGAGGCCCGCCACGTAATGGCTTGGAAAATATCCCTGATATAGGTGCTCCGAGCAGAGCACAAAACCCGACTTTTAACTCAACAATAAATAAAATAAAGAATAAAATTACATCTAAAAGGAACATCTGAACACAATTTGGTGAGACTTCATAGCTTAACTTTACTAAACGAGAAGTGGTGTGTAAACTACAATCCCATAGAGATATTTAGGATGTTATATAAACTGTGTACCTCGAATTGGGGCCAGTTCATATGCATGCCAGGGCCGTGGTTGTTGCTGAACCATTTCAGATCTTCCTGCGTGTTCGCAGCCAGAATAGTGCGTTCAAGCTCACGATACACTGAAGCATAGCTATAAATACACACAAAAACATGAAAAATGTGATAAGCAGATGAAGTTTATACACACAGGTCAGGAATAGAAGTTTAATCCAACATTAGACTGTATAATAGAGGCTTTTATTCAGTTACGAATGTATATTTACACAATATTTACACTTCTACTCCTTACATTTTCACACAAGTATCTGAACTTTCTATTCCTAACATTTTAATAAAAATAGCCTCGTTCCTCATTTCATTTCAGCTCGTTTTCATTCCGGCCTCTCATCGTTCAATAAAACCCCCATCCAGATAAATCTCTCCATCCAGATAGAGTGAATCTGGGTGTGATTGGATGTAGAGAAGTATAAACATATACCATTCCGAATCCCTATTGGTTTATACTGTGATCCATCACACCTTCACCATCACCCCCCCCCCCACCCCCCCTCCACACTCCAGCATTTAAGAACATAGCAGACGTATGTGGTCTAGTATGAAGATGATCCGTGCAGAGACTCAAGAGAACTCCAGACAAACTCCAGTCCAACTAAACTATAACTTTAATATATTTACATTCTACTAAATAAAATACATTCATTTACAAAACACTAGGGAACAGCCTAGTGCATCCCAAATTTATATTATCAACATTAACATTTTAATATTTTAACATTATAGTCATTATGGCTTTTAGAAAAATAATGGTGTTTTACATTACTTTTACTTTTATACTTTAAGTAGTTTTGAAACCAGTACTTTATTAAACCAGTACACTTTTTTACTTAAAGAGGTAAAAGCTTGAGTTGTGTGTCATGTTCTCATCCTGTTCTGGTTCTCTCCTGCCTGTGGCTGTGTTTTTGTGGCTCTCCTGTGTGTTCCTCCCTTGTCTCCGCCTTAATGTTTGTTCGTAGCTCCGCCCCCTTGTTACCTGTCCCAGGTGTTTTCTGTCCACTTCCGTCTATTTGTATTTCCGTGAATCTATGCCCGTTTCCTGAGCTGTTTTTTCAACTTTCCTGTCTGCTAAAGAGTTAGAGTGGCCAAGCCTTCTGACTCTCTTTCTCTAGTTCGTTGTCGAGCTTCCTCTTTTTCTTTTCTTTGTCTGAGAGTTTGAGTGGTGTTCCCTCTCTCTCTCACTACTCTTAGAAGCTTCCCAATTCCATGTTCGGAAGGGGATCACTCCCTAAGTTTCTTAAAAGCACCTGTAAACTTCATAGTTAGTTTGGGAAGGTTTTATTTACGTTTACGCCAGTTTATAAGGGGCAGCCAGTTCTCCCCTGGCGTTCTTTTGTTTATTATCCAATGTGCTTTCCCCACGCTCGGCGTGGTTTTTTTTTTGTTTGTCAACCCATTCTTAAAATCAACTCCTTTTGAGTTGCTTTTCTCAGCCACTTCCCTATTTGTGTTCAATTGTGTTTTATTCTTGAGTTTACCTGCTTTGAGGTCTCTTGTCCTGCACTTGGGTCTGTTTACTACCTGGTTCAGAGCCCTACAGATCTGCTTGTATTCTGTCCTAGTTTATTTCTTGTTTAATTTATGTTTATTTTGTCAGTTTTTATTTTTGTTTCTTGTTCATCAATAAAACTTGAACTTTCATGCCGTCCTCGCCTCCCAGCTGCAACCCTCACAAGTTGATACTTTTACAGAATCTTCTACAGAAGTATTTCAAACCCTAGTATCTATATTATAAGTTATTAAATGATAAGAATATAGATTAAAGTGAATAAATAATGGATAATAAGTAAAGTATCTGTGTGAGATTTTGCAGAGAGCAGCATCAGGCTGACCTTTGGTTCTCGGTCAGGTTGAGGTGGCGTTTGATGTCCAGCAGAACCTCTTTGAGGAAGGTCAGTCTCTTCACCTCGTGCTGTTGGCACTGGTCAAACACCTGCTCCATGCTCTCCATGTACTGCGGCTGGCACTTGCTTAACTCTTCTAGAGACTTCTCATACTTCTCCTTAGCCTGGGACACACACACACACACACACACACACACACACACACACAAAACAAAACAAATAAAAAAAAAAACAAGGTTTAACCCTCCTATTACCTTTGGGGTCAATCTGACTCCATTTAATGTTTAAATCCTCTGAAAAACGGGTTATTTGATGAAGACAGTAAGTAAAACATGAGATGTTTCAAATATATCCACTTCAATGTCTGTTTTATTAGGCTGTTTTATTGGCGTAAAACATAAGAAATCTCTATATTTTACACATATTTGTGTGGTAATAATGTTGAGCTCATTTTTACATTCAGTTTTTCTATCTTTCTCTAAACTTTCCTTCAGTTTAGGCCATGACTTAACAACACAATCCTTATAATACTTATAGAATAGTAATAAACCACTTATTATAACACAAGATCCACTAATCATGTGTCAAATAAACATAAAAAAAAATGGTAAGTAAACTTTGCTAACATGTTATCTAATTATCTGAAATTATAATCATTTATTGGAGGTTTAAATTGCTGAGATCATATTGACTCAGAGGATAAAGGGTGTTATTAAATTGGAGGATAGGAGGAGGGTTAAAGTGAATGCAACATGGTGAAAAAATCCAACTCAACACCGATACAGCACTTTTAGCTTTTAGTATTAGTTCTAGCAGTACTTCTAGAAGTACTATGGTGTAGGGGTGTGACGAGACACTAATATCACGAGACGAGACGAGACACGATATTGGGTTCACGAGAACGAGACGAGACGAGATTTAAAAATAAAATTTTAAAGAAAACGTCAAAAATGAAAAATGGCTTAAAACCTAATGTTTTTTTTTGACAAAATCATATAACGCAAACTTAACAGACTGGTTTCTCTCACACATTGATTCTATAAGAAATAGAAATAAGAATAAAAAATAAAAATAAAACTTTTCTAGGTCTTATATAGAGCAAACAATAAGTGCAAACTACAACCAGTCATATTAAGACTATGGTTTGTGTTTTTTTCTCTCCTAAATCTCTTGTAATTTAACTCTGCAGAACCATAACCAGTCATATTAAGACTATACTTGAAGTGCAAACAGAGACAGAACAAGTTTTTTAATACAGTACAGAGTTAAGGGATTAGTACCCCTGCCTATGAAACAGTCACGTGTAGGATTTACTTACAGTATTTATATATGGTTTGTGTCTTGTTGGTCACTCTGTTACCGTTTATTGTTTCCACTGGAGCCAAAATGCAGCCAGACATACAACTTAAAAGTAGCAGAAGCATCTTCTATACAAATACCTGAATTTTCCTCTTCTGCTGAGAGCTGCTCTCACTGCTCAGTCATCATACTCTATCGCTATCGCTACTAGGTTGCCAGATCCCTCTTAAAAAGTCCACGCTTAACTGTTTTTTTTGCCCCGCGAGACAGGTTTAAGCCTGACGAGAAAAATTGTCTGTTTTGATCTCGCGAGATCTCGTGCCACGAGATCTTGTCACACCCCTACTATGATGGTCTTAGAATGTTCAATAGACATCACATTAGAACCTTCATGAGGTAAAGTAAAGGATGGAGTGCTGTAAGGAACTTTACACAGGCTTTAACATGTATGTTACACATACAGCACTGTAGACATGGATTAATGTTCTTTTTTAACCCAAAGTTAAAAATATACAGCAAATATAATATACAGCTCTGGAAAAAAAAAATAAGATTCCACTTAAAAATGATGAGTTTCTTTGATTTTACCTAATTAAAAAACCTCTGAATGTAATCAAGAGGAAGATGGATGATCACAAGACATCAAGCCAACCTGAACTGCTTAAATTTTTGCACCAGGAGTAAAGCAGCATAAAGTTATCCAAAAGCAGTGTGTAAGACTGGTGGAGGAGAACATGATGCCAAGATGAATTAAAAAAAACTGTAATTAAAAATCAGGGTTATTCCACCAAATATTGATTTCTGAACTCTTAAAACACTTTATGAATATGAACTTGTTTTTTTTTTCTTTGTATTATTTAAGGTCTGAAATCTGCATCTTTTTTTTGTTACTTCAGCCATTTCTCTCTCATTTTCTGCAAATAAATGCTCTTAACGAGAATATTTTTATTTAGAATAAGGAAGAAATCTTGTCTGTAGTTTATAGAATAAAACAAAAATGTTCTTTTTACTCAAATATATACCTATAAATAGCAAAACTCAATGAAACTCCTTCCCATTTCTAGTCTCTCTGTACCTGCTGACTCTCTGTGTGATGTATCTCTCAGGCTCTGATCGATGCTTATTTAAAGAGCAGAAGGTCTGTGTGCTTATCCTCGCGCAGGATGTAATAGCCTTTTAATAATTCAGCAGAAAGTGTCCAATCTTTTCATCTCCAGTTTAAACATATTAACACTTTACATCATACAATTTCCTCGCCATCAGAATGATTCACGATCACCAGAGATACAAAGAAAGCACGGGAATCTGTGGGGGACTGTTTCAATAAGGGGACATATGGAGTGAATTTTGTGCCAAAAGTTTTACGTAAAAAAATAAAATCCACAATCAAAATTTTAAGAATCAAAAGTAAAACATGTATGTTGCAAATTCAAAAGAGAAAAAATATATATCAAATATATATATTTAAATATACTTGGTTATTTTATTATTCTTTGCACTTATTTGAAAATTATTTTAGTTTGGATTTTGCCAGTCTTTGCTTTCATTTTTGGATTTTTTTGGATTTTCTGTGGATTTTTGTGGATTTTGCTGCTAAAGACTTTTGCTTCTGGAATCTCTCCTTTGCTTCTGCTTCATTTTTTTGGTTCTGATTTTTGGCACACTTTTCACGGGTGGGCGGGGCTTAGAAGAAGGCGTTCCCCTTTAATCTCTATTGGTCACCTACCCTGAACCCTCGTCTGAGACAGACCACGCCCACCCCGCCAGCTTCAAGCGCTCTTCCAAACATGGCGGAGCGAACGGGGTTCAGCTCACAGCAGCACCAGCAGGTACTTTTCCAATTAAATTTCATACAGACGTTATGTTTAATGTTATATTTCTTTTTTAAGTAAGTGTTTAACTCTATTAAGATGCTCATGTTAGCGGGGTGTGCTAAATATCCATGCTTAAATTATACTAGTTAGTTAGTGAACACTAACCTACCTAGTCAGTGAGTTAGCTAGTTTACCTAGGTCATCTGGTCAGTGAGTTAGTGGGTTAGCTAAGCTAGTTAGGTTACCTAGTCAGTGAGTTAGCTAGTTAACCTAGGTTATCTGGTCAGCGAGTTAGCTAGCTACTTAACCTAGGTCATCTGGTCAGTGAGTTAGCTAGCTACTTAACCTAGGTCATCTGGTCAGTGAGTTAGTGGGTTAGCTAAGCTAGTTAGGTTACCTAGTCAGTGAGCTAGTGGGTTAGCTAAGCTAGTTATTATGCCCCAGGGTAAAGCCAAGTAAGTGCTGATTACGGTTAACTAGCTAACTCACTGACTAGGTAACCTAACTAGCTTAGCTAACCCACTAACTCACTGACCAGATGACCTAGGTTAAGTAGCTAGGTAACTCGCTGACCAGATAACCTAGGTTAACTAGCTAACTCACTGACTAGTTAACCTAACTAGCTTAGCTAACCCACTAACTCACTGACCAGATGACCTAGGTAAACTAGCTAACTCACTGACTAGGTAGGTTAGTGTTCACTAACTAACTAGTATAATTTAAGCATGGATATTTAGCACACCCCGCTAACATGAGCATCTTAATAGAGTTAAACACTTACTTAAAAAAGAAATATAACATTAAACATAACGTCTGTATGAAATTTAATTGGAAAAGTACCTGCTGGTGCTGCTGTGAGCTGAACCCCGTTCGCTCCGCCATGTTTGGAAGAGCGCTTGAAGCTGGCGGGGTGGGCGTGTTCTGTCTCAGACGAGGGTTCAGGGTAGGTGACCAATAGAGATTAAAGGGGAACGCCTTCTTCTAAGCCCCGCCCACCCGTGAAAAGTGTGCCAAAAATCAGAACCAAAAAAATGAAGCAGAAGCAAAGGAGAGATTCCAGAAGCAAAAGTCTTTAGCAGCAAAATCCACAAAAATCCACAGAAAATCCAAAAAAATCCAAAAATGAAAGCAAAGACTGGCAAAATCCAAACTAAAATAATTTTCAAATAAGTGCAAAGAATAATAAAATAACCAAATATATTTAAATATATATATTTGATATATATATTTTCTCTTTTGAATTTGCAACATACATGTTTTACTTTTGATTCTTAAAATTTTGATTGTGGATTTTATTTTTTTACGTAAAACTTTTGGCACAAAATTCACTCCATAGGGACAGAGAAGTGTTTGATGATTTTAATATATTATACAGATAGAAAAGTATATGATATTATATGTATATCCTCCTGAGACCCAGCTTTAGCTTGCATATAGTTACAAGAAATTAAGGGTGCCGGAACAGCACTTTATCTGAGGAGCTCCTGCTGCTGTTCCGCACTGTATGACCGTTTTTATCCAAGTAAAATAGAAAAACAACAGCAAACAGGTGGGAAGGGATGGATGTGGGTAAGGTGAACTGGAAGTGGTGGGTGGGATTTAAAAGAGGTAGGACCATGTTTGTAATGCACTATATTGTTACATCTATAAGCTATAAAACTTTCAATAAAAAACTTGGTGACAGATGACAGCAATTATTATTCACTCAGAAAAAAAAACGAGAAGAATGGAATTGCTCAATCGATCCACAGGGAAAAGTTCTGAGTACTGAATCATTTCATTCATTTATTCATAAAAATTTTACTTTGTCTTTGTACAGGAAGTCGTTTCTGCAAAAACGTCCTCAATACGTCCTCAAATGGGGACATATATTTTTATTTAGTTTATTTAAATTTTTTAAATTGAGTGTAATGTTGTCAATTGACCACTAGATGGTACGGGAAGTGTCTTCACATAAGGCCAAAGGGTCAGTGTTTTAAATGATTAAATAATGAAGCAGTAATGTCCCCGTATGAGGACGCAGGGTCTCAAGAGGATATATATATATATATATAGTTTTTCACATTTTATGTCCACATTTCAGGACCAAAAGAAATGCTCTTATATGGAAAATTAAAAATGAACGTTAAAAAGAGTCTGTATATATATATATTTTGGTACAAACAACAAAAAATGTCTGTATTTAAGTATGTATATACTTCACAGGTCCAAAGTTTAAGAACATCTAAGTACTATTGTGTAGTAGTGCAGTAGCAGTGCTGTATGGAGCAATCTGTGCTTTTTTTCTTTTTTCTTTTTATCAATTTTATGACTTTATTACTGCAGTTTTTCACCTGTCAGACTAACTCTAATTCTTCTCCTCACTGCTGAAACTGAGACGTAGTCCAATCATGTTAATCTGAGCTAAAGGTTTAAGCTGTTGTTTCCATGTGTGTCAGCCAGACATCTTCCTGTAGCAGTTTTCTCCAGTTTAAAGTACTTTTAAAGTTTAAAGTATTTTTAAAGCTGTAGGAAAAAACAGTACTCACCACTCTCTGGTTTTATCTAAAGCTAATAATCAATAATAATAATAAAAGAAAAGACTTCTACTTTTAACAGTTACAGAGTGTCTGTGTCTTTTTTGCAATACTACAATTTTGTACACTGGATTTTGCATCATTACTAGTTATTGACTGGACCTGAAGCAAAATTTTAGGAAAAATGGGGGTGTTCTAAAACTTTTGACCAGTAGTGTATGTAATGTATGTTTAAGTGAATTTGTAATGTTAAAGTATCAGTATTTAAGTATCAGTACACCAAAAAAAAAAACACTATGTGTAATGCTGTATATATTTCAATACTAAACTTTACATGATACGGGGAAGAAATTCCTATTGAAGCATTTATATGTTTATATACAATATTTTTATTGGTTCGACTTAATTGGAAAATTGGTAAAAATGTTTTTTTTTTTAGAAAACTTTTAAGGTATATATATATGTGTATATATACGTATATATATATATATATATATATATATTTACGTATATGTATATATATATATATATATATATATATATATATATATTTACGTATATGTATATATATATATATATATATATATATATATATATATATATATATATATATAAAGTCATATATTATTATATATAATGTATAATGAGTCTAACTGTAAAGTGTAGCCTCTTTGCTGCAGACGAACAGTAATCTGTTCCTCATCTGTCGTCTCTCCACAAATAGAGAAGACTCCCAATCCACCCAATGAGATTAACCACTCAACCACTCATAATCTGTCACCCAGACTGGTTTTAAATAGTAGTGAGTTCATTCTGTCTATTCCCACTCTGTTAGATTCGGAGGAAAGGGCAGTGACTCGGTTCATATACATCAGCTCACAGATGCAGCCTTGAGCTGATTAATCAACATCACCCTAGGAGTGATGAGGAGAAAGAGCGCCATCTACTGTACCCACTCAGAGAGAGAGCAAGGTCAATTGTGCTCTCTCAGGGCTCAGGGCAGCTGATGGCAAGCTGCATGAACGGGATTCGAACCAGCAACATCTTGGAGCCCTGTGAAAATACACTCTTGACTATTGTAGCTCTGGATCAAGCTAAATAATTAGTATGACCAAGCAGTTTAACCAGCAGGACTGACCACAGTTCACCAGCAAACCCTGCCAGCTGTCAGTGCAGACACTGCTGGTGTTAATGTAATGGTTAAATCTGTCACTCATTTCCTCCCTCTCTCTCTCTGAGCTTCCTCTCACCTTCTGGACGTCCTGTTTACACTTCTCCGTTTTCTCGTGGAGCTTCTTCTGCTGGTCAGGGGTGACGGACGCCTCGGCTTTGCTGTTAGCCTCTCGCGAAGCCGCCAGCTTCTCCTCCTTACAGGCCATGTGGTACGTCTTCTTCGCCGTCTCCATCTGGACACACCAACACAGACCATAATAATTCACATTCACATTCTTCTGTTTGCCCTGCTTTAATATACTTATTTTAAACCATTAATGACTTAGGAGCATCACATGTTCTGGGAGCAGCGAAAGCTCTGAAATGCACTGAACAGTGGACTCCAAGACAAGGACTGAAGATAAATGAAAGTTCTGTAATGTAATATCTGGTCTAAATATCATACACAGCTCTGGAAAAAAAACAAGTTCTTATTCATAAAGTTTTAAGAGTTCAGAAATCAATATTTGGTGGAATAACCCTGGTGGTTTTTAATCACAGTTTTCATGCATCTTGGCATCATGTTCTCCTCCACCAGTCTTACACACTGCTTTTGGATAACTTTATGCTGCTTTACTCCTGGTGCAAAAATTCAAGCAGTTCATTTTGGTGGTTTGATGGCTTGTGATCATCCATCTTCCTCTTGATTATATTCCAGAGGTTTTCAATTTGGTAAAATCAAAGAAACTCATCATTTTTAAGTGCTCTCTTATTTTTTCCAGAGCTATATTTAACTAAAAACAGTTATTTATAAAGGAAAATCATGGAAATCATCAGGGGTGCACAAATTTGTCATATCACTTTAAGAACTACAAAGTGTTCCTATATGATCAATGGAACTAAAAAGAAGGAAAAAGTATGAAAAACAAGGAAGTGTTTGTATTATTCTGACTGAACTTTACAAAACTCTGATTTTTTCTGATTTTCTGCTTTTATTCCATGTCTGTCAGTATTAGACATATCTTCTCATCCCCTGAAGAAACAAAGCCACAACATACCTCCTTTTGTTTCTTGGCCCAGGGCTTCTGAGCCTTCTTAAATCCTTCCTCTGCCTCTTTGGCCTCCTTGAAGCCGCCAATCATCTGTTTGTGGTAGGAGTCTTTCTGCCAGTTCTTCACCTTCTCCACGTCCTCGTTCAGCAGCCCGTTCTTCACCTCCTGATGCAGCTCGCTCACTTTATCTGCCTCCGTCATCACCGCCAGCCAGGCCCGCTCCACAGAACCGTACTGAGGGCCTGCATAAAAGGAATAAAATGATGTGTTTTTCAAAAACTATTACACCCAGAAGCAAAAAGAAATGATTAAAAACTCTTGGTCATGTTTTTTGAGCTACGCATACAGCACAGAAGTAAAATGTAAAGCATGTTTAACGCTGCATCATGCCAGACGTCTCAGCATGTGGAGAGTTGTAGAGGTTCCTAATGGAGTTCTGTGATACTCCATCAGATCCATGCAGCTCCAACATTCTCACACAGTTCCTGCAGATTTTGTGTTGGGATGTTGAGTGCTTTTAATTATTTACTGCATTTTTCGCACTATAAGGCGCATCAGATTATAAGGGGCACTTAAATCAATAAACGTCTATTTTCATACATAAGGCGCACTGGATTATAAGGCGCATTTTAAGAGATACTATAAGGCACTTCTAATTCAGCAGGTCTCACTGCTGGTTGGTGGTGGATGGGGGTTAGCTAACTAAGTTAAGTAAAGCTAAGCTAAGTAAACAAAACTTTTCATTTGGGGGAGTAAAGTGCTTCCCTTTATTTACAGTAAGCTTAGATTCCCGAATTTCTCCAGCACTAAGGCTGGAGCATTAGCATTAGCAGCTAATTGCTAGCGGTTTGTCCCATGTAGCTTGTTTTAACGCGGCAAACACGCAGACTACAATCCAGTATACTCACCTCTGAACAGCGAAAGAGCTGGTACTGCTAATGCTGCACCAGCAGTGCTAGCCAGAGTTAGCAGGAGGCTAGTTAGTTAGAGGTTTTAGGAGAATAAGTGCTCTTTGAAGAGCTCTGTATTCAGGAGTTTATTAAAGATAGTGAGAGATTCTCCTGATCTGGTAGTAGAAGGTAGTTTAGTTAGAGGTGTTAGGAGAGTAAGTGCTCGTTGAAGAGCTCTGTCTTCAGGAGTTTATTAAAGATAGTGAGAGACTCTCCTGATCTGGTAGTAGAAGGTAGTTAGTTAGAGGTGTTAGGAGAGTAAGTGCTCCTTGAAGAGCTCTGTCTTCAGGAGTTTATTAAAGATAGCGAGAGATTCTCCTGATCTGGTAGTAGAAGGTAGTTAGTGTGTTAGAGGTGTTAGGAGAGTAAGTGCTCCTTGAAGAGCTCTGTCTTCAGGAGTTTATTAAAGATAGTGAGAGATTCTCCTGATCTGGTAGTAGAAGGTAGTTTATTCCATCATTGGGGAATTCTGTATGAGAACAGTCTGGATGGCTTTGTGTGAATGTTTGTCAAAGCCAAGCAACGTTCACTAGATGAAATCAGATTATCCAGAAAATTCTGCCCAAGTTGAGCTGAAAACCAGACCTGAAGCTTCACACTAAGCTATTAATCTAGAGCCGTAAGAAGAACTGACCTTTCTCGATGAGGAGCCTCCATCTCTTGGACCACTCGTTGAGCTGCTGACTGTACGCCTTCTCGATCTTGGAACGCTCCGTAAGGCAGTTCATGAGATCATTGCAGAGTCGATGGCCGTCGTCAATTCTCTTGACGGCTCGCTTGTAATTCCCCACCTGCGGGAAATGGAAGAGATGCGCATCCTGACATCGCAGTAATGTGCCTTATTGATCAACAGGACTGTAGAGCCATCGCTCTTTTTTAGTAGTCATCATTCATAATAACTCACGCTCAGATCAATTTGGGTCAGTGTGGGGCTAGAGGGAGGTCAGAGAGGCCAGGAGGACTCAATTATACAATTATATAGGACTTACTGCAGAAGATACAGTGAAAATACTGTGGGAATTGGAAATATACAGTGTTTAATACGCATTGACCCGATAATTTCCACAACACTATGAACCAACTATATGTCTAAAGAAAGAACAAGAGTTTCCTTTGTTGCACAGCATAAGAATAGCAGAATAAATGAAGGAGTAATATATATAGATAGACTCCGCAAAGCCTTGTAGCAGGCTATGTGGAGTCTATGTATATATTTATGTCTGTCATTATCAGTACAGTAATGGCGACGCTCAGAGCTGAAGCTAGAGTTATAGGATGTAAACAGTGGTTTTTAATAATCTACTTCAGTACTTTTTAAGTTATTAATGCCTCGTTTTAAATGTCAGGGCTCTCCAGATTCTAGCAAGGAGGTGTGGAGCTACTTTGAGCTGGATAACGTTGGAAAAGGCAATTTATCAGGGTAAATTATGCCCAGTGTCACCCAGTCTGAAGGGTGTTTGAACAAACTGTTAAAATTTCTGGATCCCGGAACACTGTGTGAGAACAGAGGTGTGCTTTTTTATCAAAGGTACGTATTTTTATCATGTTTTACTACAACAAAAGTCCATTTTACACCAGAGTTCTCCGTTAAATAAATAAAATTGGATTTTTCAAACATTACTCATCTATGGTTTTACACTCAAACAGAAATCTTTAAGGCTGGTTATTCTGCTACTCTCATCCTGTGCAACAGAGAAAACTCTTTTTTTTTTCTTGGGGCAATCCTGATTAGAGCTAGTTTCATCATAATGTTTATTGATGGTCTTTGTGGATACTTTCATATTTTTAAGTTCTTGAAATGTTTCGGACTGACTGACCTTCATTTTTTCTTATTTTTTTTTTTTCTTTTCTTAGTTGAGTAGTTCGTGCTTCTCATAATCTGGATTAGAACATTACTCAAATATTCACTATTATTCACTGTATACCTGTAACTCTACCTCTTCACTACTTTACTTTAACTGATGCTCTCAAACACTTTATTAAGAGACAAGAAATTCAAGTAATTAACACTTGATGAGTTCAGCACAGCTGTTAACTGAAAGCCTGAATTCCAGGTGACGCTAACTCATAAAACTGAGGTTGTGATGTGCAAAACTGTCTAATCTAATCTAAAATATAAAACATACTCTTTTTTTTTAGCACTTTTTTCTTTACTTAATAATTCTGTATGTTTTTCTTCAAAGTTTGGGGGATAAGTTTAGTATTATTAAAATAATGAAACAAAAAACATTTTTGAATTTAAGGTGTGTCTAAACTTTTGACTGTTACTCTATAAGGTATTTCAGGGTCATTGTGAATGCTGTACGTAGGTGAGTACTGCAGTTTATATCACTGTCTGTAGGGGGCGACAGCAGGGGTTGCAGAGTGGGCGGAGAGACAGTGGAAGGGGGGGGTTTGGCTCGTGCCCGTGCATGTGGAGTTATGCAATGGCCGCTGCGGGTTTATATATATGTGTGTGTGTGTGTGTGTGTGTGTGTGTATCAGCTCTGGTTGCTTTAATCCTCTGCTTCACTGCACTCACGGTGACGCCATTACTCTCCACACACACACACACACACACACACAGAAAGAGAGAGGCAAATTCACAAGGCAGCTACATGCAGATTCACTGACAGTCTGCGGTGTAAACAGACAGGTCTAAGGAGATAACACACACAACCGCACACACACACACACACACACACACACACACTGGACAGATCAGGCAGACAATTAGATATTTGACCGATATTTTATGTACTGTTTATTTCCAAATTTTTTTACTTACATTAAAAATGTATATCTTTTTTATATATTCTGTTCCTATCTTGCTGTGTAGGCATCTTCTGGCACCTTCTCTGCTAATGCCAAACAGCTTATTCTGTTTTTGCTACTAACACCTGCTTTCCTGTCTAGACCTGTCGTGATAATTACGTTAGCGAATTATCATACGATAATTTTTTTAACTGCGATAATTTTTGCCGACGTCGATAACAGCTATTGGGTTTCCGTGTGAGTTTGTTTACATAAGAATGAACCGCAGCTAGATTTCAGCAACACAACGGAGACTGAGTTTGTGAGCTTGTGAACGTATTTAGATAGATAGATAGATAGATAGATAGATAGATAGATAGATAGATAGATAGATAGATAGATAGATAGATAGATAGATTTATAGGTTTATCCCGAAGGAAATTTAGGTATTTGAGGCTAATAGGACTTTCTCAAAACTAAATAGCTTTAGAGAAGGTTTAGAAGGTTTAGAGTAGTCCAGTCCGGATGGACGTTGTTTTAAAACTGCAATTCATGGCTCTGGTGTGGGAGTATTTTTTGGAGTATTTTTGGCTTTAAACCAAATGAGCGAGAAGAACCATTAACAGGAATGAGCTGGTATGTCGACTTTGTTTCAAAACCGTGGCAACAGAGCTGAGACCTCATTTAAAGCTCAATCATCCAGCCCAATTTTCCAAACTGAATATTGAATATGAATATTGTTACCCAAACTAGTTGCTCACTCTCTACTAATGATTGCATCCAAATTATCCAATTAGTTTGTGTAACAACAATTAGTTTATTAATGGTTACTAATTAAGTAAATGCCTTAAAAATCATCAATAATTAGTTATAACACATACGTAGAAAGGGCAACAATGACCTGTTGTTTGCCAAATAGTGAACCCACAGCCGTCTATATTGTTGCCCTTTCTACGTATGTGTTATAACTGATTATAAATGATTTTTAAGGCATTTACAACCTAATTAGTAACCATTAATAAACTAATTGTAAACCATTTATAAACCCTTTATAAAGGTAGTCTTATTTTAAAGTGGTACCATCTACTTTGCTATTGACAATAGAAATAACTAAAATAAAATGAAAGCATTACAGCAATAATTACAATAACAGTATAAACCAAAAAAATTATATGATATAACAACAAATATAGATATAGCAAGGACAATTTTGTTTGGTAGATTTAGTATTTCGTGGTCAGTCTTATATCACTGAAAAGCCTGTTTTTGTAATAGAGCCACACTTGTAAGGAATGGTAAATGGTTTAAATGGTAAACTCTTTATAAAGGTAGTCTTATTTTAAAGTGGTACCAAATAGACAAATAAAGAGAATAAAGAGAAAAAATTTTAGTATAAAAATAAGCTAATTTAACCCTTGTGTGGTGTTCGGGTCTGTGGGACCCGTTTTCATTTTTCATCAAATGATACAAAAAAAATGTTTTTTCTATCTATAACTCATTGGCATTGGCTCATTTTTTGTGAAAAACACATATCAAAACACATTTTCGATAAACACACACTGTACACCCCCCCCCCACACACACACACATTTATATTACATACAGTATGTTTGGCCAGGGGCTAATAAACATTGCTTCATTTGTAAATTTGAAACTAAACTAATTTTCTACTCATATCTTGAGTTTAATTCATTTTCTTTTACATTTTATTAAAAAAACTAATAAAAAAAGACTAGCACTTTTTAAAAGAAATGTAACATAAGAAAGGTAAAGGGCAAATATTAACCATGTAAGCTGTTTATATTGCTTGCAATTTAGGTGAAGCAAGCATGTGTAAAGCATTTTAATGTAGAATTGCTTAATTTTGCTGAATTAAATACAAGTAACAAAGTAAACGAGTAACAAAAATATGAACACCACAAAAGGGTTAAGTGATATATTTGATCATATATTACATTTTAGTGTGAAAACAGAACTGAAATTTGCATTTGTGGTCATAACTGAGGCTGTGGTCTGTACTATAATCATCAAATAAATCACTCAAGTCAAAAAAATGAAGAACCCAGTGAGCTACAGCTGCAGCATCCTGTGCACTGCATGCAGCAGCTCAGTGAGTGACAGTGAAATGTCCTAGATAACACAGAACCTTCACACAGCTGCTGGTGTTCCCCGTCATCTGACTCATATTCCACATCACTGCACATCACTCTCATATCTAAACACTGAAAAAACTGCAGCAGCTGAGACAAACCGAGCTTTCACTTTCATACATAACACACTCTCTCTCTCACACACACATACACTACACATAACACACACACACACACACTATAATCCAGCCCTTTATTGATGTTTTTTACTAAGATAAGAAATTAATTCAGGCTGCTACACTATAAACCCACAATTTGTTAGAACGCAAATAAATTAAATCTGTTTTAAATAAAATTGGATATTTCCAACATTAGATAGTGATAATAATAAACCGAGTTTAGTCAGTTGTTGTTACTCGCTTCTCTTCTATTGGTTTCTGGCCTCAACTAGAGCTGCACGATATTGGAAAAAAAATTACATTGCAAATGTTCTTTTTTCGCTGATATATATATAAATATGTATATATATACATATATCGCAATATTAAACAATGCAGGGGCCATGACATCACCAGCCCCGCCCCCACCCACGCGTTGTCTCGCGTCAGGACCAATCAAGAGCTGAGTCAGCGCTGAGCTCAACTCTAAACTCGAGAAAACAGCAAAACAACAGTAATCAGCCCTTTAATCAGACATTTAAATGACTTTTTAAAAGGTAAATAAGAGCGTAGTTTTCTGGGATTAAAAGCGTGAATTCAGCTGTAACTGGAAATATCTGCGCTGCAAAACTGTGCTGGACTCTGAGGTGCACAGCTTTCCACACGTGCTCACGTTTACAAGCACGTTCCCAACCATGTGGATGGAGTTGTGCTTCTCAGGCAGCAGCAGCCTGTCACTCACACAGACACAGAGACAGCGCTGTGTATCTACTTTTTCTTGTGTCAAAAATCAAAACATTGCAACATGACATGTTTGATTAAATTGCCTTAAGTGACCTCGCACGTCCTGCGCTGTGACTACTGTGCATGCGCACATCGCAATGACGATGCTTAAATGATATATCGTGCATCAACTATTTGCCAAACAGGCATGTCCCCCAGTTTCTGACTAACACTCACCATCAGTGTGTAGTCATTCCCCCAAGGCTACCTTAGGGGAACTTGTAAATCATATATTACGATTTACTGCTTGGCCTCTAGTGTGTTGTAGGCTGTAAGAGCAAGTTATCATTTTCTGGGCTGCTATAGTAACTCTGTGTTGGCTGTGTACGCTCTATACTGTTCACTCTATAGCATTGTCTTTCTCCATCTAATTCGCTATGAAATCTATAGTTTAGGTACATTAAAATAAGTCTAAAATAGAGTCTAAACAGTCTAAAGTGGAATTATTGTGCAGAGCAATTGATATAACAAAATTCAACATGTCACAGTGTGATGAAACATACAGCTCTGGAAAAAAATAAGAGACCACTTAAAAATGATGAGTTACGTGTATAAATCTATATATGACACATATTAATTTTATTTATGTATTCCCTAATGATCCCCCTTTTTTTACATGCTTATATTTGATATTTGTGTAAAGGGATTTTATTTACTTAGTTACTTGTTTTTTTTTTGTATGCAGGTCTGAAGGGAGGAGTGCTGTGGGGAGGGAGGGGGTAAAAACGGTACGGGAATGTTTGTGTCCTGTATGTGCCAAAATTCTTTAATATAACAGACTTTTAACAGTTACTTTTTTATTTTACCAAATTGAAAACCTCTGGAATATAATCAAGAGGAAGATGAATGATGATTACAAGCCATCAAACCAAACTGAACTGCTTGATTTTTTTTGTACCAGCAGTAAAGGCATAAAGTTATCCAAAAGCAGTGTGTAAGACTGGTGGAGGAGAACATGATGCCAAGATGCATGCAAACTGAAAACTGTCATTAAAAACCAGGGTTATTCCACCAAATATTGATTTTTGAACTCCTAAAAAGCTCTGCATCTTTTGTTAATTTGACCTTTTCTTAATTTCTTTAAATAAATGCTCTAAATGACAATATTATTATTTGGAATTTGGGAGAAATGTTGTCTGTAGTTTATAGAATAAAACAACAATGTTGATTTTACTCAAACATAAACCTATAAATATCAAAATCAGAGAAACTGATTCAGAAGAAACTCAAATAGTCTCTTATTTTTTTCCACAGAGCTGTATATATAACAGTATAGATGACCCTGCAGGTGTGAGACACAGCAGGTGCATGGATCCAAACTTAGCTCTTCAGCCTAAATGTATCCTAATGTTCCTACATCTTGAAGGCCGCAACTTTTAATGAAGCCTGGTTGGAGATACACAGACACAAAAGCCCAGTATCTCCAAACAAGCCTTTCATTAGCATGAATCCTCTTCTGTAGCGCGAGAGAAACTTTATTCAGCTTAAAATACGAGATCTGACACGACACCAGCGCAGATCCATCACTGGACCGCCTCCAGACTCTCCACAGAGAGAGGTTCTTGAAGGCGCTCAGCAGGTGGCAGAGTCCTATCAGAAGCCAGCCCAGTCTAAATAGGGTCTATTGTGGAAGTTCTGGCAGATTCTGGTATTAAGCACACACCACGGGTCTGTGCTGTAACTCTAATCAGATTCTCCACTGGCAGAAGCACAACAGCACTATTGAGGGGCAGTGAATGAAGCAGTGGTCTGGCCATTAGAGGAGAGCTGTTTGCTTTTAGCGTGTGGCGTTTCTGCTTTTGTACCTCCCAAAAACTGTCCATGGCCTCGTCAGCAGCGGCGGATTCATCGTAGGAGCCGGACATTGTTGTGGTCGGAGCGAAGCTGGCCAAAGGGCGAAAGCGGCGGCAGCAGAGTGGACTTCTTCAAGCACTGAGAGAGAGAGAGAGAGAGAGAGAGAGAGAGAGAGAGAGAGAGAGAGAAAAAGTTTATATCCAAGACATCAACTCAATTTCAATTTCTGTGCGACATTGACGGGAATTCAAATCAGCACATCATTTAACTACATAGATACAGTGGCATAAAAACAATAAAAGTGTATTTGCTCCCTTACTGATTTCTTTCTTTTTTTTTTTTTTTGTCATACTTAATTTTTTTCAGATTATCAAACTTATTATGTAACTTTACACTTTTTCCACATTGTATACACACAAAATGTGGAACTATGCACACAAATCCAAAAACATGAAGCTCATGCACTCTAAAAAATAGAGGTACGATATGAGTACTTTTTTGTACTCAAAGGTACAATATTGGTCTTTATGGGGTCAGATTTGTTCAAAGTACAAAGTAATTTCTAACAGCAATAAGTACAAATTTGTACCATTTAACCTGCAGACAAAGGGTACATTCAGTATTCTGTATCACTGTACTAATAAACAATATTTATATTTTAATTGCACATTTTTTTATTTAAAAGCCAGACAATTTTAGATCATCAAGTTCTTGACACATATTTAGTTGATGATAATGTTTATAATCTTTATAATCTTTACTGGCACAAAAATATGGGTACAAAAAAGGACTTTCACTGAAAGGTACTTTTTTGTACCTCAATATAAGGTACAGCCCCAGCGACAAGCTTTATATTCTTTTAAGTACAAATCTGTACTTACATTTCTTAGTGTGTGTGTCAACATTGTGACTCCAAACTGCTAAACTCTAAGCACAATTCCACATGTTCTCACTCAGATATCATTCTAAATCACAGCTTTACAAATCGCTAAACACAAACTGCATCATTTAGTACACCTTGGTCACCTAAGAATCACTGACCTTCAGATACCGTACATTACAGTTTTTTACTTTTTCAACAAACTACATACAGTAAAAACAGCTTACACTTGTCTCGCATATACATGTAGTACTGTAATGCTATATGGGGGAGGGGTCCTACACCAAATGAATACAAAGAACAGAAAGCCAACATATTTCCATGGACTTGTATGCATTTGAAAAATAAGTAAAAGAAGAGAAAAGTCCACAAAAAAGAAAAGTTTTTAAAAGAAGAAAAAGGCTCACAAGAAAAAGCAAAGAGATCTGAAAAGAAAGCCAAAAAAAAGATATACAGTTTTTTTTTACATTGTTTACAGTTTTTTTTTTTTACATTGTTTACACACAAAATATGGAATTATGCACACAAATCCAAAAAACATGAAGCTCATGTGTCACGGAATGACCCAGGCAGGGTGACGAGGAAAGCGGACACAAGTGCAGGTAAGGGCGATATAAATAAATAATTTATTAAATAAATAACAAAGAAACAAGGAAACGAGGAACAAGTAAACATGTAACAAAGAAACACAAATAACCAATAACAAACGAGCGATGATAATAATAAACAAATAAGGAATATATATACAAGGGAAATAAACTAGAAAATAAACAAGGCAATAAACTATAAACGTGAAAACAAGAAATAAACGAGAAACAAATGACTAAGGTTAAATACAGGGAACATAGAGCTAAACAAGAAACTAAACTAGACAAGGGGAACTAAACTAAGCAGGGCAAAGGAGAAAACAATGGAAATAAACAGGAAACCAGAAATATACACGAGATAAACAGAGGTAAACACAGAGCAAGGACTAGGGCTATGAAACGCGGTGAAACAACAGAGAGACAAAACAACAGGGGAAGGTGCAAAGACCGACGGAGGACAAGGTGGCAGAGGAGGGCTATTTATAGTAACATAAAACACACTAGAATTGGAAACACCTGGGGAAGGGGCGGAGCTACAAATGAGAAACACATGGTGGAAATCTACTGACAGGAGACACAGAGAGGCACAGGTCACGTGGGGAAGACACACAGAGACATGAGACAGGGCTAAGACGTGACATCATGTGTCAACATTGTATCTCCAAACTGCAGAACTCTGAACTCAATTCCACATGTTCTCACTTAAATATCATTCTAAATCACAGCTTTACAAATCACTAAACACAAATTGCATTATTTAGTTTACTTTGGTCACCTAAGAATCACTGACCTTCAAAATCTATAAATAATAATTACATTTTTGTTTCCTTTTTGCATGTGAACTGATTTTCCTCGTCATGTTTCTCATTGTTCTTACATATGTTAAAAAAATACAGTTTTGCAACCTTACAACATACAGAAAAAATGACTCACATTTGTGAGGCATATGCATATAGTACTGTAATGCTATATGATGGGGGGGGGGGGTCCTACACCACACCAAATATTTATAAAGAACAGAAAGCAAACATATTTCCATGGACTTGCATTGTATGCATTTGAATTTGTACAGCGGCCTCATGAAGTTAAAAACATAAACAAATACTTGTGATAAAAGTGCTCTGAATTGATCTTGTCAGTGTTTATTTGATGCTCTGTAGGAGATGAGCATATAAATAGCTGTGTGTGTTATTCTGGTGGAAGGAATCAGTTTTGATAGAGATTTGTGGAGTTTCAGAAAAAGCTGTTGATCATTTTGAGTTTGTGTTTAGAGTTCTGAGAAACTGAGCCTAGTTTCTAGAAATGCGTTTAAACATTTGGGAAAAACTGTAATATTCGACAAAGTTAACCTGAGTAAATATAAAAAGCACTTTTTAAATGATCCAAATCAATTTAGCCCTTAACCCTCCCGTTATTTCATTTGTCAGGAACAGCAATAGTGTTCCCGGGTCAGTTTGACCCAGTGCATGTTTGAATATCCAAAAGAACAACCAACAAAAACCTAAGAAGAGAAGAGAAGAGAAGAGAAGATAAAAGAAAGGAAAAGAAAGCCACAAAAAATAAAAGATCTCAAAAGAAGCAAAAGGCTCACAAGAAGAAGCAAAGAGATCTGAAAAGAAAGCCATAAAAATATATATAAAAGATCTCAAAAGAAGGCAAAAAGTAGAGGACTAAGCTGTGCTCAGTCTGTTTTGAGTTTAATTGTGTTTTAGTTTGATTTATTTAAAGCTAGAAGATGTCTTTTGTTTGTACATGCCGTTCTGTGGCATTTCCTTTGTTCATTTTCCCGCCTGTTTTTTGTGCACCTTTACAGGGTTTTGTTTCCCACCCATTTTCCAGTCTCCTTTGTGGAAAACCAAACTAAGTTCCACAAGCACACCCTTTTTAATACAAACACTACTAATTGTTAATTTATGTATAAATAACTCAAATAAACAAATGATTATGAACCCTTTAACCCCTTAACAGACCTTGGCATCTACAGAGATTGGACAATGAAACTGAAACACCTGGTTTTAGAGCACAATAATTTATTGTGGTGACGGACAGTTCTGGTGGAAACAGGAGAACATTGAATTCTGCGTGATTTGAGCAGCCGTGGTTTCATGTTTTTTAGATACAATCAGGGTTAGCACCCGAACATCCCTTTCAGACAGCTTCCTCTTACAGCATCCACAGTTAATCCTGTTGGATGTGGTTGGCCCTTCTTGGTGGTATCTCGCTGACATTACCCTGGATACTGTGGCTCTTGATGCATCACAAAGTCTTGCTGTCTTGGTCACAGATGCTCCAGCAAGACGTGCACCAACAATTTGTCCTCTTTTGAACTCTGGTATGTCACCCATAATGTTGTGTGCATTGCAATATTTTGAGCAGAACTGTGCTCTTACTCTGCTAATTGAACCTTCACACTCTGCTCTTACTGGTGCAATGTGCAATTAATGAAGATTGGCCACCAGGCTGCTCCAATTTAGCCATGAAACCTCCCACACTAAAATGACAGGTGCTGCAGCAACTTTACCCTAATGCTCCATTACTCTGGAACAGCATAAAGTGTTTAAAGCCTATAGCTTGAGCATTGCATTACATGTTGGACACTGTAAAGCACACGTTTTCTGTTAAAAAATAATGGTGAATGCTCAGAAACTCTAAAAAATGAAACTATCACACACAGAACTACAGACAGGAAGCTCGAATTGATTCCTCTCTATTTATATACATGTTCTTTCAGCATCTCAGAAACACCCTCAGCTCACAGAACCCTGTCCCTGACCCATATACTCAGATCAACAGCATTTCAACACAGCAGCTGCTTTACACTGTGTGCATATTCAGTTATGGATAGACCATTTTAACAATGCTTTTTCCGTTTATGTACAGTATCAGTCAAAAGTTTGGACACACCTTCTCATTCAGTGTTTTTGTGCCTTATTTCTATATTTAATGTCTGTTCTACATCGTAGATTAAAATGAACCCTTAGAACCCTACGTTCGGATTTTGCGTCCAAAATCGCACCTTGTGTTCTCAGCTTAATTACTCAGGAATCCCTTCACACATAAACATAATCCATATATGGTTAAAAAGGGCGGAACTTACTCTTTCTATAAATAGTGACAACATCCCAGTGCTGTAAAGCTAAATCTACAAGAAACCCATTGAGAGAAAAACACCTAAAAAAGTGAAATCTCCTTCCCCAACCAATATTATTCACCTTTAGTGCTTCAAACTTATTTATATGATGTTTCAAACCAAATAATATCAGTAAATAAAGACTCAAAAGTGTATCACTGAGATGAACAGAAGATACTACAGTCCAGTTGAACCAATGAGCTGCTACCAAATAGTCAACACACGCACCACTGACCATTAAAAGTAGATACAATATTGTTTTAAATGCTATTTGGAGTTGATCCAGGCCAGCACATAAATAGGTTGAGAATGCACTATAAAGAACTCGGTACAGAGTGTTGCATCTGTTAATATGACCAGCAGCAGCGCATTAACAGCACATGATCAATAATAGTATTATTGATTAATTAGCTCTAGATGCCTGACAACTCGATTACAACTCATCTATCTATCTATCTATCTATCTATCTATCTATCTATCTATCTATCTATCTATCTATCTATCTATCTATCTATCTATGTATATATATATAAAATCCAGACAGTCTGTTCCAGCCAAAACTTTCAATCACTTAATTTATAGCTCTGCCTTCTTGCACAGGGAAAACTAACTGCTAAAGAGATTTTTAAAAATGAGCGGGGCCAATTTGTTATTAATTCATATGGGCATGGGAGCTACATACATACTGCAACCAGTCAGCAAAGATGTCTAAAGTATTCCCATTCATTACATTAGTTAAATATATAGATACTATAAAAGTATAGGGGGCGCTCGCGCTGTGGTCCTCCAGCCACTAGAGGGAGACCACCTGCTGCCACTTGCAATAATCAGGCTGATTGATCACACCTGATTAGTGCCTTTATACAGACAGTGCAGAGTCTTCATTCTGTTCAGATCACACTAGTAGCTGAGAACCTCCTTAGTTTGCTACAAGAAAGAAAGAAAAAAGAAAGATATGAAAAGAAGGAAAGAAAGAGATACAGAAAGAATAAAAGAAAGAAAGAAAGAAAGAAAGAGGAAAATAAACAAAGAGATACGGAAAGAAGTAAAGACAGAAAGAGATACGGAAAGAAGGAAAGAAAGCAAGAAATTAAAAAAGAAAGAAAGGAAAGACAAAAATAAAGAGAGATACAAAAATAAGTAAAGAAACAAAGAGATATGGAAAGAAGGAAAGAAAGCAGGAAATTAGGAAAGAAAGAAGGAAAGTAGGAAGGAAAGGAAAGAAAGAAAGAAAGATGGACAGAAGTACAGAAAGAAAGAGATAAAGAAAGAAAGATATAAAAAGAAGCAAAGAAAGAAAGAGAGAAGGAAAGAAAGCAGGAAATTAAGAAAGAAAAAAAGGAAAGACAAAAATAAAGAGAGATACGAAAAGAAGTAAAGAAAGAAAGAGATATGGAAAAAAGGAAAGAAAGCAGAAAATTAAGAAAGAAAGAAGGAAAGAAGGAAGGAAGGAAGGAAGGAAGGAAGGAAAGACAAGAAAGAAAGGAAAGAAAGTAAAAAGCAAGGAAAGAAGAAAATAAAGAAAGCGATACTGAAAGAAGGAAAGAAAGCAGGAATGATGGAAAGAAAGAAGGATGGATCACAGTATAAACCAATATGGAGTCGGAATCACAACCCAATCACATCCAATCACAATCAGATTCACTCTATCTGGATGGAGAGATTTATCTGGATCGGGGTTTTATTGAACGATGAGAAGCCGGAATAAAAACAAGCTGAAATGAAATAGGAGTAACGAGGCTATTTTTAAAATGTGAGGAGTAGAAAGTTCAGATAATGGTCTGAAACTGTTTGGAGTACAGTCACTGGTTGATGGTTCATTTTGTTTCTTCATTTTTTTTCTTCTCTTTATAAACTCTTGCTCTCAACTAGATCCAGTGCAAACAGACACCGTACCCAAGAGTCTGGATTATAGTGTAGCAGGAAGCATCGCTGCTGCTCAGCCAGTCAACTGATTCAGCTAAAATCCAATTTGCTGAGTTCATTCAATTGGAAAATAACTGTCCAGATACACAAGCTGTTTTTACTTTATTAAATTGTGCAAACTGTACTAATACATGCAAACCACAGATGTATTTGAGTTAGGCCACTCTAGGAACCGTGGTTTACAGATGTTCACATTTAAAAAAAAATTGCACAGCTGTAAACACAGTAGAAATGTTAACAAATGTGAACATATTTTATAAATTATACAGAGCTTGATGACAAAATCACCTTAGTATTAAACACTGGAACTTTAAATGATGTGGTTTTATTCCTGACAAAATCTTAAGCACGTTTTGCTGTGTTTAACTGGTGGATCTTATATTTGTCACATGCTCTAATTGGTGGATTTGTCTATGTTTTCTGTGATACTAACCAATGGACACGGTCAACCATGCACTGTACGGCTTCATTTAGGGCGTGTCATTGTATCTTTCCTAAAAAAAAAAAGTACACCTTGCTCAGCTCGAAATGCGCAAAGGGCATGTTCTAATTCTCTTTAATTAATCGTGGGTGTGTTTTGGGCGTAATGTGAAATAAACCAATCAGCATGTCACTTGACATTCCCTTAAAGAGGCAGTCCCTTAAAGACTTTGGCAGATTGCTATTTTAAGGGTGCAGCTACCTGGACGTGTCTACAGGTCAGTGTGTCATTTTACAGTTGACAGCGTGTCTTATAATCCGGTGCACCTTATGTATGAATTCCACCAGTAAGGTATTAAGGAGCAGAAAAAACGCTCCACTAAAGTACAGCATTATAATGGTGAGTTTTTAATAAAGTTTCTCCAGCACTAAGGCTGGGTGCAGCAGCATTAGCATTAGCCGTTAACCGTAGTGCTAGCTATTTTGCCGTTCTGTAGTGTGCATGTTTGCTGTGTTAAAACAAGCTAAGTGGGAGGAACCGCTAGCTACAGTATCCCCCTGGCTTACCGAAACACTCAAGATATGAAAAGAAAAAAAGAGATACAGAAAGAAGAAAAGAAAGCTGTGGAAAGAAAGAAAGAAAGAAAGAAAGAAAGAAAGAAAGAAAGAAAGAAAGAAAGAAAGAAAGAAAGAAAGAGATATGGAAAGAAGTAAAGAAAGAAAGAAAGAAAGCAGGAAATTAAAAAAGAAAGGAAAGATAAAAATAAAAAGAAATACAGAAATAAGTGAAGAAACAAAGAGATATGGAAAGAAAGAAAGAAAGAAAGAAAGAAAGAAAGAAAGAAAGAAAGAAAGAAAGCAGGAAATTAAAAAAGAAAGAAAGGAAAGACAAAAATAAAGAGAGATACAGAAATAAGTAAAGAAACAAAGAGATATGGAAAGAAGGAAAGAAAGCAGGAAATTAGGAAAGAAAGAAAGAAGGAAAGTAGGAAGGAAGGAAAGAAAAGAAAGAAAGAAAGAAAGAAAGAAAGATGGACAGAAGTACAGAAAGAAAGAGATAAAGAAAGAAAGATATGAAAAGAAGCAAAGAAAGAAAGAGAGAAGGAAAGAAAGCAGGAAATTAAGAAAGAAAAAAAGGAAAGACGAAAAGAAGTAAAGAAAGAAAGAGATTTGTTTACTTAGGCTCTTCCCTCAGCTTCCATATGAAAAGGGAAACATGATGAAATTGCAGCCCCAGTAAATGCATGCATGCTGTCCGTCTCATTATTCCACAACTCCCTATGATGGCCCAACATTACAGATAAGGATTTGGGGATGATTCTAATAAAATAAACAATAAAGAACCATCCCCCCATTCCCCTCTTCATCAGTCTCTGTCATACACTGCAGCATCGCACCTCTCGGCATGGCACTGTGCCCACAGCAGTAAAAAAAACACCACCACCACAGTGCCCTCAGTACAGCAGCACCAGCTCATCCTCCCACAAAACACACTGCATATGTTCCTGTGTGTTTCCTATGACAATGATATGACACCTGACCACAGAGAACAGACAATGTCTAAACACACACACACACACACACACACATGTGCAGCGTCAGGATAACTCACTACACCAGAATCTCCTGAGATGACGCCTCGGCCACCGCGTGTCTGAAAATGTCATCGCGTGTCAACACTTCCTCAATGTGCCTCGACAGACTGCCACAGTTTATGCACAGAGATTTTACAATACTTTCCAATGTTCCATGTAAAGACATAGGAAAAAAGTGCGTCGCAAGGCTCATTGCTATCTTACACCCCACCAGCAGTCTATTTGCACACGTTTTCACCTGCATAGCTTAAATAGCAACAATGCTTCTAAAAAAATATCCATGTAGATGGGCGTGGTGGTCTGAAAGTGAGGTGTGTTCAGATACATTTCTTGAGTATCGCTATCTTGGTAAATAAATACACAGGTGCACCACTGGATAAAAACCATGTAGAACAGGGGTGTCCAAACTACGGGGTATTTTAGAAATAGAATGAAAGTTGGCCCGCTGTTAAGCAGGTTTTTATAATGTGAGATTCAAAGTTTGAACGCTAGGTGTCAGAAACGGGCCAAAGAGTCTAAAAGCGGAGAGGGTGCGCATTTCTAGCGCAGAAAAACGGACCAAAGAGTCTAAAAGCGGAGAGAGTGCGCATTTCTAGCACAGAAAAACGGACCAAAGAGTCTAAAAGCGGAGAGAGTGCGCATTTCTAGCACAGAAAAACGGACCAAAGAGTCTAAAAGCGGAGAGAGTGCGCATTTCTAGCGCAGAAAAATGGACCAAAGAGTCTAAAAGCGGGGAGAGTGCGCATTTCTAGCACAGAAAAACGGACCAAAGAGTCTAAAAGCGGAGAGGGTGCGCATTTCTAGCGCAGAAAAACGGACCAAAGAGTCTAAAAGCGGAGAGAGTGCACAGTTCTAGTGCAGAAAAACGGGCCGAAGAGTCTAAGAGCGGAGAGAGTGCGCATTTCTAGCGCAGAAAAACGGACCAAAGAGTCTAAAAGTTGCCGTAATTAAGGAGCTTAATATTAAGAGACATCATGAAATGAAACATCAATTTGAAAAATCTTAGTTTACACAACACTGTCAAAGACAGATATAGATAGTAAGTCAAGTAAAATGGTGTGTAAATGAAAGTAATCAGGAAAAAATATTATTTAAAGTGGTATATTTCGTTATTTCTTTTATTATAGAGTCTGTGGCCCGTGACTTCAAATATATTTCTCCTTCTGGCCCCCAACAAAAAAAGTTTGGACACCCCTGATGTAGAAAGACGCCAACAGTCACTAGACATTCATTGCTATCTTGGCAACACTGGCAAGGACAAGCAGTAGTGCACAAACCCAACTTTTTCATCAGCAATAAACAGAATACAGACTAAAATAACATTGGTGTCAATGTAAATGACCAGATCAGTTTCCTCTGATGAGAAGAGTTGAACACGTCCATGTAGCTGCACTGTTAAAATAGCAATCCACCAAAGTCAAAAGTTAAAGGGAATGGCAAATGACACACTGATTTATTTTTGGTTTATTTTTACATTAAACCCAAAAAACACATCCATCGTTAATTAAGAAAGCACATTTAGAGCCATGCAAGGTGTACTTTTCCTGTCGTTATGATAGCAAAGACGCCAAGAGAACTCGACAGATTAATCGTTCTAAGAACAAACTAATTTTGAACTGTACCATTCAGAAGACGTTTTTCTAACGTTAAAGGGAATGGCAAGTGACACGCTGATTGATTTATTTCATGTTATGCCCAAAATTATTAAAATTAGTAAAATAAGTACATGCCTTTTGCACATTTAGAGCCATGCATGGTGTACTTTTCCCGTTGTTATGATAGCAAAGACACCCAGAGAACTTGCCAGATTGAGCGTTCTAAGAATGTTAATTGTACCATTCTGAAAACGTTCTACTAACCAGAATTTTTTAGATTGCACACTTTTTACTGTAGGTGTTAACAGTAAAAGTCCCTCTCTGGACAGTAGAGACAGTTACTCCAACCTCCAAAAGCAGAAAATACCTTTTTTTATACTCTGATTGGTGGAAACTTCACACTAGACCTCGAGCAGTTTGGACTGTGTGTCTCTCCACTCTTCCTCCAGACTCTGCTCCCTTGATTTACAAATGAAATGTAAAATTTACTGATGATCAGTGATGGTTTGGAGAGACATGTCATCTGCTGGTGTTGATCCACTGTGTTTTATTATCAAGTCTAAAGTCAGTGCAGTTTTGTTTTCCCACAAAATCTTACAGCACTTCATGCTTCTTCCCTCTGCTCACAACATTTATGGAGATGCAGATTTCATTTTCCAGCAGGATTTGGCACACTGCCCACACTGCGTACCAAAAGTACCTATTGGTCTTAGTTATATAATATTCAAATTTTCAGATACAGATTTTTGGGTTTTTATTATTGGCTGTAAGCCATAATCATCAACAATAAAAGAACTAAAAATAAAAGCTTAAAATAGATCTCTCTCTGTGTTTAATACATCTATATAATATATGAGTTGTGAAATGTCAAATTAGCCAATTACTTCACTCATCACTCGGACATTCCCACAACAACTACATACACTACAGCGTCTGGCGCAAAGCCAGGATTTGAATAAGACAGTGTGCATCTTCCCCCTGATAGCCGGTCGATATTTTAACCGTTAAGCACACTGCGACGCTGGGAGGCCAGCTCTTCATCTGAATCGAGCTTTAAAATGAAATCTAATTTGTTTCACTGTTATGATTGATGCGCTTCCCCCCGAGGCCTTCATTAGCACTGCGCTCTGCCAGAGGAGATATCGACGTGCTTTCAGTGCTAAAACAACAGCGCTTCAGTGAACGAGCACCAACACTTCACTCTGCTCCTCTTTAAAACAATCATTCACACTGACTGCTGTCATTAATTTAAAGGAGACATATTACATCTTATTTTACACAAGATAAAATAGGTCTATAGGCTATACAAAACATGATTTTATGATGTTCTTTGGACAAAATTACTCTCACATAAAGAGTTTCAATCCCTTTTGGAATGAGCCATTTGAGGCCTCTGTCACTTTTATGCAAATGAGCTGTTGCTAACATCAACGTGTTTACCATACATTAGTGTTAGCTTGTGCTAAATGGTAAAAACATAAACATAAAAGCTAGATGGAAGCACAAAACTCATTATTTGAAAGTTTTTTCCATCTTCCTCATCTGCTGACTTGCAACAAACAGTAGGTACAGATCCCTCCCTCAGACAAAGTCTGCTTACTACTCCTGCTGTGTACTGTCTGAGGTTCTTAACCACAATGACTAAAAAGGCTTTAGTCTTTCAATTAAAAGATCTAGTTTGTGGGGCTCTGGTGTGGGTTGAGGGTAAGGGGTGGAGCCAGGGTGGTTTAATGACATCACAATTAAGGAGGAGCATCCAAACGGCACATAGAAGCTCATATGATTCCTGACACCAAACTGTTTCAGCTGATTCACACGTAAAGCGGACGGATGGATTTTTTTTGGTGTTTGGGGTGTTTATTATAGGGGCATGCAAAAAGTGAGTTTTTGCAAAAAAAGATCTTTCCCACATAAAGAGTTTCAATCCCTTTTGGAATGAGCCATCTAAGGGCTCTGTCACTTTTATGCAAATAAGCTGTTTCTGGCCACACAAGTGTTTACTACATTGTATGTATTGTGCTAAATGGCAAAACACAAACAAGCTAGTTCATGCTTATCAGCGATGGAAACACAAAATGTATTATTAGATAAGTTCTTTCATCTCCCTCATCTGCTAACTTGCCACAAACAGTAGGTATAGATCCGTCCCTCAGACGAAGTCTGCTGGCAAACCCTGCTGTGTAATGTCTGCGGTTCTTAACCACAATGACTAAAAAGGCTTTAGTCTTTCAATTAAAAGATCTAGTTTGTGGGGCTCTGGTGTGGGTTGAGGGTACGGGGTGGAGCCAGGGTGGTTTAATGACATCACAATTAAGGAGGAGCATCCAAACGGCACATAGAAGCTCATATGATTCCTGACACCAAACTGTTTCAGCTGATTCACATGAAAATGGATGGATTTTTTTTGGTGTTTGGGGTGTTTATTATAGGGGCATGCAAAAAGTGAGTTTTGCATAATAATATTTCCCTTTTAGACCCCTCCCACAAAATTGCTACAATAAGGGTTGGATATCACTACTGATTTAAAGAATCGATTTAATTCCAATTCCGATTTATATTCACAAGATCCCAATAATAGTTACACTGTTTTATTACATGGACTGTTAACGTGACACTAATTATAAAGTGGGACCAAAAGCATGATACAACTATATTATAATATATACCACTTGAAAATAAAGAGTTTATAAATAGTTAATAAAGGAGTTTATTAATGGTTTGTACATCTGTAAATTTGTTAACTTTAAATTAAATTTTATTATCTATCTATCTATGTCTGCCTGTCTGTCTGTCTGTCTGTTTATTAATCTATTTGTCTGTCTGTCTGCCTATAAAGTACAAATATGACTCCATTATAAAGTGTTGTAATAATACTGTATAAAGGATTTTATTAATGGTTATTAAACATGTTGTTAATACTTTATAACACATTAATAAGCAGTTACAACACATACATAGAAAGGTAACAGTGTTGTTTTGTCAAGTAGTGGTTCCACGTTGATTTATACTTTCTGGATGCTGATCTTTGTCTTTCAGTCAGGATTAACATATCTGTTAATAACTTGAATCATTTGATTATTTAGATTAATTATGTATCCAGCAATCCTAATGTGGTGCATACTAACATGAACTCAATGACTAAATTGACTTTCCATGTTATTATGTTATTAGATATGCTAATGCTGACTGATGGAAAGATCTGAGGTTGAACAGTGTAAATGAATGTGAAATCACAAGTAATGACTGTTCTATTAATGTTTTATAACTGTGTAATAACATGTTTGTAAACCCTTTACATAGGAATCTTCTTTTTAAAGTAATATTATATAATAATATAACTTATTTGTATTGATAAATCTACAAATAAGCATCTATTCTCTATCAGATCTGTCAGTCTGGCTCCTCTGCTGTTTAACTTCATATGAATCAGTGAACCTGGCTGTATTACATCAGCGGGCCCCCGCTACTTCCCACATGGTTCAGTCCAGAAATACAGGCCCTGGTACGTGGCCCTGGTGCTCTATGGGCTGTGCAAAAATCTGCTGAGCCAAACATATAAGCAGCTGAACGACCCACAGATACACTGTGTGCCGACTCTGTACTGATACAATACAGTATACATCAATCAAGCATTAGATTATAACCACCTGTACTTCCTGGTTTGGGTTATTTGCATGGTGGTTCATTTATTCTCAGCACTGCAAGTGATTAGCACTGATTAGCATAGTGGTGGTGTGGAACAGTGAGTGGATCAGATGCAGCAGTGCTCTTGGAGTTTTTAAACACTGTGTCTAATCATCATTCACTGTCCTTCACTCTATCTATGTAGGTCCAATCCCATTTAACCCCTTGCCCTTTATGCTTAGCTCTACCTCTCTGTTTCTAATGTCCACGTCTAGAAGTAGGGTGTCCCAATTATTGTTACATTACATTACATTACATTTGGCAGACGCTTTTGTCCAAAGCGACTTACAAAAGTCAAGTACAAAAGTAATAGGAATTAAGATAAACCATTTTAGATAGGGCTTAAAGGAGGTCAAAGGGAAATAAAGAGATAGAGGAGTGAAGGAGGGGAAGAAGGAAATGAGGTTAGAAGTAGTTATTGTGTTAGAGGTGTTAGGAGAGTTAGTGCTCTTTGAAGAGCTCTGTCTTCAGGAGTTTATTAAAGATAGCGAGAGATTCTCCTGATCTGGTAGTAGAAGGTAGTTAGTTAGAGATGTTAGGAGAGTAAGTGCTCTTTGAAGAGCTCTGTCTTCAGGAGTTTATTAAAGATAGCGAGAGATTCTCCTGATCTGGTAGTGGAAGGTAGTTTGTTCCACCATTGGGGAACTCTGTATGAGAACAGTCTGGATTGCTTTGTGTGAGTGTTTGTTTGGTAAAGCGAGGTGACGTTCATTGGAGGAGTGCAGCGGCCGGGAGGTGGCGTAAGCCTTCAGGAGTGATCAGTGCAGGTAGGAAGGAGCTGTTCTGTCATCACCTTGTAGGCGATTGTAAGAGTTTTGAATTTGATGCGAGCATCAACTGGTAGCCAGTGGAGCTCAATGAGCAGTGGGGTGACATGTGCCCGTTTTGGTTGGTAGAAGACCAGATGTGCTGCTGCATTCTGGATCATTTGGAGTGGTTTTACTACGCAGGCCGGGAGGTCAGTTAGCAGGGCATTGCAGTAGTCGAGGTGTGAGATGACAACTGCTTGTACCAGGAGTTGGGTGGCCTGTTGCGTCAGAAACGGTCTAATTTTTCTGATGTTATACAGCACAAAGTTGCAGGATCGAGCAACTGAGGCCACATGGTGCGTGAAGGAGAGTTGGTCATCAACCAGAACACCCAGGTTCCTAGCAACCTTTGTCGGTGAGAGAGAGAGAGAGAGTCGATGCTTATAGAGAAGTTGTGTTGAAAAGATGGTTTTACTGGTATGACCAGAAGTTCCGTCTTTGGCAAGTCTTTGTTAGGCAAGAGGAAGATTTTTAGAGGTACATGATACAAGATTTTTAGAGGGCTATGAGAATCATAAAAACTACGATAACTGTCACACCTAATACTGAAAGTGCTCCTATCTCTGCAGCCTCCAGACTACATTGCCCAGGATACACAGTACACTGACATCACACTCAATCCTGAGGTCACCTGAAGGTAGCCAGGAAGCAGGTCACCTGAGTACTAGCCTATAAAGGTTTAACCCTATAAAAGGGCCTCATTTGCTTTAAGTCTTAGCTGAGTATTGACGGTTTATCCTCGTACAGTGCTTTTTTTTCATTGCCTGCGTTACTCTCTCATTTTGACCCTGCTTTGTACTACCACACTTGATTTTTATATCTGATATTGCCTTGCTGTGTTTTAACCTCTGGACTGTTTATCGTTCCTGCTATGCTATCTCCTTGTTGCTGCTGTTGATCGATATTGACCTTGCTTTGTCTGACCATCCCTTTATCTTTATCTTACACTTTATTTAATCATTTATATTTTGATTTGTATCTGTGCGTGTCTGAGCTATGCTCTATCATGACAATAACCTACATTTTATCATTGTTTAAGATGCAGTTTCAATGTTTTATGGCCTTTTTTCTTCATAATAAGCTTTAAACAGTTAATAGCTACTGTGTGGTGGCTTCAGTGACTAGATTGCTAGTAAGGTCAAGATGTTGATTGCTCCCCACCCCACCTCATTCATCCATCCTTTACAACTAATAAATAAAAATGAGCTTAAATCTGTGTAAAAACATAGCACAGCCAGTGTTGGCCAATTGTAGTAGCGCAGCCAGCAGCACTTGATCATATTTCAGCATACAATACAATACATCAGCAAATATGGGTTTAAATATTGGACATATCGGCAGATGCTGATGATTCTTAACCCTCTATATCTAGCAGTGGTAATGTATACTTATATACATAGTGTAGTTAATGCTGTGTGCTAGAATCATCACGTCCTTTAGTATGCACTAGTCTGTGCACTATAACACTATAACAGCATGCAGTGTGGAATTAGGCCCCACAGGGAGGAACCTGTCACCCAATGTGACACACCCAATCCTCCTAATCCCCTTTGATAGCGGGACAGCAGGTCATGTTTACAGTCGTCTGGTATAATACAGCTCTATCTGAGCAACATGTAGTACCAGTGTTTTCATTCACTCCTCCATAACTGCATATGAACATGCGACTGATCACACTCCTGCATTACAGGCTTCACACCAGTGTGTACTCACACCAGCCATTACATTAAAATATTTCTTTCCTTTTTGTCATACTCATATTTGTCCAATTAATAAACAAACAGACAAAGATAACCTGAGTAAATATAAAAAGCATTTTTAGTAAAGGAAAAAAAAATATCCAAATCAATCTAGCCCTCTGTGAAAAAGTATTTCAATTAGATTGATAGATTTACAGTATTCGCTTGCTATAGCTATTAACTGATTGAGTGAATCAGTTCAGGAATCAAATGCAAATTCAAATCAATGATTCAAAATTTTGTTTATTAGCCCATGTGTTGATATGAGGCTCTGAGCTGGTGTAAACATGAACACAGTCTTAGGGAAACTCAGAGACGACACAGAGCTCTCATCAGACACTGGATTACACTTCAGAACTGAAAAGTGAGAAATAAAGCAGTAAACCAATCACAGAAACTTACTGTGAAATAAAGGAGAGATTATTGCTGAGTGCTTAATCTATCTATCTATCTATCTATCTATCTATCTATCTGTCTGTCTGTCTGTCTGTCTGTCTGTCTGTCTGTCTGTCTGTCTGTCTGTCTATCTACCAACCAACCTTTTCATCCATCCATCCATGCATTCATCCATCCATCCATCCATCCATCCATCTACCCACCAACCTATCCATTCATCTATCCATATACCCACCAAACTATCCATCCATCCATCCACCTGCTTATCCATCCATCCATCTATCCACCAACATATCCATTTATCCATCGATCCACCTACCTATCCATCCATCCATCCATCCATCCATCTACCCACCAACATATCTATCCATCATCCATCCATCCACCTACCAACCAACTTATCCATCCATCCATCTACCCACCAACCTATCCATTCATCTATCCATATACCCACCAAACTATCCATCCATCCATCCACCTGCTTATCCATCCATCCATCTATCCACCAACATATCCATTTATCCATCCCTCCACCTACCTATCCATCCATCCATCCATCCATCCATCCATCCATCTACCCAGCAACATATCTATTCATCATCCATCCATCCATCCATCTACCCACCAACCTATCCATCCATCATCCATTCATCCATCTACCCACCAACCTATCCATCCATCCATCCATCCATCCATCCATCCGTCCACCTACCGACCCATCCCTTCATCAATCTAATCAACCATCCATCCATCCACCAGCCAATCTATCCATCCGTCCACCTACCAACCCATCCCTTCATCAGTCTAATCATCCATCCACCCATCAATCCATCCATCCATCCATCCATCCACCAGCCAATCTATCCATCCATCCATCTACCCACCAACCTATCCATCCATCCATTCATCCATAGAGCTTTTCTAGAACCCAAAACGCTTACAATCATAGCAGTATAGTACAATTGTAGTAGGTATAAGATTCACACACTAAAGAGATTAACAAGAATTAAAGGTTCGACAGTTCGCAGTAATAATATAATAACTAGACAGCAGAAATGAGTGGGAGAGCTAATTAAACAGAGGGGACAGAGTATTGAGATTAGATTTTCATTTGGTAGATTTTTTTTTTAACCACAATTGGTAGAGAGTTTCATAGTCAAAGAGAGAGTCTGGAAAACGCCTGATCACCAAATCCACAGAGTTTAGAAGATGGGACTTTAAGAAGCCCGGCAGCAGAAGACCAAAGAGATCGAGACGGTTTATAGGATCACTGGATGCTAATAGATGCTAATATGTGGTTAAAAGCTAAGTATACTGTAATTAGCATTGGTATATACAGTTCTGTAGATGCAGAAAACTCTCCTTCTCTGAAATATACTGTACATATATACTGTACGTTACACACAATGCTCTCCAAAAGACCTTATATTTGAGTTGCCATGTGGAATGAAGAAGGATCTCCAGCGCTGGAGGGGATTGTGGGGGATTGAGCACGTGGCTATTTGGGTCAATTCAGGCTAGAAATGCAGGAAGAGAGGAAACAGCACTGAAGGAAAGGCTCAGTAAAGCAGTTACTGAAGAACAAAACCATATGGCAGAGAGAAGCGGGTCAATATTAATATAACACGCCTTTTCTGGCTACAGCATTTCTAAGCAGTTTAAACTTCATCTAAACAGATTTACTTTAAATAAACACATTATTACACATATAGATGAATAATAACCTTCACTTTAAAGAACTTTTTCTACATTTGATACTGTTTTCTGTATAAAATCGTCCACGTGCTGTCTAGCTGATTAAATAAGACAGTTTTGAAATATATTAATATGTTTTCTTAAAGTTCTGAAGAGGATTTAGAAATACATCAGTTACTTCACAACCTTCATATTGTTTTATTTCCAAGGGACTGAAAAGACTTGCTGCTGCATTTTCAGCTATTATTAATATTAAATTCTCATTTAATTAATACTGCATTTATCATATTGTCTTTGAATACTGAGCTTAAAGAGTTAAAGCTTGAGTTGTCCATCCTGTCACAGTAAAATATCATTAATGTCATTTAAAATTATTTTAAAAAATCAAAATGTATCTTTTAAAACAGAGAAAGAACAGTCAAAATGAACTCTTAGCTTTTTTTCTACACTGTAAATTAATACTTTTAGTTTTTCATTTAAATGTATTTATTTATTTATTCTAATGTTTTATATTTTGGTTTCTATGTTCTTCGTTCATTATTATTCATTTGATCATTCTTATCATTTTACTTTACTTTTACTATTATTATCTTTTTCTTTTTATTAGATTTGATAAACTATATATGTTATATGTCAATTTGTGTTTATGGGTTTTTTGAATTTTATATTTTACATGTATATTTTATTCATATATATATTAAATGTTGATTTAAAATTAGTATTTCCTTTATTTATATATTTTTTACAACTTTTTTCTATATTATTTCTAATTTCTAATTAAATGTTTTCAATCCCTTTTATACTGTAAAGGCTCGGCCACACTGTAAATGAGGGTCACCCTGAATGTTTTTTCCATGAGTAAAAATAAATGTTGACTGATTGATTGACTGATTGATTGATTAATTGACATAAGGAATCATGTAGTAACTTACAAGTGTTAAACAAACCAAAATACTAAATGTGAAGCATTATTTAGGTGCTCTTATCTGAGGTTGTTAACTCTTGGTCCTGATGAGTGCCAGTTTCATCATCATATCTGGTTTGATGGTCTCTGTAGTGACTGCATTTGAGGATACGTTCATAGTTCTTGAAATTCTTCTTTTTGCATTGACTGATTTTTTTTTTTGCTTCACATAACCTGGATTCGAACATTCCTCAAATATTCACTATTCACTGTATACCTGTAACTCTACCTCTTCACTACTTTACTTTAACTGATGCTCTCAAACACTTTATTAAGAGACAAGAAATTCAAGTAATTAACTCTTGATGAGTTCACCACAGCTGTTAACTGAAAGCCTGAATTCCAGGAGACGCTACCTCATAAAACTGACTGAGAAAATCCAGCAGAGATGTGCAAAACTAACCAAGTGTGTCTAATCTAAGGAAGAGGAGCTACTTTGAAGAATCTAAAATCTAAATCAAATTCTGGTCTGTTTAACACTTTTTACTTTATGCCAATCCAGCAGGTAATTGTCATTTGCTGCTCTGTCTCGGACACGGTCTATCTAAGAGTGGTCTGTAATCATTGCTGAGTAAGCCGATTTCTTTTGGACGGCCTTTAGAGTTACGACGGTGAGCTTGACTGTGGATTAGCTCTAATTGCCCGGGATCCAAGATGAGAGCACAGACAATTCCCTCACGCATACGTTTATATCTTCAGCTGCACAGAGAGAGAAAATACTATACAGTAATTTTACTTTTTACATCACTATTTGAAGAGTTCTTTGCAAAAATAGATAATGTTATGTTTAAAGAATAGCACCTATCTGTTTTTACCCAAGTATTATTGAAATTAGTTTTTTGTCCAATGAAAAACAAGTACCTCCAAAAATACGACGCTGTCCAATGAAAAACAAGTATCTGCAAAAAAAAAAGGCAACTTTACAGAAGAGAGAAACCTTCTAAACTTTCAATGGAAGTCAATGTAAAAAAAGTTCATTTCAGGTCATTTTGAAGAATGTCTATTGGTCCATTTATAGAGAAATTTTGGCACAGTGTAAGGAACAATTTGTCTGTTCAAATTATGTAGTAAACTAAAAACGGACAAAAATGGAGATACTTGTTTCTTATTGGCCAGCGACATTATACTCGTCTACTATACTAACAACATCTTTTTTACATTTAAGCTTTGATACTTGATTCAGATGTTCGAGACAGCAGGCTTTGTCTCTTTTTTTCTTATGAAAATGATGAAAAAAAATTTAATGTAAAATTAAACTGTTCAAATCTTAGCTAGGCGATTTTAGTCACTACAACACAACCAAAAAGCTAAATTATGTAATTTATTCACTTATACGGTAGGTTATTTATTTTTTATTCTAATTAATTATTTCATTTACTAAATTAAACTGAATAAATTGAAATCGATTATTTTAAGTCTGTTTCAGCTTCATATCTCAACTTTTTTTTATTATTGTCACATGGAAAAGAAATGTCTAATTACAATTCTGTTGTTGTATTTAAAAGGGTACAATTTGTTAATAATTGGTATGCTATTCTGTTTTGCTTATCATTATATCAGTAGTATTTAATTTTGTTAAATAATAAGAAATAATATAATTTATCGCAATCATTTTTGGGATTATAAATCACCCATTAAAAAAAAAAAGAAAAAAAGATCACAACAGGCCTAATAAAGTATTTATAAAATAAAAATTTAAATGTTTTGAACAATTTCAGACATAATTTGTCAGATATAAATAAATGCACACCCACAAAATTGTTAAGTATTTTAAATGGTTATTTTCTGATTGATGCCAAAGCAGGACGACCTTTGTTTGGTTATAACAGAAAGCTACAGTATGTGAGGTAAAGTGTAAATAGCCATATAAAGGTCTAAATAATCATAACACATTTCTATAGCCAAATTGATTCTTTACCAATTTGAAACTACGTGCAAAGCCATTAATGCACCAATAATAGATCAGATGCAGACGAGCCAGCGCATAGAAATAAGCTGAATTCGCTTAAACTAGAGATTCCACAACAAATACAGTAATACAGTCAACCAAAATAAGAGAGCACTTAAAAATGATGAGTTTCTTTGATTTTACCAAATTGAAAATCTCTGGAATATAATCAAGAGGAAGATGGATGATCACAAGCCATCAAACCAGGAGTAAAGCAGCATAAAGTTATCCAAAAGCAGTGTGTAAGACTGGTGGAGGAGGAGAACATGATGCCAAGATGCATGAAAACTGTGATTAAAAACCACCAGGGTTATTCCACCAAATATTGATTTCTGAACTCTTAAAACTTTATGAATATGAACTTGTTTTCTTTACATTATTTGAGGTCTGAAAGCTCTGCATCTTTTTTGTTATTTTTACTGTTCTCATTTTCTGCAAATAAATGCTCTAAATGACAATATTTTTATTTGGAATTTGGGAGAAATGTTGTCCGTAGTTTATATAATAAAGAACAATGTCCATTTTACTCAAATAAACCTATAAATAGCAAAATCTGAGAAACTGATTCAGAAACAGAAGTGCTCTCTTATTTTTTTTTTCCAGAGCTATATATATATAATTATATTATTATAAATATTTTAAGCAAGTCCAACAAATGAAATGTTCTCAGCCAAGCTGAACAAAACTTTTCAGCGGATTCACAATCCTGTTACATAACAGTTGAATTCACTTACAGTAACTACTGAGAATACAACAAAAACAATAGGGACACATTCCTACTCCAACAAGTGGACTAAACAAAGGCATTTCTTATTGTTTTAATAAGAAATACAGAATTTCCACACACTTACCCACAGTGAACCCATCCAAAAGGTTTAATTCGACCTCAATAAAGAAGAAATCTGATTAAATAAAGTTGAGAAAACTCCAGACGAAGTTTTTAAGAAGTTTCCAGTGAAGTTTCTGGTGAAGTCTGATGGTTTCTATACTGTGAGCCGGTCAGTATGGGCGCTGAGCGTCTGAGGCTCTGGCTGATTTAGTTGGAACCTGTGCCCCACAGAACCCCTCTGAATGGAGGAGGGATAATCCGGCAATGTTCTACTTGAATGGCTTATACAAGGCAAGGGGTTGGGGGAGGGAAGTGCAAAGGAGAAAGAGAGAGAGAGAGAGAGAGAGAGAGAGAGAGAGAGATTCAAAAAGTCTGACACAAGCAACCTGCAGTCTGATAAATTAATAAATGGTTGAACTTGCCAAAAAAAAAATAATTCAACTTACTAAAGTTTACTCTACACTGAAAACCAAGAAAGTAGAAAAGTAACTAATTACATTTACTCACATTACTATAATTAAGTAGATTTTATGAGTAATTTGTAATTTTTAAAGTAGTTTTTAAAATAGGTAATTTTACTTTTACTCAAGTTCATTTAGACACAAGTAATTTACATCTTTACATTAGAAAACTCAGAGTTACTGAGTAACAAATAAAATGTTGGGGGAAAAAAAACGAATTGTCTGAATTAAAAAAAAAAATGAGTTTTGTTCTCCATGGCAGCGCAGCTGAACTTCTCCCAGCAGTGTTTATCACAGTTAGCGGGAGAGACCCTGTGTAAATTAGGTGTGTAGCCTGGGGTCTGTGTGTGCGGCTCGGGGGAACCGGTGTTCTGACGAGTTATGCTACCCATCGATATGCGCTTCTTTACCGCACTTCACATGCACTGACCAACAGTTTTTTTGTACGTTTCATGTTTTTCATGATAATTCCATGTTCCAAGTTTTTATTGGGTACATTAAACAATCTGCTTGGATGTTAAAAAAACATGTAAATAGCAGTTAAAGCAGAGCAATGGCAAGTTAAAAATAATAATGAACTGTTAAACTATATAAATACAGTTTATAGTCACCTATATGACCATAACTTTATAACTTTTTAACAGTAGAGAAAAAAAATGGTTCATAGAAATCTATGCCACTTGTTCTTGAAAAATGTTTAATGGGGTGGTCTGAACAAATACTGCCTAAAAGGTTCAAATTATTTGATTTAATAACTATTTAATTTGTGATTTGTACTTTTTTACATCAAATAATTAAAAGTAACTATGTAAGTTTTACTCAAAGTACATTTTAAATCAAATACTTTTTTAATTTTACTCAAGTAGATTTTTAGATGGGTATTTTTACTTTTACTTGAGTAGAATTTTAGCAAAGTAAATGTACTTTTACTTAATTACAATTTTCAGTACTTTTTCCACCTTTGCTCAAAAACACTGTAAAGTATTTGTGATAAACTGTGGTAGAGAGATGCTGATGCTGTCATTCCACCACTTGCTCACAATCACTCAGATTTAAGGATGGTGGAGTGGGTGGATGCCGGTGTTTCAGGGAGCCTCCGTGTCTATGTTACCTTCTGGTTCTCTGCCTTTAGTTAGGCTGTTACAGTCAGATATACTGGAGTCATTAGATAATCACACTCTGATAATCTGATCACATTTTCTTCACTCCTTTCATACATCTGGCGCACCAAATTATAAGGTGCATTTTAAGCAACACTAGTAAGGAACAGGGGTCTCTCTCTCTCTCTCTCTCTCATTTTCTCTTACTCCCTCTGTATCTTTCTCTCTCTCTCTCTCTCTCTCTGCGTGCGGTAGCTGTGGAGTGCCATCGAAAACACACACACACACACACACACACAGTCTCTTCTGGTGTCCTCTCAGTTTCCCTTCTCATTCAGCAGGTCTTGCCACTGGGTGGTGGTGGGGTAACTAAGATAAGTAAAGCTAAAAAAACATTTCAGGAAATGCTAATGCTGCTCCAGCAGTGCTAGCCAGGGCTAGCAGCAGGCTACAGGTTGACAATTCTCACCTCTGAATGGCTCAAGGGCTAGCACTTAGTGCTAGCACTTAGCAGTTAGTGGCTAATGCTAATGCTGCTCCAGTCTTAGTGCTGGAGAACTAAACTGAAACTCCTGTATAACTCTGTACTTCAGTGGAGTGGCTTTACTGCTCCTTAATACCTGACTGGTAAAATTCATACATAGATAAAATGCACTGGATTAATAGGTGCACTGATGATTTTTTAAGTGCGCCTCATAGTGAGGAAAAAATGGTAGCTGCCCATGCACTACTACCAAATATATTTAAGTTTTACATGAACTCAAGAACTCAAGTTTCTGTTCCTATTCTTTTTAATATATGCATTATTTTTTTTATTACCAGTAACCATAATCATTATTTGTATTATTACTACCATACCTATATACCTATTATGATTATATTAGAGCACCTAAACTTATTAGATCAATGGAGATGTTTAGTGATTTCTTTTTATCAATAATTTATACACAGTTTTGACCAGAGGAGGATGGGTCCCGTCTTCTGAGTTTCTTCCAGTTCAAAGGAAGACAAGTAAAGATAAATGGAGAGATGGAAAACAAGAAACAACTGTCAAAATAGAGGAAATAGAGAGAGAAAAAAATTAAGGAAAGAACAATGAAGCATAAAAGATGAGCCATATATACAGAGTTTGAGAGAAAAATGTGTAGAAAGAGAGGAAAGGCAAATAGATAGATAGATAGATAGATAGATAGATAGATAGATAGATAGATAGATAGATAGATAGATAGATAGATAGATAGATCCAACAAAAACAGGAGAAATTGATTCATCTCTCTTTGGAGAGATAAATAGGATGATGGACAGGTAGACAGACAGTTGTTGAAAATTGACAGAGTGTAATAATGATGAGAGAGAAAATAAAAGAATGGAAAGAAAGGGATCAAAAGAGACTGAAAAGAGAGAAACAGTTAAGAGAGAGAGGGAATGATAGAGAAGGGGTCAGTAAGACAGGTAGGTCAAGAGAAAGAGGGAAATGGAGAATAATAGAAAAGATGGGACAGAGACAGATAGCCTGAAAGACAGGACAGAAAAACAGAATGAAAAGGAGAGAGAGAAATGAGACTAAAAGTAAGAAATATAAGGAGAAAGAAAAGAGGATGAAATGAGGGAAATATAAAATGTGTGAGACTGAATAAAAGCGTGGAGAGAGACAGAAAGACAGAATAAAAATGGAGAGAGATAAATAAGAGGGTAAGAAATATAAGGAGAAAGAAAGGAGGATGAAATGAGAGAAATATAAAATGTGTGAGACTGAATAAAAGTGTAGAGAGAGACAGAAAGACAGAATAAAAATGGAGAGACATAAATAAGAGGGTAAGAAATACAAGGAGAAAGAAAGGAGGATGAAATAAGGGACATATAAAATGTGTGAGACTGAATAAAGGCTGGGAGAGAGACAGAAAGACAGAATAAGAGACAAAACTGAGAAACAGAGAGAGACGAATAAGGAAATGTATGCTGAAGCAGAAGAAGACAGAAGATACAGAGAGAGAGAGAGAGAGAGAGAGAGAGAGTGATGTATGTGTGGTGGGAGATAACGCCGCTGTGTTGAGGGCATGTGAGCACAGGCTGATTGGTTGCCAGGGTAAAGGAGAGGCTGTGAATTGTGGTCTTTCACTGAGAGGACACCAGAAGAGACTGTGTGTGTGTGTGTGTGTGTGTGTGTGTGTGTGTGTGTGTGTGTGTGTTTTCGATGGCACTCCACAGCTACCGCACGCAGAGAGAAAGAGAGAGCAAATGACCGAAACAGAGGGAGTAAGAGAAAATGAGAGAGAGAGAGAGAGAGAAAGAAACAGAGGGAGTGAGAGAAAATGAGAGAGAGAGAGAGAGAGAGAGAAAGGAAGAGAGAGAAACAGAGGGAGTGAGAGAAAATGAGACAGAGAGAGAGAGGAAGAGAGAGAGAGTGAGAGAAAATGAGACACAGGGAGGGGGAGAGAGAGAGACAGAAGGTAATAGAGAAAGAGAGAGATGAGAGACAGAGAGAGAGAGGGAGAGAGAGAGAAAGGAAGAGAGAGAGAGAAAAGAAGAGACACAGAGAGACACATGCACACACACTTGATCGCTGTCTTTTTGCAATGTATATATTATTCTAATTCTTCTAATTGTATAATTGTTTATGTTATTTAAAATCATATGCATATTTTAGTAATGAAGATTTTCCCAAATTCCAAATAAAAATATAGTCATTTAAAGCATTTATTTGCAGAAAATGAGAAATGGCTCAAATAACAAAAAAAAAAAAATGCTTTCAGACCTCAAATAATGCAAAGTAAACAAGTTCATAGTTCAAGTTTTAAGAGATCAATATTTGATGCAATAACCCTGATTTTTATCCTCCACCAGTCTTACACACTGCTTTTGGATAACTTTATGCTGCTTTACTCCTGGTGCAAAAATTCAAGATGTTCAGTTTGGTGGTTTGATGGTTTGTGATCATCCATCTTCCTCTTGATTATATTCCAGAGGTTTTTAATTTGGTAAAATCAAAGAAACTCATCATTTTTAATGGTCTCTTATTTAGTGGGCAAGAAAAATTAAGAGGCACACATAAATACATGAATACACACAGACCTCTGACAGCTAACACACTGCTGCTCTTATTAAACCATGCCCTGCACTGTGTGTGTGTGTGTGTGTGTGTGTGTGTGCTCAATCCCTGTTAATTGGATCTCATTGGGCCTTGGTTGACCAATCACAGCGAGGGAAAATGACATCATGTTATACACACAGCCGTCAGCTGGCAACGACAGTCATGTTCATTGGAGGAGCTGATGGCAAACCAGCTCTTTCAGCATGAGGCTGTCCTTCTCTCTCTCTATCCCTCTCTCTCTCTCTCTCTCTCTCTCCCTCTCTCTCCTCTCTCGCTCGTCCCTGCCCTCATTAGCTACTTCTATATTTAAATATGTGTCTGTTCCTCCTGCCCTGAATGAGGTGGCACTCATGGTTCTGACGGCTTCACCCAAAACTGATAACTCACCACAAAACCACAAGTCAGCAACTGCGGTACGCAATAACGCAACAACTGGCAACCGCCCCGAGCTGTGATACACTCAGACGTCTCAGACAGTGGAAAGAGCAGAACTCAAGAAGAGGAGGAGACAGGAGGAGGCAGTTGGGAGCAGCTGGATTTGGGAGTTCTAATCTTACAAACACTCATAAACAATATTTAATAAGATGCATCTATCTATCCATTTATTTATCCATCCATCTCTCCATCCTTTCTGGTCAGGGTCACAATACATCTGTTTTAAGTCAAATCCAGTGCCGATCCTTTGTTTTTACTGCTATGTATTACTCTCAGCCCACATTAGTGAGGAGAGTCTTCAAGAGGGTAACAGAACAGGTAGGAGTCTGCAGTTTGATATATATACAGTATATATATTTTTTTTTTCCCAAATTAGCTAGGTCAATTGCTCTACCAATTAAATCCCCTATCACAAGTGATGCCACAACAAAAGGAGGGTAAAGACTAGCAGATGCTTCCTCCGATACATGTGAATTCAGACTCCACCTCTTTTCAAACTGCTGTTGATGCAGTATTACCGAGTAGCATCACAGCGCTAACACTCGGAGGAAAGCGCAGCAACTCGGTTCTGATACATCAGCTCACAGAAGCCAATTGTGCTCTCTCAGGGCTCCTGCAGCTGATGTCCAGCAGCATAACTTGCATTCGAATCAGCGAGCTCCCTTACCATAGTGGCCTAATATATATTTTTAAGTATATTTTCTAATTGCAAATGATATTCAACCACACACAGATAATAATCTTCACACAGACACACAGATCCACTTCTCATCCACTATCTACTACTAACTACTTCTACATAACAGACATGTCTATTTGAAAAAGCTGTTTAAAAACACTTGCTGAAACTTTCTACCAGAAACATTTTCACAGTTTTTCCGCATTGTTTAAACACAAAATATGGAACTATGCACACAAATCCTAAAACATGAAGCTCATGGGTCGACATTGTGACTCCAAACTACTAAACTCTAAGCACAATTCCACATGTTCTCACTCAGATATCATTCTAAATCACAGCTTTACAAATCACTAAACACAAACTGCATCATTTACAGTTTTTCTTAAATGTTTAAACGCATTTCTAGAAACTTTTTCTAGGCTCAATTTCTCAAAACTCTAAACACAAACACACATTAACTGCTTTGTTAAAACTCCACAAATCTCCAGCAAATCTGATTCCTTCACCAAAACAACAAACACATCTATTTATAATCTTTTTTCCTGCAGAGCATCAAATAAACACTGACAAGATCAATTCAAAGCACTATTATCAGAAGTATTTAGTAATGTTTTTGACTTCATGAGGCCACTGTACAAATTCAAATGCATACCATGGGAAGTCCATGGGAATATGTTGGCTTCCTGTTCTTTATATTTATTTATTTATAAATGTATTTATTGCAAAATGCAAAGAAACAGATCACTGTTCATCAGACCCCTGATCTCGGTCAGGCCAGGAGACCTCATCTACATCAGCTGCAAAATTCTCTCTCGCCAAACAGCGAGGAAAAAAATGCCTTGCATGGCGAATCCATCCTTGGCAATCATCTGTGTGGATGTTATCCACATGCCTACTCCATTGCCTGAAGTATTGCCACACGCTTGTGGTGTCTGCATTTCTGCACTTTCCACCTCCTTGCAGAAAAGAATCACTCTATTGGAACAAGTGTTTTAAGGACCAAGTAGTGCATGGTGATGTAGGACCCCACGGTGACCAATGGCAGCACACATGGTGATGTTTCCACCACGCTGCCCAGGGACATCGACAATGGCACGGTTGCCAATGATGTTCCTCCTTGAAAGATTCCCTCGTATTTGCCTTCCTCTTCCTCTTCCTCGTCCTTTTACTCTGACTCTTCCTGTTGCTCCATCATCTCGCATAACCTGTATCAGTCACGTGAGGCCTCTTTTATACTCTGACAAATGATTAAACTGTTCTTCTGATTAAGTTTACATAGGTGCAACTTGTATGAGACTTCTTGGTAATTAGGGTTTTGTATTAGAAGGGCAGTGATTCTTAGGTGAGCAAGGTGTGCTAAATAATGCAATTTGTGTTTAGCGACTTGTAAAGCTGTGAATTAGAATGATATTTGAGTGAGAACATGTGGAATTGTGTTTAGAGTTTAGAGCAGTGTGGAGTTACAATGTAAAACATGAGCTTCATGTTTTAGGATTTGTGTGCATAGTTCCATATTTTGTGTGCATGCAATGTGGAAAAACTGAAAGTATGCAAAAGCACACCTCAGGCGACTCTGTTTGTGGCGTGCTTGCAGAAATGGCTTCTTTCGCATCACTCTCCCATACAGCTTCTCCTTGTGTAAAGTGCGCTGTATTGTTGACCGATGCACAGTGACACCATCTGCAGCAAGATGATGCTGCAGCTCTTTGGAGGTGGTCTGTGGATTGTCCTTGACTGTTCTCACCATTCTTCTTCTCTGCCTTTCTGATATTTTTCTTGGCCTGCCACTTCTGGGCTTAACAAGAACTGTCCCTGTGGTCTTCCATTTCCTTACTATGTTCCTCACAGTGGAAACTGACAGGTTAAATCTCTGAGACAACTTTTTCTATCCTTCCCCTGAACAACTATGTTGAACAATCTTTGTTTTTAGATCATTTGAGAGTTGTTTTGATGAGCCCATGATGCCACTCTTCAGAGGAGATTTAAATAGGAGAACAACTTGCAATTGGCCACCTTAAATACCTTTTCTCATGATTGGATACACCTGGCTATGAAGTTCAAAGCTCAATGAGGTTACCAAACCAATTCTGTGCTTCAGTAAGTCAGTAAAAAGTAGTTTTAAGGAGTAAGGAGTAAGGAGTATTCAAATCAACAAAATGATAAGGGAGCCCATACTTTTGCACCGGTCAAATTGTGGTTTAATGCATATTGCACATTTTCTGTTAGTACAATAAACCTCATTTCAATCCTGAAATATTACTGTGTCCATCAGTTATTAGATATATCAAACTGAAATGGCTGTTGCAAACACTCAAATATTTAGAACTAAAAATGAGTAAGATTAATAGGGGTGCCCAAACTTTTTCATATGACTGTAACTGAAACTGAGAAAGTTTCTTGAAATGTGTTTAAACACTTGGGAAAAACTGTAAACCAGCACTGACTGGAGCCTTTAAAATAAATATGAGCAGAATGTCTCATTATTTTAGTTTAAATAAATAAAGTAATTTTACTGAACACTTTGGCAAAGATCCAGTTTTGTACTGGACAACATTCAGGATGGAGGGCAAATAATCTCTATATCAGGACATCTCTATATCTCAACTTTCCTGTCTGCTCTGCTGCAGTCGCTGAAGTGTATTACAGGTGTAAGTCTGGAGGAGTGTGACAGCAGCAGATAAGCACACGTCACTTCTGGACAGAAAGAAGAATCGTACAAAGAAGAACAGATAATATAGAGAATTCTGAACTGGACTATTTCACATTATTGTACCTTTTGTGCTCTACAAAATGTTTCTCACAGTTTTAAATAAGGAAAACTGACATTAATTAAGGAAATAGGGATATAAATCCTGTAGTTTTTCCATTGTAGTCTTTCCAGCAGCTTCCCAGCTCTCTAATGAGCATCACAGCAGATAGCACCAGCAGGAAAACCAGTGTTTACCAGTCTCACACCAGTCTGCACCAGTGTAGAACACTGACACAAAGCTTACATGGTAGTAAAACAAGTGCAAAACAAGAGAAAACTGACAGGAACCAGAATTTGGACTTTACTGGACAATAACTGCTGTTATATACAGTAGGTATAAACAGTAGTCCTGTTATCAAGGTTGGAGCCTGAGTCTCTTCCAAGTATTCCTTCTTACAATACAATAGCTGTTTTTACTGGACGATATATTGTCCCAAGAATTATTGCGATGAACGATTTAATTTTTTTTAGTAATTTTAGTCATTTTTAAAATAATGAATCTCTATAAGAGAGAGAGTGGTTTAGACTTGAGTCAGAACCGAACTTACACATGCCCGTGTATCTCAGTTGATTAAACAGTGTGAAAGACCAAAGCAGCAGTATAACTGCACTTTTTTTTATTTTAAAGGTTCTCGTTAACTTGAGAAATACGAGAAATACAATTTCTTAAGTTACATATTATTTCGAGTTATGTACATAATAAAAAAATATATATATATATTATTATAAATGTAATTTTTATATTTTGTAATTCTAATCATATTATAACAATTAAATTATTACACATTATAACTATTATTATATGTGCCCTGATTACGTAAGAAGTACGTATTTAAAATAAAAGCTTTTCAAAAAAAACTAAAACGAAACATTAAGATCATTAAATAGAGTAAAAGACTAAAGCAGCAGTAAAACTATGATAAATATAATACATTTCTGGAAGAGTTTCATATTATTTTTAATTATTTACATTTTTGGCATGTAATAGAGTGGAGGACAGTAAGTGATGATTAAACACAGTGTTTAAAAACTCCAGCAGCACTGCTGCATCTGATCCACTCACTGTACCACCAGCTCAACACTCACTAACACCTCATACACCACCACCATGCTAATCACTGCTGTATCTGATCCACTCACTGTACCACCAGCTCAACACACACTAACACCTCATACACCACCACCATGCTAATCACTGCTAATCACTGCTGTATCTGATCCACTCACTGTACCACCAGCTCAACACACACTAACACCTCATACACCACCACCATGCTAATCACTGCTAATCACTGCTGTATCTGATCCACTCACTGTACCACCAGCTCAACACTCACTAACACCTCATACACCACCACCATGCTAATCACTGCTAATCACTGCTGTATCTGATCCACTCACTGTACCACCAGCTCAACACTCACTAACACCTCATACACCACCATGCTAATCACTGCTAATCACTGCAGTAATGTACCATATCTCACATTAATGCTGATGTCCGTTAGTTTTGTAATTAAGGGAATTTGGTGCCCTCTCTGGTAAGAATAGGTAATTGCGCCGAGCATGAGGAAGAATCATTTTAAACTGGGCGGGTGTGATGCGGTCTCCTTTCAGAGCGGATGAATCCGATTCCAGGTTATGTTCAGTCAGAGTGAGAGAGACAGAGAGAGAGAGAGCTCTGTTTTTACTATGAGTGAATGAGTTACTGAGCTCTGAGTTTCTTCTCCTGAAGTCTCCAATGCTCCACCAGCCGCTCGCGTTCAGTAAAACTGAGCCGGATCCTCTTTTAGAGGCTGTACATGTGACGTAAGTACGTAAAGACGGGTGACGTGGCCAGAAGAAGAACTCCCGAAACTCCCGAAAAGTGAATTAACACCCCAGTTTTTATAATGAATATATTAGAATTAGCAGGGATGGTCGTTTCAGCACACTGGTACCATTAAACACAGTATCCCTTCTCCACTCAGAAACTCAGAAACAAAGATACGGACTGCCACTTTAAGTTTGATGCAAGCCTTTGACTTTCTGTGGTTCATGGTCTGTTGATTAGCTAATGAAGACGCACACATACACACACACATACACACACACACACACACACACACAGGTAAACCTATTATAGTAAGCAGATTTCCGAGCTGGTTTCTAAGTTTACCTCACCCAGCCCCCCAAACACTGACAGAGCTTTTAAAGGGTTCCTTCTCAGGTAAATTATTCAGCCAATCAAGAGGCTTTTTTGCAACAATGTCTCAATTTAGCGATTGTATCCAATGCTGTATCCATACACTATCAACAGTTTTTTTCTGCCACACTGTAATTAGTTCCTGATAATTTTTTAATAAAATACATTTTGTGTTTAACTCGTCCTATAAGCTTCTCCTACTCCCCCCCCCCCCCTTTTTTGATACAACATTATATAGCAAAGAATCACAGTTTCACTGCTATACGTTTGCCTTTGTTTTAGGTAGAATTAATAAAGCAATAAAGAACATCATTCCTGCAAAATGTGTAATTATTAAACTTGTTCGTATCAATAAATACAATACAAATAACAATAACTGCACAATAAGACAAAATAGTGCAAAATAAAATCATTTTAAATAAAATGACTCTAAAGTGCTACCTGTGTTTAAAATACTGTACATATTAAAGTAACAACCACATAAGGTATATTAACTGCCAGCCGTATAAAAATATATTCTTGCCTTGTCTCTTCCCGTAGCTCTTCTCCTATTGGTTGTTAACATTGTTCACGTCACTATTTGTGAGCTGAGTCTCAAGGCTTACGATAATATTAAACACGGTTGATTTTATTTGAACGCAAGACGAGGAAAAGACAGATATTAAACCTTCAAACCCTCTAAACTCTTTACTGTCACACCTTAGCCCATGCCTGTCCTGTGTTTTTCCCTCTTTTAGTTTTCTGTGCTCCTGCCCTCGTTTCCTGTCTTGTGTTTCCAGCCATGTGCTTTTTTGAGCACATGGCATTGTTTTGTTATTGCCCTGCCTCCGCCCTAGCCCCGCCCTAGCCCTGCCCTAGCCATCAGTGTTGTCACCTTGTGTCTTGTTTGTAACCCCGCCCCCTCATTACCGGTCCTCACCCTCCTTGTGTATAAGTAGCCCTTTGTATGAGTGTTTCTGGTCGAGTCTTTTGTATCTTTGCTTTCTGTATGTATTTGTACCAGTTTTGTGTTTTGTGTTCCTGAGTATTTGTGTTTCCTCAATCCAGGTCTGTTTTGTGAACTTAGTAAGTGTGCCTCGTTTGTTCATTTTGTATTCTTACCCTGCGTTCACACTGGAAAGCGACAAAGCGACAGGCGACCATTCATTTCCTATGGCAGGACGTGATTTTTCGCTGCGACAAAGCAACAGAGCGACAAGTAGTGATGGCAAACCGAGGCTTTCTGAAGCACTGAAGCCTTTTTCCTAATTGTATCGAAAAAAGGTTCATTACTCGGAGCTTCATAACACAGTGGACATCAGCGGCACCTGGTGGGAAAAACGTGAAAGTGCTTTGTGTATTTAAAGGACGAGGGGCGTTTTTTTTTTGTCTTTTTACAGTTTTTAAACCTGTTCCAGTGCATTTACATGACATTTGAGGTTTAAATAAAAACTGAAAAAAGGAAATGGAAGAATACTTTGATGTCTGGATAATTTAATGCATTATATTAAAAGACATAACTGTAATATATTTTTAATTAATATATAATACACTTAGAATGTACCTTGATAAGGCACACTGGAGAAACTACACTTGTAATTCTAATTGCATTCACATTGTTGCTTTTTTCCCTTCACCATGTTATTAATCTGTTAATATACCAAATTTTAAAATTATATTATTCACTATTATTCACATCTTTCCAAGCAGGGTTTGTAACATGTATCACTAGTCCATTGCCTATTTTTCCATAGGCAAGGCTCATGTAGATATGCTGCATGGGGCATATGGAAGAATTTGATGAAAGAAATGTATGCTCATAAAGGTGAAGGTGCTTGTGTAAGGGGCAGGGGGCACATATTTAATGGACGTGGTTATGTACATGTGTAATTTAGTTTTTATTTAGGAATAAAAAATTTTCCACAGTGCTGGGGTTCAGTTGGTTATTTCAAAATATGTTGCCATAAGGCAACACTTTTACTGGATGTATGCCATGACAGTACACACATTGAACTATGAGGATATATATATATATATATATATATATATATATATATATAATTATTGTACACTCTTACAGAACTAATAAAATGCCATATGTCTAAAAGGCATAGTTTTCTTTCAAAGTTTATATTTTCTAAATAATAATTTTCTACCTTATTTGATGGCAAAAGTTCAAAGTGTTCCCAAACTTCAGAACGGCCTCTTTTTCTTACTGGTTCCATTCTAATATTTTATTATCTACTATCTATATCTTATCTATCTATCTATATATGATCTATCTATATCTTATCCTATCTATCTATCTATCTATCTATCTATCTATCTATCTATCTATCTATCTATCTATCTATCTATCTATCTATCTCTCTCTCTCTCTCTCTCTCTCTCTCTCTCTCTCTCTCTCTCTCTCTCTCTCTCTCTCTCTCGCTCTCTGTATCTGTATCTCCGCTAACAACCCTCGAACTGCGCGCCAGGATTTGCCGCTTTTGAATCTTTCCCTGAAGCAGTCACGTGGTTGTGTGCCGAAATGAAGCTTCGGACGTCATTGGTCACGTGATCTTTGTAGAACGAATCAAGCATCGGCTCAGTGATTCGAACCAATGCGTGTCGTTTTTTCAACACACGCCTCGAAGCTTCAGGTTCAAGGGTAGCATCACTAGCGACAAGCGACACAGAGCTGAATTTTTCTCAACTTTATGCAAATGAATTATGACGCGGTGAAGCGACATTCTAACCTGATTGGCTTCTAACTTTTCTTTGGACCAATCACAAACAAGGCGATCCGACGTCCTCAAGCTCCTGCTCTCTGAATTTCTAGTTTCTTTCCCTGTTCATTCTGTTGAACGGGGTGGACCCATGCTGATCTGCAGGAACGGCTGCGTTTCCAGAGCAGTTAAATCACAGAAACGCCCAAGAGTCCAGCAAGTTTTGGAGTTATTGCTGTAGAATAAAGTGGCCAAGCGAATCCTTTTTTGTGCCTTTTTTTTTTTTTTGTCGGAGGCTGGACCATGATAAACACGCGCGTTGAGCTTGACACGCCCACAAGCGACAAACGCTGGGCGACACAAGCAACTCGTCGCGTTCCAGTGTGAACGCAGGGTTAGTGTTTTTCTAGTTTTTCAGTTTCTTGTTTTTGTTAAGCATAGTTTTGTTCTTGTGTTTGTTTATCGCTCTAGTTTTGTGTACTTAGTTTTTGCGATACCCGTGTTTGTTTTCATTTTTATTTTTATTTATCTTATTTATTAAAAGCATTTATATCTGCAATTACGTCCTCCCTCCTCATTCATGACATAAGACTTGACCAGAAACACTCATACAAAGGGCTATTTATACACAAGGAGGGTGAGGCCTGGTAATGAGGGGGCGGGGTTACAAACAAGACACAAGGTGACAACACTGATGGCTAGGGCAGGGCTAGGGCAGGGCTAGGGCGGGGCTAGGGCGGAGACAGGACAATAACAAAACAATGCCATGTGCTCAAAAAAGCACATGGCTGGGAACACAAGACAGGAAACGAGGGCAGGAGCACAGAAAACTAAAAGAGGGAAAAACACAGGACAGGCATGGGCTAAGGTGTGACACTTACACTGAATGATCGAGATGACGCGACCACAACTCGACTCAACAACAAGACTCTTGTGATTTTATCCCAACTATGGAAATTTGTCTGCGACAATAAAATTGACATTCTCCCTTACAACCTTACAGAGCACAACTCCAGGCATAAACAGCCCATTTCTCTTTAGGAATTGCATTAAAAAACTCAAACTCAAGGCCTCGACTGAATTCACACAGCACTCTTCACTCAGAGCACAGAGAACAGAGTTCAGTCAGAGAAATGAACGAGTTCGAGGCAGAAAGTGAGCAAAAACAGCCGTGAATATAGAGAGTATATCTGAGAGCAGGCTGTGTGATCGTGAAAGTGGAGGTGTAGCAGGTGCTCTCACTGTAGGAGACTGAGGAGAGAGAGAGAGAGAGAGAGAAGGGGGCGGATGAGTGGTTCAGTGTTTGACCACTGAAGGACCACAGCAGGGCGTGTGATCACATCAGCTGATAAACAAAACTCACAGCATTTCTAAAGGAAACAAATAAACACTAAACTGAAGATACACTGAATTTATACTCCACAATAAACACAGAACACTACAGTAAATATTAATTCAATGTTCAAATTCCCCCTTTAATAAAACCGAGTATTGTGCCTACTTTGGAATTAATGTACTGTACGCAATGCAATATAATAATTATAGTTTTTGGAGTGAGAACAGAGTGCAGAGTGTGAACAGAGTGAATGCAGTGTGTGAGAGTGAACAGACTGTGTAAGAGTGAACAGAGTTTACAAAGCTAACAGAGTTTACAGAGTTTTTCAGAGTGAACAGAGTTAACAGAATGCAGTGTGTGAGAAAGAGCAGAGTGAGCATAGTGAACGCAGTGTGTGAGAGTTAACAGACTGTATAACAGTGAGCAAAGTGAACACAGTGTGTAAAAGTGAACAGTGTGAACAGAGTATGTCAGTGTGAACAGAGTGTGTGAGAGTGAATAGAGTGAGCAGAGAGAAAGCAGTGTGTGAGAGTGAACAGAGTGAGCAGAGTGAACGCAGTGTGTGAGAGTTAACAGAGTGAGCAGAGTGAACGCAGTGAATGAGAGTGAACAGAGTGAGCAGAGTGAACAGAGTGAGCAGAGTGAACGCAGTGAATGAGAGTGAACAGAGTGAGCAGAGTGAACAGAGTGAGCAGAGTGAACAGAGTGAGCAGAGTGAACGCAGTGTGTGAGAGTTAACAGACTGTATAACAGTTAACACAGTGAACAGTGAGCAAAGTGAACACAGTGTGTAAAAGTGAACAGTGTGAACAGAGTATGTCAGTGTGAACAGAGTGTGTGAGAGTGAATAGAGTGAGCAGAGAGAAAGCAGTGTGTGAGAGTGAACAGAGTGAGCAGAGTGAACGCAGTGTGTGAGAGTTAACAGAGTGAGCAGAGTGAATGCAGTGAATGAGAGTGAACAGAGTGAGCAGAGTGAACAGAGTGAACAGTGTGTGAGAGTGAACAGAGTGAGCAGAGTGAATGCAGTGTGTGAGAGTGAACAGAGTGAACAGAGTGTGTGAGGGTGAACAGTGTGAACACAGTGTGTGAGAGTGAACAGAGTGAGCAGAGTAAACGCAGTGTGTGAGAGTGAACAGAGTGAGCAGAGTAAACGCAGTGTGTGAGAGTGAACAGAGTGAGCAGTGTGAATGCAGTGTGTGATAGTGAACAGAGTGAACGCAGTGTGAGCAGAGTGAACAGTGTGAACACAGTGTGTGAGAGTGAACAGAGTGAGCAGAGTAAACGCAGTGTGTGAGAGTGAACAGAGTGAGCAGAGTAAACGCAGTGTGTGAGAGTGAACAGAGTGAGCAGTGTGAATGCAGTGTGTGATAGTGAACAGAGTGAACGCAGTGTGAGCAGAGTGAACAGTGTGAACACAGTGTGTGAGAGTAAACAGAGTAAGCAGAGTGAATGCAGTGTGTGAAAGTGAGCAGAGTGAACAGTGTGAACGCAGTGTGTGAGAGTGAACAGAGTGAGCAGAGTAAACGCAGTGTGTGAGAGTGAACAGAGTGAGCAGTGTGAATGCAGTGTGTGATAGTGAACAGAGTGAACAGTGTGAACGCTTTGTATCAGAGTAAGCAGAGTGAACAGTGTGAATGCAGTGTGTGAGAGTGAACAGTGTGAACGCTTTGTATCAGAGTGAGCAGAGTGAACAGTGTGAATGCAGTGTGTGAGAGTGAGCAGAGTGAACAGTGTAAAAACAGTGTGAGAGTGAGCCGAGTGAATGCAGTGTGAGAGTGAGCCGAGTGAATGCAGTGTGAGAGTGAACAGAGTAAACAGAGCTAACAGAGTGTGTCAGAGTGAAGAGTAAACAGAGTGTGTGATAGTGAACAGAGTAAACGCAGTGTGTGAGAGTGAACAGAGTGAACAGAGTAAACGCAGTGTGAAAGAGTGAACAGAGTGAGCAGAGTAAACGCAGTGTGTGAGAGTGAACAGAGTGAGCAGAGTAAACGCAGTGTGTGAGAGTGAACAGAGTGAGCAGTGTGAATGCAGTGTGTGATAGTGAACAGAGTGAACGCAGTGTGAGCAGAGTGAACAGTGTGAATGCAGTGTGTGAGAGTGAAGTGTGAACGCTTTGTATCAGAGTAAGCAGAGTGAACAGTGTGAATGCAGTGTGTGAGAGTGAACAGTGTGAACGCTTTGTATCAGAGTAAGCAGAGTAAACAGTGTGAATGCAGTGTGTGAGAGTGAGCAGAGTGAACAGTGTAAAAACAGTGTGAGAGTGAGCCGAGTGAATGCAGTGTGAGAGTGAGCCGAGTGAATGCAGTGTGAGAGTGAACAGAGTAAACAGAGCTAACAGAGTGTGTCAGAGTGAAGAGTAAACAGAGTGTGATAGTGAACAGAGTGAGCAGTGTGAATGCAGTGTGTGAGAGTGAACAGAGTGAACAGAGTGTGTGATAGTGAACAGAGTGAACGCAGTGTGAGCAGAGTGAACTGCTGAGTATTATTAGTAAGATGGCGCTAGAGCAGATCGGAGGCGGCTGATAGGATGCGCTGTGGCTGAAGCAGTCATGTGACTGCAGGTTATGGAGGTCAGATGTGATGAGATGCTGAGGGAAGCTGCTGCCCATTAAAGAGGATTAATCAACGTGGAGAGAGAGAGAGAGATATCTATACTGCACTGAGATCATACACTGCAGGACACTGAACCGTCCTGCTGATTTACTCAGGATTTTTATCATTATCACAGTGTAAATATTCCTGACGTAAAAAGCTGTGTAATTAATGTACTGTATGTAATGCAATATAATAATGAACATTTTCAGAGTGTGAACAGAGTGAACAGAGCTAACAAAGTGTGTGAGAATGAACAGTGAAAAGAGTGAACGCAGTGTGTAAGAGTGAATAGTGAAAAGAGTGAACGCAGTGTGTAAGAGTGAACAGAGTGAGCAGAGTAAAAACAGTGAAAACAGTGAGTCAAAGTAAACAAAGTGTCAGAGTGAACAGTGTGTGTCAGAGTGAACATACGTAGTGTGTCAGAGTGAACAGTGTTAGAGTGAACAGTGAAAAGAGTAAACACAGTGTGTAAGAGTGAACAGAGTGAGCAGAGTGTTAGAGTGAACAGTAAAAAGAGTGGACACAGTGTGTAAGAGTGAACAGAGTGACCAGAGTAAAAAGAGTGAACAGAGTGTGTCAGAGTGAACAAAGTGTCAGAGTGAACAGATTGTGTATAAGTGAACAGTGGAAAGAGTGAACGCAGTGTGTAAGAGTGAACAGACAGAGCAGTGTAAAAAATATATGAAGTGTGAGAGCATAGTGAAAAGAGTAAACACAGTGTGTAAGTGTGAACAGAGTGATCACAGTATGTGAGAATATGAACAGAGTAAAAAAGTGAATACAGATTAGATCACCACAACTATAGGCCTGGATTCTGTGGTTCCAATCCCTCCCAATTGTCTACTAATTTGATAGACCCACCCATGACTTTCTCATAGAGCAAGTGTCTCAGACTGCCTTCATTGAGTTCTTCAGTGACGCCAATGGTTCACATGGGCTCACTTACATGTAAAGACCTACACTCTATGGACAGAAGTACTGGGACACCCGTTTAATTATTGTACTGAAATCAAGGGTAGAAAAAAAAGATAAGCCTGCTTTTGATGGAGTAACTGTCTCTACTATGCTGATTTAACTAAGCAATAAAAAAAAATACAGTATAATACAGTATGTTAATAAATTAAGGTCAGTCAATACGGAACGTTTCAAAAACTTTGAAAGTGTCCTCAACTGCAGCTGCAAAAAAAAAATGGGCGTTAAAAATATTGATGATGATGGAACTGGCACTCATCAGGACTGCCCCAGGATAGGAAGAGCAAGAGCAGCCTCAGAAACCACAAGTTTACAGCTGCTCAGATAAGAGTATCTAAAAGTATTTTGGTTTGTTTAACACTTTTAAGTTACTAAAAGTTATGATTCCTTATGTGTTTCTTTATAGTCTAAATCACTTTACTATTCATTCATTATAATGTAAGAAAAAATATATAATTAAAAACACTGAATAAAAATTGTGTCCAAACCAGGGGTGTGTCATATCGTATCGTTTGCAATAATATTGACATTTTTTATGTTGCAAACTATATTAAACCCTGACATATCGTGCCATATCCCAAACCTCTAATTATCACATCAGGGTACTACTTTCTTCTGTTTTTAGCATAAGCAAAATTCCCATTGTTCTCATTTCTCATTATATACAGTATCTACTAGAGACTATATTATATCTGTCCAGTACCATTTATTTTACTTTAATCCTGGATATATGGAGATATTTGGAGTGCATTATTAATAGTATAAGTATCATGACATTCTGGATCATTGACATCTGTTACAAATCTGATAAAATTCTTGAATTTCTCAGTTAGGGGTGTGCCATATCATATCGTATGCAATACAATACAAATTTATTTTTTTGCAGAGTATTCTTGAAATATATATATATATATATATATATATATATAATTTTTTATTCAGTGTTTTGTCATATTGATATCATGAAATATTGTGATATTATTTTAGGACCGTATCGCCCACCCCTACACAACACAACAACCATATTTTTTTGCCATATCATTCTTCCAAAATCAGGAATAAACTGGAAAGTATTGATAGCAGCTGGTAGATGAAATCTTATAATAATTCTATATCTGATAGCTGGATGATGAATGCGGGAGCAGCAGCAGGGTGGAGAGTGTGGTGCTGGTGGAGATTAAGATGGCTGCTCTGTGTTTGTGAACAGGGCGCGGGATGCCCTGGGCTTTTTCTTCTCCGCTCGCTGACGTGGAAACTGAAACAAATCCAACCTGACGTGCCTGAGCCCAGAGACGGGGGTTCGGCGGCCCTGCTTCAGAGAAAAATAAACTCTCCCCGTCTCCTCCTCCTCTTCTTCTCCTTCTTCTTCACCTTCTTCTTTTTCTTCAGCTTCTTCTTCTTCTGCTGATGTGATCTCGTCAATAAAATAACCCATCTTTAACCCACATTTCTCTACAACCTTCACAAACCCATCTAAACCTAAAACAATACCAGACATGTGCTCACACAATAATGTATTGTGGTGACGGACAGTTCTGGTGGAAACAGGAGAGTTGAGGTGCACATTGAATTCTGCCGTGATTTGATCAGCCGTGGTTTTATGTTTTTTGGATACAATCCGGGTTAGCACCCGAACATCCCTTTCAGACAGCTTCCTCTTACAGCGTCCACAGTTAATCCTGTTGGATGTGGTTGGTTCTTCTTGGTCGAATGCTGACATTACCCTGGATACCGTGGTTCTTGATGCATCACAAAGACTTGCTGTCTTGGTCACAGATGCTCCAGCAAGACGTGCACCAACAATTTGTCCTCTTTTGAACTCTGGTATGTCACCCATAATGTTGTGTGCATTGCAGTATTTTGAGCAGAATAGTGCTCTTACCCTGCTAATTGAACCTTCACACTCTGCTCTTACTGGTGCAATAATGTGCAATTAATGAAGATTGGCCACCAGGCTGCTCCAATTTAGCCATGAAACCTCCCACACTAAAATGACAGGTGTTTCAGTTTCATTGTCCAATCCCTGTATGTCGCGATATTAAACAATGCAAGGTCCATAAAGTCATCAGCCCCGCCCCCATCCGTGCGATGTCTAATGTGCATCTCAAGTTAACTAGGCACGTGTATGCTGCCATGCCTTAATTCCATGCTTCATTTGATGTTTGTACAGCTGTTTTGTAAGAGTATTCATCTAAGTACAGGTGCATCTCAAAAAAATATCATTAAAATATCATTGAAAAGCTACTTTCAGTTTAAAATGTGAAATTCTGATATTATATAGATGTATTACACACAGAGTGATCTATTTTAATTCGCTTGTTGTTGATGATTATGGATTACAGCCAATAAAACACAAAAATCAGTGTCTCAAAAAAATAAAATATTATATAAGACCAATTGGAACTTCTGTCAGTGTGGGCAGTGTGCCAAGTCCTGCTGGAAAATGAAAAATCCGCATCTCCATAAAAGTTGTCAGTAGCAGAGGGAAGCATGAAGTGCTGTAAGATTTTGTGGGAAAACAAAACTGCACTGACTTTACACTTGATAGTAAAACACAGTGGATCAACACCAGCAGATGACCTGTCTCTCTAAACCATCACTGATTGGTGGAAACTTCACACTAGACCTCGAGCAGTTTGGACTGTGTGTCTCTCCACTCTTCCTCCAGACTCTGCTCCCTTGATTTACAAATGAAATGTAAAATTTAGAGTGTCTTACAACTGTAAAGTACAGCTGCAAAGTAAAGAAGTATTCACATCCAAAAACAATGCAGCAACTGTTAAGCATGGTGGTGGTTGCATCACACAGTAAGTGATAAACATGGAATTACAAAACTAAATCACTAAAACAGTATTAGCAGCATGCCACTAAATTAGTGATGTAACACAGCATCGCTTACTGTCAGGTTCACAAGGTACTGTAGAATACTTCTTATGTGTTATGTATTAGGTTTAGCACACACACATGCATGCATGCACACACACACAACTGCTGCCCATGTTGTTGAGTGTGGAATATGGAGCTACACTTGTGTTGTTTGAGCTTAATTATGTTAAACTGCCCTGACATTTTCTTATTATTCTTATTTTTTTTTATATTCTTATTATTTAATAGCCTGTATTAAACTGTATCACACAGGCAAGACCTTGATATTTTCATTCTGCTGTAAATTTACCCCTCTTTATAAAGTGATAAGAAAGCGTAAAGCACAGAAAATAACAAAGCAACCTTTAATTTCCAGCACTTTCTGAACCTCCATCCCCTTCGTTTCTCAGACCGGCCGGCCCGTGAGCCGGAAAAGCTGACGTCTCGTATCAAATATCCCTCCTCAGATTTGTTTTGCTTCAGTGGAAGTGCACTGTGCTTTGTCATCGTAGTGAATGTGACCTGACGTGTTCATCGATAAGAAAACCCGGCCTTTTTGTCCAACAGACAGGAACACCAGTGAGTCATGGGCTGAAACCTGGGCCTTCCCCACCAACAGATCCCCATCTGTACCCCAAACAGTGGTGGAGGACGCCCCCTTCAGAGGGGCAGATGCAGTGACAGCACAAATGAAGGGCATGGTGGTGAGTGGTGGGTGAAGAATGGCTTTTATTGGTCCTGTTGGTGCTGCACAATCAAGTTTGCATGGTTTCTAATTAGAGGTGGAAAGTAATGAATTACATTTACTCACATTACTGTAATTGAGTAGATTTTATGAGTAATTAGTCATTTTTAAAGTAGTTTTTAAAATAGGTCATTTTACTTTTACTCAAGTACATTTTGAGACAAGTAATTTACTTCGCTACATTGGAAAACTCCCAATTACTGAGTAAATAATAAAATGCTGGGGAAAAAAAACACAATTGTCTGAATTAAAAAAATAAAACCTGAGAAAGCTTGTGGTGGTAAGTTTTTTATCACTAAACAATCTGCTTAAAAAAAATGTAAATAGCAGTTAAAGCATAAATAATAAATACTGCCTGAAAGGTCCAAATTATTATGTGGAATAACAGTTCATTAAAAACGATTTAATTTATTATTTGTTTTTACTTTTTTACATGAAATAATTAGTAATAAAAAGTAACTATGTAACTTTTATTCAAAGTACATTTTAAATTGAGTACTTTTACTTGAGTAGATTTTTAGCAAAGTAAAGGTACTTTTACTTAATTACAATTTTTCAGTACTTTTTCCACCTCTGTTTCTAATACATGCATGGTGTCTAAAATACTCCTCTTGTTAGCTACAAGCAGTCGAAGCTAATTACTGACAGTTAGCATTGAGCTAAATCATCTCAGAAAAAACTGCTCATGTGGTTTTTGATGATGGCTAACATCTGATAAGCTATAAATATTGACAAAAGTATTGGGACACCCCGCTGATTCCATATTTTATGTTTCTTCCTTAATTAAGGGGTGAAATAAATGTTAAAATAATGTTAAAATTACTGAAAGGCTTAAAAACAATGAAACAAGGACCAAAGACTAAAAGGGATTTGTGTATTTCTTCCTCTACATCCCATAATATCGTTACACCATTCAAGGAATCAGTAGCCACTGTGGTACCATGATAGGATGCAGCACCTGTGCAACAAGTTCAGTCGTGAAATTTCACTACTCACTACTAAATATTCCACAGTGGAAAAAGAGGCAGTCCGAGGGGTAGTCAGAATGAGCAGGTCAATACCAGTAAACAGCAGCAAGAGAGAGAAAACACACCATAAACCAGAGACTGTAAAAAAGGATGGACGCCGTGTCGCTGTTCCCATTCATTCAAAGAAAATAAAGCCTCCACAGAGCTCACACAGTCTGTGGTCCCGCCCATACTGTCACTGGTCCCACCCCGGCTAGAGGTGTAACCCAGCCCTTTTACACACCAATAACCACGCCTTTTTAAATAGAGCTGAATAATGCTTTAAAAAACGAATTCTGTGGGGATATAAAAATGTAACAATATAAGCAGAGGTTACACTAGCTGCTGCATTTAAATAATGGAGGTAGAATTACAGTATGTTGGGAAAAAAACGTTTGAAATTGAAAGTTGTCTGTTTTGCCGTTGAAACCTATGGGGATGGGTGGGGTTACACAGCTTTCTGCAACCGATCAGCAGGGGGCGCCCGACCTGTGGTGGCTTCATTTTTGAGAGACGATGCTCTGTCCAGCTATACACAGTCTAAAGTGTTGTGCCAGTTCACAGCTTTTCTGAACTAGTTCAAGTTCAGTTCATACGTGCTCAAAGTGAACAGTTCACGTTCAAAGTTCACAATTTTAATTCTGAACTAGTTCAAAGTTCAGTTCATTTTACTTTTTTCGTGAGATATTCAAATAAATTCTTTTTTTCACACTACAAGCTAGAAATCACTAAATGTTCTTTGAAGCTGCTCATTGTAGACATTTGCTCATGACACTGCAATAGTGGGTTTCTTACCAGGTGATGAAAATGTTCATAAGGAGAATCGGTGTCTGTCTCCGTGCATCACTTACACAAGCCATTTTTTTTAAATTGCAATTCTCTGTATCTCTCTCTCTCTTTCTCTCTCTCTCTCTCTCTCTCGCCCTCGCGCTCCGCGCTCTCCGTGTCGTTGCTCCGCGCTCTCCGTGTCGTTGCTCCGCGCTCTCCGCGTCTTTGCTCCGCGCTCTCCGCGTCTTTGCTCCGCGCTCTCCGCGTCTTTGCTCCGCGCTCTCCGCGTCTTTGCTCCGCGCTCTCCGCATGGTTGCCAGTATGTTATTAACTAGCCAACGTTCATTTACAGGGATGTCTGCCGTTCATGACACATACTGTGAACTAATTCACGTTCAAGTTCTTTATTAAAAAATGTGTTCACGTCCAACACTGACAGTCTATGCCATAAACAAATAACAGTCCAGGGGTCATACACAGGCAAGGCAACATCAGAGAGAAATCCAAAATCAAGGTCTGTCGGCAACGAAAGAGAAAACACAGGCAAAGAGGGTTTATATAGGCCAGTGATCAGGTGTTAGTAAATTGGGGATTGACTTCCTAGAGATGTCTTGCACAGTGTCATGTGATCGTGAGTGTGGTGCATCCTGGGTATCGTAGTCCAGAGACTAGAGATTGCAGGTAGAGCTGAGTGTGGGATAGACAGAAGCACTTTCAGCACCAGGCGCATTATATAACATTATTTGGAACATGTTTTAGGGCTGAAATGCAGGAATTAATGTACAGTATATTCATAAATACAATAATAATACAAAAGTTGAGCAGATTAAACATGAGCACAGCCTCCCTTCTGGTGTTCCCCACTTTCCACTACTCCTTTTCCATTTCTTCGTCTCTGACCTTCAGCGTAGGACACAGACTGTCCATTTATTTGATAACGTGGCACCTCAGAGGCCTCCCACCAATCTCTAGATTTCAATTTCCCAAAATAGCAAAGCATATGAACATAGATTTACTAGAAGGGCATGATCACGATTGCCTGAGTCTGGTGAAGAATTCTGATCAGCCTTTTATTCTTTCTTCCTTTTCTTGTACGTTGGATATCTACTGTTTTTTAGACTGCTTTACTACACCTCATTTATGACCACATTTGTTTTAGATCTTTCAGTCATATTGTCCCTGCTTTGCAAAAACCCTGTATCTTATGGTATACAAGACTGTGATACAGCATTAATGCAGAAAAGCACATTATAATCTCAGAGAAATATACAGCTCTGGAATAATATAAGAGACCACTTAAAAAAAAAATATATATATATATATATCATAGAGTATCTAGTTAGCAATAGACAACAAAATCCACAGCATTTTAATAGCTAGCTAGTAGTAATAGCCAAATAACTGAAATAGCTCTTGCCTGTCCAGCAAGAGAAAGCCAACTCAGCATCACTTATAAACCCTTTCATGTCACAGAGCTCTTTCCACCGCTCAAACGCCAGTCCAATATAAGTGCAGACTTCATCATGTTCCTTTTTGGCTTTGGAGCTTGCTTCACTTGTTTGTTTGTTTTTACTATGAGTGAATGAGTTACTGAGCTCTGAATTTCCTCTTCTGAAGTCTCCATTGCTCCACCAGCCGCTTGCGTTCAGGAAAACTGAGCCGGATCCTCTTTTAGAGGCTGTACATACGTACCTAGGTACGTAAAGATGTGTAACATGGCCAGAAGAAGACCTCACACGAAAAGTGACCCGACTCCCCAGTTTTTAGAATGAGTATATTATTCAGCTTAGCAGGGATGGTCGTTCCAGCACACTGATACCATTAAACACTATATTTTATCCATATTCTTCTCGTTTCAGAAATGCTTCTGCTTTCAGTTTAAAAAACAAAATAATATGGACTGCCACTTTAATGATTTCTGAAACATTTTTAAATGAAATTAATCACACTATCTATCTATGTTTTAAAAACTTTTTAAAAAAGCTGACGGGACATTGTCAAAAGTCACTGGACAGCAATGTGTACATCAATTCTGAAGTGGATACAAATGAGTACAATAAGGCTCCTTCATAAATAGTTCATAAAGGAGTTTTTTTAATGGTTATTAATAAGGATATAAATACTTTATAAAGCATTAATTAATAAGCAGTTCAGCCTTCAGTTTACCGAATAGTGATTTTACATTCATTTATAGTGTTAAAGCTCAGATCTTTCCGGATGCTGTCTTTCCATCAGTCAGGCTGGAGGAGGAGTCACATGATTCAGACACTTTTAACCCTACTGGTGTCTAAAGATAGCAATGTGCCCAAAGCTGCAAACAGGGGAAACACAGAGAACACACACACACACACACACACACACACATTTATATACATTCTATGAACACACACTCTCACATTCCGGTCACATCCCTCTCTCCTATCTACTCACACCACCGAAACCCATTCACGGAGTCGCCATAGCAACAGGGAATACCTCCCTAGTAACATAAAGACTATATACACACGTGTGTGTGTGCGTGTGTGTGTGTGTTTATGTGTGTGAGAGAGTGTATTTGTACTGAAATGTAACACAGCCGCCTCAGTGCTGAGCAAAGCCTGTGTGTGTGTGTGTGTGTGTGTGTGTGTGTGTGTGTTTGATCGCACATTCATGCCTCACTTGCTTTCACTCGACCACACAACACAACACACACACACACACACACACACACCACTGCCAGAGAGAAACAGCAAGAAATAAAATAGAAAAAGAGAGAGAAAGGGACAGAGCGTGATCGTTAGAGACAAAGAGAGAGAGAGAAAGAGAGAGAGAGAGAGTATTCTAATGCTTAATTGGTCAATAGTGTTAAATTGGAATGCTATTCAGAATAAGATAAATATGACCAGGAACAATAAATGCAGTAAATTAATAAGCCAGATGTCTCAGCATGTATGGAGTTGTAGAGGTTCCTAAGGGAGTTCTATGATAATCCATCCCATAATAGCTCCAATATTCCTGCAGATTTTGCGTTAGGGGTGTAGGGAGTATTGAGCCAAGTGTCGTCCAATAGAATCACATCCCACACATTTCCAATCAGAGATAGGTCTGGTGATGCATCTAGCCATGGGCACTCTTTCTAATAAGATGCATCTGTTGGGTTGCATGATATTGGAACAAAAAAATTACATTGCAAATGTTATTTTCTGACATTATATATCGCGATATTAAACAATACAGGGCCCATGAGGTCAACAGCCCTGTGCATCCGGATCAATCAAGAGCTGAGTCAGCACCGAGCTCTCAAAACCTGAGAAAAACAGCAAAACAACAGTAATTGGCCCTTTAATCAGGCATTTAAATGGCTTTTTAAACGGTAAATAAGAGTGTTTGTCTGGGATTAAAAGCGTGAATTTAGCTGTAACTGGAAATATCTGCGGTGCACAGCTTTCAACACGTGCGTTTACAAAAAAGCACGTGCCCAACCATGTGGATGGAGGCCATACGGTGAGCAAGTGTTTACTCCTGCCCCCACTTCTCAGGCAGCAGCAGCCTGTCACTCACACAGACACAGAGACAGCGCTTTGTATCTACTTCTTGTGTCAAGAATCAAAACATTGCAACATGACATGTTTGATTTAATTGCCTTAAGTGACATCACACGTCCTGCGATGTGACTATTGGGCATGCGCACATCGCGATGACGATCCTTAAACAATATATCGTGCAGCCCTAATCCGTTGCTGACACATATGTGCAAATGCACCCACACAGCTTTTCCAGTCTCTGTAAAGAAGTACTGCCAATAGAATAGGAATAGCAGACTGCACACTAACCACCTATCAGCTTGAAATCCAGCAGTTTGAAATGATATATAATTCAATAATCACTATGACAGCTTATCATTAAAAATTGTTACTATCCACAGTGTAAATCAGACGCGTGCAGACAGTGGGAGGTGGACGCGTGTGAACATCTGTACACTCAGCCAGCCGACCGACACGAGCGCGGAGTAACACTGCCATCAGGCCAGAGCAGCGCTTACATAACCTCATATCCCTCCCAGTGACAGAGAGAGAGAGAGAGAGAGAGAAGGAAAAAGAGGAAGAGAGAGAAAGATACAGAGAGGGGAAAGAGTGATGGAGAGAAAGGATATCAGACAGCAGAAGAAAGAGGCAGAAGTAAAGGATGTACAGGATGAAAGAGAGAGCTATAGAGAGATGGAGTGAGAGAGTGAAATAAGAACAGAGAAAGAGAGAAGAAGAAAGCAAGAGACATGGAAAGAGAACAAGAGAGAGAGAGAAAGAGAGAGAGGGAGAGAGAAAATAGAGACTTATAGCTACAGAAAGAGAGTGAGGGTGAGCAGAATAGATAGACAATAAATATCAGAGCAAGGGGCATACAGGATGAAAGCGAGAGCTATATAGAGATGGAGTGAGAGAGTGAAATAAGGACAGAGAAATAGAGAGAAGGAGAAGGGGAGAGAGATGAAAAGAGATAGAGATACAGTGAGAGGGAGAACAAGAGAGACATAAAGCTATGTACAAAGGGAGAGAGAGAAAGAGCGAAGGAGAGGGAGAGAGGAGGAGGTAGGAAAGAGTGATGGAGAGAAGGAAAAATAGAGATTTATAGCTAGAGAAAGAGAGAAAGAGAGAGAGCAGAAGAAAGAGACAAACAATGTCAGAGCAAGGGATGTACAGGATGAAAGCGAAAACTATAGAAAGATGGAGTGAGAGAGAAAGAGAAAGAAGGAGAAAGCAAAAGAGAGATGGAAAAATGGGAGAGGTGGACAGAATGTTACACCGAGATAGAGAGTGAGAGAGTGAAATAAGGACAGAGAAAGCTAGAGAGAGAGAAAAGGAGAGAGAGAGAAAAAAGAGAGAGATGTATATTATAATGAATATTATACCACACTTAGTTCGGACCCTGCAATGTCATTGGCTGCGAGACATTCTCTGAGTCCATTATCAGCCACAGTAACCAAAGCTCTCCATGTACAGTATTACTCTGCCACATACAGGTAACCTAGCAACAATGCAGCGCTTACAAACCAAACAATGCAGCTACAAACAGTAAAGGTTCATGCTATAGCACTTCCTTTCATGTATTATTGCTTAAATAATCACATATTACACTATTATAATATAAATTGTTATTTAATTGAAACTGAGAAGCTTTCTTTTAGTTTTTGGATAATTCTGGTTAAAAAATGCAAACTACAATTTCATGACAAAAGTCACGGGACAGCAGCATATATAAAGTGATCATGTAGTGCTATCTCACGGGGACAGCTTGAAAAAGCCCAAACCTGTGTAATTATGTGAGTTGGAGTGAGGTGAGGTGATATAATGGGTGCAGTCTGGGTAGAATTGTACATGAGGAAAGCTTTCTTCAGCCTTGGACAAGGGACATGCCAAAAGTCATGGGACACCATACTAGTTTTTTTAACATAAGGCATGTGAATGTTTATGTCCAAGGGAGTGACTACTTTTATAGGCACTTTAAAGAAAGAGAGAGAGATAAAGAGAAAGAGAGACAGAGAGAGCGAGACAGAGAAATAGAGAAAGAGAGAGAGAGAGAGACAGAATGCAATAGAGAGAGAGAGAGAAAGATAATCTGCTTGCACTCTCTGTTCAAGCTCACACGTAACGGCAAATGCTCAGTTCATTTATTCCTACACCCAACACAGTATTGTGGTTCCCATCTACAATGCTGCCTTTCTCATTTTCCATCTTTCTCCCTCACCCCTCGCTCCCTCCATCTGCCTGCCTCTCTCTCGCTCTCTTTTCCTCTTTCTCTCCTGCTCATTCTGTCCCTCAGCACTCCTAATCACAGAGTACAAAAACGGAGGGAGAAGAGGGGGGGGCGTTTGGTTGGTGTGATAATAAATCCACAAGCCTACCATCATCTTTCTCTCTCCCTCTCTCTCTCTCTCTCTTTTACTCCCTCTCTTCTCCATTTAGCCAAGTTTCGCTGCAGAATACAAATGGAGGCTCTTCTTCAAAGGCAAGGAGTACATGTTATTTTTGGCTGACTGCTCTAATATATAATCTATAATCTATAATCTAATGTTGCTCTATTGATTTATTAATTGTATGTAATATTCAAAATATGCACCCTGAAATGCAGTTATGTCAGATGTACAGATATGTCAATGATTACAGGGATAAAATATTGTGTTTAATGGTAACAGTGTGCTGAAACGACCATCCCTGCTAAGCCTAATAATATATTCATTATAAAAACTGGAGTTTTCAGGTCGTCACTCGTACAGCCTCTAAAAAAGATGATCCGGCTCAGTTTTACTGAACGCGTGCGGCTGGTGGAGCATTGGGGACTTCAGAAGGGGAAACTCAGAGCTCAGTAGCTCATTTTCTCGGGTCACTTTTCGCTAGAGTTCTTCTTCTAGCCACGTCACGCGTCTTTACATACTTACGTCACACGTACAGCCTCTAAAAAAGAGGATCCAGCTCAGTTTTACTGAACGTATACAACTGGTGGAGCATTGGGGACTTCAGAAGGGGAAACTCAGAGCTCAGTACCTCATTTTCTCGGGTCACTTTTCGCTAGAGTTCTTCTACTGGCCACGTCACGCGTCTTTACATACTTACGCCACGCGTACAGCCTCTAAAAAAGAGGATCCGGCTCAGTTTTACTGAATTTGAGCGGCTGGTGGAGCATTGGGGACTTCAGAAGGGGAAACTCAGAGCTCAGTAGCGTAACTCATTCATTCATAGTAAAACCAAAGTGTATAGCGCTCTCTCTCTCTCTGTCTCTCTCTCTCACTCTTTCTCTCTCTCTCTCTGACTGAACATAACCTGGAATCGGATTCATCCGCTCTGAAAGGAGGAGACCGCATCACACTTGCCCAGTTTAAAATGATTCTTCCACATGCTCGGTGCAATTACCCATTCTCACCAGAGAGGGCACTAAATCCCCTAAAACTTAAAACTTACAGACATCAGCTTTAAATATTGCAATCACTCTAATATATCATCATTACATGCAATATATTATACATACAGTACAAAGCTTCATTCCATTCCCTCTATCAACTTCTTGCTGTGTTATTTTTGTGTGCATTTGAATATAGTATATTCAACCTTGTTTCCTGTCAGGGATAGAGATATTCAGCAAAGAGAGAGGGAGAGAGAGAGACAGATGACCGTGAGTAATGTGTGTGTGTGTGTGTGTGTGTGTGTGTAGTGTAGGCCAAGGCTCAGTGCTGCCTGTCTCTGAAGTGCAAATCTCACTTATGACTCAGACACCAAAATATTACAGAAACATCCCCCCCCCCACCTCCACCACCTTAACCCACCCAAACCAGCTCCCTCTCTCCACACAGAGCCGGTGTTCTGTCGAGTTATGCTACTCATCGATTTGTGCTACTTAGCGGCTCTAAGCATGCGTTAATTCTCTCTCTCTTTTTTCCTGATAATTTTGTTTTTCTTGGGTACACATCTATCTATCTGACAAAAAAATAAAATAAAAATAATACAAATATAACAAAAAAATAACACCTATATTGCCTTAATTTTACCCTGATTTAGGATATTCAAATATCATGTCGACACTTTTACAGCGAGCATACATACAATTTTTTTTGTTTGTTTTTTTACCTTTAAATACACTAGGGTAGCACAGTTTGACAAGGTAGCACAATTCGACAGAACACCAGCACTTACTTACTTACTTACACCGCTTACTTAACGTTTTAGAGCCCAACATTTACAAAATCTACGAACAAGTAGCATGATCTTGATTGGTTGCTTATCAATGTGGCTTTATATGAGGCTTCATGGCTACAATGTGAAGTGTATATGCAAAGGTATTGGGATACCTTCTCACTCAATAGGCCCTATTTTTAGGGATCTTTAGCATAAGCTTTCAGACCTTAAATAATGCAATTTAAACAAGTTCATATTCATAAAGTTTTAAGAGTTCAGAAATCAATATTTGGTTGAATAACCCTGGTAGTTTTTAATCACAGTTTTTTTTCATGCATCTTGGCATCATGTTCTCTTTCTCCACCAGTCTTACACACTGCTTTTAGATAACTTTATGCTGCTTTACTCCTGGTGCAAAAAAAAACTTCAAATAGTTCAGTTTGGTTTGATGGTTTGTGATCATCCATCTTCCTCTTGATTATATTCCAGAGGTTTTCAATTTGGTAAAATCAAAGAAACTCATCAATTTTTAAGTGGTCACTAATTTTTTTCCAGAGCTGTAGGGCAATAATAATGCAGCTTTTTAGGCTGGACAGTGTGTATCCACTCCTGCCTACCTCCTGTCTCAGCCGAGGACACGTTAGCGGTGGAGCCGAGAGAAGGTTAATATAACTTATAACAAATCAATCAGATTATAATTAATGTACCGTAATAACACAACGACAGTGCTGATTATTAAGAATACTGTCTAATGTGTGGTTAGTTTATAAAAACAGACAATTCCGGGCTTATTACAGGCTTTATGTAAGTGAACACAGCACTGAGGAGTTTATAAACTAATACACGTCACCGGCTCCGTCAGACGAACTGGCAACATCTCTACTGTTCAGAAGCTAAGATGTACAACATAATCCAAATGTTTATGTCTTTTTTATTGATTGATTCCCTATAGCTTATAAATTATTATTATTCCTTTATTTATTTCTATTTGTGTTTTCAGTTTGGAAATGTATGTTATGAATTCAAAAATATAACTTATCTAAAAAAGGAAGTCAATTGGTCATTCATTATTAAGTGAAATGTCTTGTTTTCTCTTGTGTATTTTTAAGTACTCTTTAAGCAAACAAATGTGCTTTATCCAATTTACTTGATTAGTCGAATCGAATCAATTAATCGATAGCTGCAGCCCTAGTGAATATCCTTTAAGAATAAACCTAATTCTAAAATAAATATATAAACTTGAGTATTTTAGTCCAGGTCTGACTTCATTCACTAAAATCATCTTATTATACAGCTCAGATCATCCTCTCCGAATTCAGGCCGATGCTCACGCCAGTGTTTTACACTGATCTTCACGCTCCGACGCCTCCCTGAAACTCAGCCATGTGTGTGTTAATCTTTTAGAAAGAGCACGGCTGAAGATTCACACTGGATCACAGGCTGAACTGAAATGATCACTCCTTTAATAAGGTTCTAGCTTCAGTAGGCTAATTAGCCTGTGTGTGATTGGTCAGAGAGTAAGGTCAGACTCATTATGAAGACTGCAGATTTTTTGCTCATAGAAAACAATCAGAAAAATGTTCATTTGTTAGTCAGTCTCTAAGGTGTTGCTATGGTATATACAGTTGTTGTTTTTTAACCTTTACAGACCCTGCGTCCATTGAAATGTGTTTCAATCATGCGTTTCCTTATTCAAACAGCATATTAGCCATGCCCACAGATTTTATAAATTTTACTCTGCACACTGAAAGCAAAAAATGGCAGCATCCCAGCTAACAAGGCAAAAATATATATATTTTTCTATCATTTATATATTTTTACTCCATAGAGATGATTTGTGACATAAAATAAGTTAAATAAAAGTAAAACAGGATATAAATAACAATGTTAAACAAATTATTTTAATTAATTATATGTTATTTGTTGGATGCTGAGGTCTTGCACTGTGTTTGCTAAGGTGTTGCTATGGTGTTGCTGTTGGTGAATGTTTTCTATGGTGGATTCTATGTTTTTTTTTATAGGTGGTTACAGTTAGTTGTTGCTAGGTGGTTGCTATGGGATTGCTATTTTCTTATTGCTATCTTAACTATTGAAAGGATGTTGCTATGGTGGTCGCTATGGTATTGCTTTGTAGTTTGTAACAGTATTGGGCTGCTAAGGTGCTGCTAGATGGTTAGTAGGGTATAGCTAAGTGGCTGCTAGCTTGTTGCTACAGTGATTGCTTTAGTGACTAAATGTCAGTCATTTAATTGTGACTAATGCATTGTTAAGTATAGTAATTGCTAAAGTGTTGCTAGGCTAGGTGGTTGTTAAGGTGTTGCTTTATTGCTTTATTTTAGCAGGTGGTTTCTATGGTGTTGCTAGGGGTTGCGATGACAGTGGATGCTAAGGTGTTGCAGTGGTGGTTGCTAAAGTGTTACTATATACACAGCTCTGGAAAAAAAATTAAGAGACCACCAATATTTGGTGGAATAACCCTGTTTTTTAATCATGCATCATGGCATCATGTTCTCCTCCACCAGTCTTACACACTGCTTTTGGATAAACGTATGCTGCTTTACTCCTGCTGCAAAAAATCAAGCAGATTATCCATCTTCCTCTGGATTATATTCCAGAGGTTTTCAATTTGGTAAAATCAAAGAAACTTATAATTTTTAAGTGGTCTAAATCATGAAATGCAAATGTATTTGGCTAATAATAACGTCTTAAGTAAGACCATGCTTACAGCAATCACACTAATATTTTACTGCCTATTATAAACCCATGTTAGAGATTGTGAAAACCACTCCAGAATCTTCCAGGACTTCTTCTGAAACCGAGCTCTCGGTTGTAGACTTTGAGGTCTGCTTAGGGTCATTGTCCTGTTGCAAGGTCCAATGATGGCCATGCTTCCTCAAAGAAAAAGCAGCCCCAGAGCAGCACTGAACCCCATATGTCACACATTATAGTAAAAATCATCCACAAAATCACAAAATTCGCTAAATATGAAGGTTGAGCCTTTCAAACACACACACACAGTTTGCTGGATTGGCTTTGGGGAAGGCTCTTACAGAACCAGGACTGTTATAGTTATAGTGCATTCTGGGATTTCCCTGTACAAACACTCGTCTCTGGAACTGAAACAGAGCTTCCTCAGTACTCTGGAGATCCAGACCACTGTCAAAACATGCAGTTATTAAACTAAATTAAGTGAATCCTGTGAAATCACTATGTCACGTTTGTTCTGCAGTGATGGTAGGGGAGTGTGGAGAAAGATTGAAAATGGAGAAAAACGTAAAATTTAACACAACTTTTTCCATAGTAAGCCCTTTCTGCAATTTATTAATATTAAGGGTGGGAATCACACGATACGATATTATCACGATACGTTGCTCAAAATAACGATAATATCACAATATTGTGACTCTGCAATTCTCAGAGATATATCACAAGACAATTCTCTACAATATTTCACAGCATCTGTGTTATAGAAGAGGATAAAACTCTTAAATATGCAAATTACACTATTCATTTAATTATAGCGCCACCATGTGAAGTAATGGTGTAACTTTGCGTGAAACTTTAAGTCAAATACTGAATATTTTCATAAAAATATCCATATTTGATGCTATGTATCGATACAGTATGAACAAAACAATAAATGTTATGGTTACCACTTTAAAATAAGACTACCTTTATAAAGGGTTTATAAATGGTTTACAATTAGTTTATTAATGGTTACTAATTAGGTTTTAAATGCCTTAAAAATCATTAATAATCAGTTATAACACATACGTACAGTGGAAAGGGCAACAATGACCTGTTGTTTGCCAAATCGTAAACTATATTAAACAGCCATCTATATTGTTGCCCTCCAGCGGAGGAGGGGCAGCGCCGCAGCGGTGTCTCTGAAACAAATCGCCCGCCTTAATGACTCACCTTAAAAATACGGGACAAATCGCGTCCCGGATCAATTCAATACATAACGCGTATTTTACTGCCCAAATATGGGACGATTACAGATTTTAAGGGACGGTTGGTAACCCTACTCCTAGGTAACATTAGTATTTTAGCTAGCTTGTCGTTAAGGATAGCTAGCTTGTCCCTAGCTGTAGTACTCTCCTAGGTAACATTTGCATTTTATCTAGCTTGTCGATACAGTTAGCTAGCTTGTCATTAAGGACGGCTAGCTCGTCAAACGCTGTAGTACTCTCCTAGATAACATTAGTATTTTAGCTAGCTTGTCGTTAAGGATAGCTAGCCCTTCACTAGCTGTAGTACTCTTCTAGGTAACATTAGTATTTAAGCTAAATTGTCGCTAGCTTTAGTTATCTTCCTGGTAACATTATTGTGTTAACTAGCTCATCGCTAAGGTCAGTGCTCTCCCCGATAACATTGAACTGTGTGAGGAAGCCTGTGGGAGTCCCTGAAGAAAACCAATGGGGACACATGGAGAATGTGGAAACTACACCCAACCAGGACTTGAACCCAGTGTTACAGCACTAATAGGCAAACATGCTTGCCATATGCACATGGCAAAGGCCACATAAATTATGTTACAGTTACAGTTACAGGTCTGATAGTGGGTGTAGACAGATGAGTGGCTAGAATTGTCCAAGCAAACAAACTAATTTGCTTCAAATAATGTTGACATATATATTATATATCAAATTAACCATGTTTTCATTGAATTGCGATGTTAACTCCAATAAAAGTTTATAGATGTATAATAGCAGTGAAAGATCGAGTGGTTGATAATGGGAATGACCTTGTTGCATTTTGCACATCCTGCCGTTCTGCCTCTTTAATAACAGATACAGTAATTATAAACGTATACCTGAACAAACGATCTCACTACGTTATGTAATAACCTGTAATGACTGTCTGTGAATGTAATTTGAGTCTAATGGAATTGTTCTTTTCCATTTAATTAGGAACAAAGCAATTATACACTTTAAATGAATGGATTATTAGAAACCATTAAAGCATTAAGTCAGACTGAAGCTTGTTATATAGCCTCGAACAACAGCTGGAGAGACAAAATTTTATTATTCCATGCACTGAATTACAGCAACCGTCTTTCTCTGTTTGCACTGAAATCTTAATTTCTCTCTATTGTAATTTTCTCACTTTATTTTTTACGTTTATCTCTTTTATTTTTTATTTGTTTTTTTATTGCAACTTCTGTGTGCAGTGTTGATCTGCTACAGGATGCTTCAATTTCCTTCTAGGATCAATAAAGTATCTATCTATCCATCCATCCATTCATCATTCTATCCATCCATCCATCATCCATCCATTTGTCATTCCATCCATCATTCCATCCATCCATCCATCCATCATTCCATCAATCATTCCATCCATCATTCCATCCATCATTCCATTTATCATTCCATTCATTTAACCATCCACCCATTCCATCCATACATCTATTTATCCATCATCCATCCATCCATCCATCCATCATTCCATCCATCCATCATCCCATCCATCCATCCAATCATCATTCTATCTATTCATTATTCCATCTATTAATTTATAATTTTAATTCATTTAACCGTCCATCATTTCTCCATCCATTAATTTATTCATCATTCCATTCATCCATCTAGCCATCCATTTATCCCATCTATCCATTTATCATTCCATTCATCTATCCATCATTCCATCTATCCATTAATCCATCCATCCATCCAGTCATCATTTTATCCATCCATCCATCATTCCATTCATCCATCATTCCATCCACACATTCCATCCATCAATTTATCATTACATCCATCCATCCATCCATCCACCATTGCATCCACCTATCTATCCATCCATTCATCATTTTATTCATCCATCCATCATTCCATTCATTCATTGTTCTATCCACCTATTCCATCCATCATTTTATCATTCCATCCATCCATCCAGCCATCAATCCAGCTTGCCTGGTTGAAAAAAAACAGATATACTGTATATTTAAGTGCTGTTGATTAAAAAAATGCAATAAAGTAATAAAACTGGATTTTTGTCAGTCAGATCAGTCTAAAGTCCCACATGACTTTGACTCAAGCTTGAGGAACACCAGCTCCATTATTACCCAGAACACAACAGGCTATTTCTTAGCAGAGCAGGACCTTCATTAAAGATTTACTCCACAGTCTGAGAGTGAGCTCCACCTCTCCTCTCAGTGAACAGAACATCCCTCAGATGCTTTAAGAGCTCCCTGAAGCTTTCAGAGATAACGCCAGATAATAAAGGTTGATGTAAAAAAAGAGCAGACTGTCCTACCTTCTCCACCTGAGGACAAACCAGCTTTCCATACACCCAGCAGAGCTACGGAGAGAGAGAGAGAGAGAGCTGCCCTTCCGTCAGACGACTCTACAGGAGATTACCTGAGACAAACAAGGGAAAAAACAGGAAATGCTACAAATTTGTACTTATTGCTGTTAGAAATTACTTTGTACTTCAGAGGGAACAAATCTGACCCTATAAAGACCAATATTGTACCTTTGAGGGTACAATTATGAAGAGTGTACCTTTGAGTACAAAAAAGTACTCATATCATACCTCTGTTTTTTAGAGTGTAGGTGGATTACAAAACGCAAGTAAACAGAGCAGACCTGGGCAGATCCAGAGTCATGAACCAAGTGAACGAGTTGGGGATTTAGCGGTCACTTTTGTTGTCACTGAATGCTATCAAATTCTCACAGCAATGTTACAAAACCTAGTAGAAAGTCTTCCCTAGACAGTAGACACAGTTACTCTAACAAAAGTAAGTAAGTAATCATTGTATATATAGCGCTTTCCAGAACAACTCACAAAGTGCTTTACAGACCAAAAAAATAAAAATACTAATAAATATATAAAAATAAATAAAATGCTCAAAACACAAACAAATTAATTTTAATTTAACAGACTGTCAACAATATCACAATGTTCATACATTACAAAAAGCAAGAGTGTAAGAGTGTTTTCACAACTGTAGTTTGTTTCTCTGTTCTGAATCAGTTGATGAGTTTGTCTATTTGGAACATTTTCTTCCTTTGTTTGGTTTGTTTTCACACAGGCATAAACCTAAAAGCACCAAAATGTGCACCAATAAACCACGAGAGCAGGCTGTGTATGGCATCATTTTACTGCCAATATTCGAGAGCAAATATATAAAAAAATTATGCAGAGCCTATATTTTCACTGCAACAAAGTTGCCAAAAGTCTTCAGCCAATCAGACGTGGCAACAGGATTTGACCAATTAAATTCCTGCCAGTGTTCCGAAATTCATTCCAGATCTATTGACACTGGCCATCTAGCTCTGAGCTGATAATGCAATAGTAAAAACAATACAAAAAATATTTTTTTAATCTAATTTGGAGTTTACTAAAAAAAAAATAAACAAGTATATTATATTTTATTATTTCAGAGCAACATATTTCTGCTATTAATGTAAAAATGTCTTGCAGGTAATATTTAAGTTTCATCGCGCTTTTATTTCAGCCAATGAGAACGCAGAGCAAGCGGCATTATGAATTTAATTGGTCAAATCCTGTTGCCACGTCTGATTGGCTGAAGACTTTTGGCAGCTTTCTTGCAGTGAAAAGCTCTGCACTCTCAAAACATTAAGAACATTGGGCGTGCATGAACACAACGTTTATTCATCACTGTGGTAATTAGTGTTATTAGGCTAATATATCAGTTTAAACTGCACCTTATCAGCAGTTTAGCTCAAATAAATGCAATATATTTAATAGCTGGGTCGGATCGAGACCAGATCACGTTCTCACCACAAGTAAAAATTCAGTTTGCCTTCAACACAACATGATCAAGAACCCAACTGAACCCTTTTGGACACATCCTCCGGACCCACAATAAAAGCAGGATAAACTATTTTTAATACCAGACAAACCAAGTCTCCCTGAAGCTGCGGGAGTCTCCCGCATTTGGGTAGTGGCTCCCTGATGCCCACCAGTCACATATAATCTCCCGGAATTCAGAACGAGTGCCCCAAACGCGCACACAGGCCACAGACTTTTATTCTCTAATCGCGTGTGGGAAGGAGAGAGAGAAAACAGAGAGGGTTCTGATTGGCCTGTTCTCTGCAAAGAGTCTGTGAGACAGCCAATCAGTTTTTAGTGTGGGCGGGCAGTGTTTTTCCCCCTCCCGGACGGGATTTGTTCAGTGAGTGAGAGAAAGCAGATCATGGTGGAGGCAATATTAATAATTATTGTAATATGATATGAAATGTTTTTGATGTTGTGCAATTTTTTGTGATATTGTAACTGTCAATTTTTGTCAAATAAAGGCTTTTTTTCACCCCCAAAAAAAGGAAAGCAGAGGCAGGGCCTTCTAAAAAGAAAAAAGATAAAACTCATTTCACCTCTGAATACTCAAAATGTAATTAAATTAATTAATATAAAAGTAAAGTTTTGTTATCCATTGGTGTGTGTGCAAGTTTTTTTTTTTTTTCACAGGGGAGGGTGGGTTGGGGTTGGGGGTTTTGGATGGGGTAAATCAACTTTTGCAACTTGGGATGTCTGTAATACTCTTGATTTAAGATGAAACAGTGGATAATCGTGTGCCCCAATACTTTAGAAATATAGTACAATATATAGTCATTCTTTAACATTTTGTTTCCAGGTTTGTGTGCAGGTCAGTCTTCTTTATCCTAATGAGATCTGTTCTCTGTGTCCTGTCTGAGCAGCCAGAGGACACACGGCAGTCTGAGACAACCTGCTGTCCACTCTGTCCACTCACCTCTAACACACACACACACACACAGAGAGAGAGAGAGACACACACTGCTGTGTCTGAGAAGAGACAGAGGCTGAGTAGGACGAGGGAAATCGTATCAAGCACCTCAATCTCAATCTCTGTAAGATTCACAAAATCCACTTTTAGACCAAAAAAACTCGAGCTACTCAGAAAGAGAATGTCGAAGGACATCCTCTTCAGACATACAGTACCAGCCAAAAGTTTGGACAGACCTAAAATTCAGCGTTTTTTCATTATTTAAAAAAAAAATCTGCATTGTATATTAATACTAAGCTCATCCAAACTATGAAGAAAAAACATATGGTATTATTTATTAATTTAAACAAACCAGAATATATTTTATATTTTAGATTCTTCAAAGATTTGCACATCTCTGCTGGATTTTCTCAGTCAGCTTTATGAGGTAGAGTCACCTGGAATTCAGGCTTTCAGTTAACAGCTGTGCTGAACTCATCAAGAGTTAATTAAACTTGAATTTCTTGCTTCTTAATAAAGTGTTTGAGAGCATCAGTTAAAGTAAAGTAGTGAAGAGGTAGAGTTACAGGTATACAGTGAATAGTGAATATTTGAGTAATGCTCTAATCCAGAGTATGAGAAGCAAGAACTACTCAACTTACTGACTTTAAGAAATGTCAGTCAATCCAAAAAGAAGAATTTCAAGAGCTTTGAAAGTATCCTCGAGTGCAGTAATTAAACTGGCAGGAGCGCCCCATATAAGGAAGAGCAAGAGTTCTCTCTGTTATACAGGATAAGTTCATCAGAGTTACCAGCCTCAGAAATTCTCTGATTTTGGGAAGTATTTTGGTTTGTTTAACACTTTTAAGTTACTGCATGATTCCATATGTATTCCTTCCTTATGAGGGTGTGTGTGTCCAAATGTTTGACTTGTATTGTAAATGTAAATGTGTATATATACAGAAACCTCTTAAAAAGTTTCTTTGATTTTACCAAATTGAAAACCTCTGGAATATAATCAAGAGGAAGATGGATGATCACAAGCCATCAAACCACCAAACTGAACTACTTGAATTTTTGCACCAGGAGTAAAGCAGCATAAAGTTATCCAAAAGCAGTGTGTAAGACTGGTGGAGAAAGAGAACATGATGCCAAGATGCATGAAAACTGTGATTAAAAACCACCAGGGTTATTCCACCAAATATTGATTTCTGAACTCTTAAAACTTTATGAATATGAACTTGTTTTCTTTGCATAATTTAAGATCTGAAAGCTCTGCATCTTTTTTGTTATTTCAGCCATTTCTCATTTTCTGAAAATAAATGCTCTAAATGACAGTTTTTTTATTTGGAATTTGGGAGAAATGTTGTCTGTAGTTTATAGAATAAAACAACCCTGTTCATTTTACTCAAACATATACCTATAAATAGCAAAATCAGAGAAACTGATTCAGAAACTGGAGTGGTCTCTTATTTTTTCCCAGAGCTGTATGTGTATATGCTTCAGACATTATGGGGCAAGGTATCCTGGAAATGTAAGAAAACAAGCACACCTTGTTAAAAATGTACCTCATTTTAAACACAACACATGAAGCAGTAAATACGGCTATTTTTCATATTTTTCATCTCCTCCTCCTCACCTCCGCACAGCGTAGAACAAACACACCTACACACGAGCGCATAATCACCCAGCTCCATCATCACCCAACATCATAAACAACTTTCACACACACACACACACACACACACTTATCTGCAGCTAGAGATGTATTAATGCACTTGCCCTGATTGAATTCTCAGATCTGGACAATGAACACTCAAACATCTGAAAAATCAATATAATGTTTCTACAGAGTGTATCAGTCTAGCAGACGTCTCCCCTCAGGACTTCACTCAGAGGAATTATGACTGTGATTATAGTGAGAGAAATATACTAACTTAAAACACTCTTAATAATCTTTATGATATGTGGGTTTTATTCATTCCATGTAAAGAACCATTTTCGTGGATTTTATCTGGAATGTGTTGCTGTAGCGTTAAGAGCCAGGTGAGCTCTGACTTTGGCGTGTCCGTATCTTAACAGAGCAGCATTTTGCACATCTCAGAAGGGGAAACCGACCTGAGTGTTCATATGGTGAAGATGCACCAGCAGCTCATTTAAGGGAACAGCAATGTAATTTTATTCTTTATTCTGTTTATTGTTGCTGTGAAAGCTGGTCAGTGGCACACGTGTGTTTTCTGCTGCCAAGATACAAACATGCTGCTACTACTACTTATATATTACTATACTATATATTACTATTACTACTACTACTTACATAAGATCTGTCTACTACTATTACTACTAGATTATATTCACTACTATAATTAGGCCACTACTACTTCTATTGCTACTATGAGACTACTACTACTACTACTACAGCTCTGTAGTATTAAAAATAAGAGACCACTTAAAATGATGAGTTTCTATGATTTTACCAAATTGAAAACCTCTGGAATATAATCAAGAGGAAGATGGATGATCACAAGCCATCAAACCACCAAACTGAACTGCTTGAATTTTTGCACCAGGAGTAAAGCAGCATAAAGTTATCCAAAAGCAGTGTGTAAGACTGGTGGAGGAGAACATGATGCCAAGATGCATGAAAAAAAACTGTGATTAAAAACCAACCAGGGTTATTCCACCAAATATTGATTTCTGAACGTTCCTTTGCATTATTTGAGGTCTGAAAGCTCTGCATCTTTCTTGTTATTTCAGCCATTTTTCATTTTCTGCAAATAAATGCTTTAAATGACAATATTTTTATTCAGAATTTGGGAGAAATGTTGTCCGTAGTTTATAGAATAAAACAACAATGTTCATTTTACTCAAACATAAACCTATAATAAATAGCAAAATCAGAGAAACTGATTCAGAAACAGAAGTGGTCTCTTTATTTTTTTCCAGAGCTGTACTTCTAGAACTAGTATTAGGCTACTTATACTACTAGTACTGCTAATAGTCTACCTATGTGATTGCTTGGCTACTATAAGACTACTATGAATACTTTTTTAACAACATCTGCGATAATTAAGTGGTATTTCTACAAGGCTACTACTGTTACAATATACTATTACTACTAATAATAATACTGTTATTAGGCAACTACTACTAATATTATCCTTCTACGATTACTGCTAGTATTACTTGGTGATGTTAAACACATGTTTATGCTGCATTATTTCATGTTTTCTACTCAACCCTGGTTTTATTAGCTGGGATTTGTTGCAGTAGTGTAAATGCCTGCAGCATGTTATGAGATTAGCTCAGAGTTTGATGGGTTTGTGACCCTGAAAACCACAAAGTGCTGGGTGATTCTTAATTGTATGTACACTGGTTTTCTATAAACACCACTGGGGGTTTGGAGCTCCCACCAGTGATCTTTTTTTTTCTGTAGTGTTCTGTGGTCGACCTACTCTTACTAGTCTTATTCACTTCATCTGGTGGTCTATACAGCAATTAATGGAATTTATGTTAAAGAGTTTGTGGACACTCGTGCTAATGAATGCATTCATATTCAGTATCTATTTTATTTTGCACTCATAACCCGTAACAGTTTCCCCGATCTGCTTCACCTGAATACTGATTACATGCATGTGTCTGACAAATTAGTTTGAAAATAATCCGTGTCTGTGTCTGTGCTTCTTTGCGAATTATTGGCAACTGGATTGGGACAAAATATTAATATTGAGATATATCATATTGTTTTCATTTGCTGTATATAATCAATACATGGCGTCAAATATTCATATTTATATTGAACCATAGACACTCTAAACTCCTTAAGACTCACCCACCAATTAGGCGTTTTAATTAAATTAACAGGGTAAACCTGCGGTGAAGAATACTGGTTGTAAAATTCTGTGAAACTGACACCAATAAATCCATATCTGGGTATACAATCACACACCAGGGTAATGATCAAAACTTTCTGGGTGATTTAGAATATCCAATTTTACCTGATTTTTTGGAAACCCAGATAGAGACTTGAACCCAAGAACCCAGCACTGGGAGAGAAACGTGCTAACCTGACATATTGTGATTATTATTTTATATTTTATATCACCTAGCTCTAATAAATGCAATGAAATTCTAACAGAAATGCTCCCAAATTTGGTAGGAAGCTGTCCTTTTGTTTTTACTCCAACAAAAGCTGGATAAATAATTCCTTTTTAATATCTCGATTTCAGAAGGAACAATGAATAAACATTCTCTTTTTCTAATGCATTTTCGTTATTTTTAAAAACTTAAAATCCTTTAATTTCCCCAAAAATCATCAAAATGTCATTAGTGCGTCTAATAATCCGGTGTGCACCTTATGTATGAATTCTACCAGTCAGGTTGTAAGAAGCAATAAAGCCACTCTGCTCAAGTACAGCATTATACAGGAGTTTCAGTTTAGTTCTCCAGCAGTATTAGCATTAGCTGCTATTAGCATTAGCTGCTAAGCGCTAGCTCCTTCGATGTTCAGAGGTAAGTATTATCAGTCTGTAGCCTGCAGCTAACCCCTAGTTCTTAGCACTGCTGGAGTAGCATTAGCATTACCAGCTAACCACCATGCCAAACACTAGCTCTTTCAGCTTTCAGAGGTGAGTATTATCAGCCTGTAACCTGTAGCTAAACACTGACTAGTAGCACTGCTGGGGCAGCATTAGCAATAGAGGCTAACCGTACTATACGCTAGCTCTTTTGACATTTAGAAGTGAGTATTATCAGCCTGTAGCCTGCTGCTAAAGCCCTGGCTAGTAGCACTGCTTGAGCTGCAATAGCATTACCTGCTAACCACAGCACTAAGCGGTAGCTCTTTTGCCGTTCAGAGGTGAGTATTTTCAGCCTGTAGCCTGCTGCTAACCCCTGGCTAGTAGCACTACTGGAGCACCATTAGCATTACCTTCTAACCACAGTGCTAAGCGCTAGCTCTTTCGTCGCTCGGAGGTGAGTATTATTGGCCAGTAACCTGCTGCTAACCCCTGGAAAGTAGCAATTCTGGAGCAGCATTGGCATTACCTGCTAACCACAGTGCTAAGCGCTAGCTTTTTCATTGTTCAGAGGTAAGAACTATCCTCCTGTAGCCTGCTGCTAACCCTGGAAAGTAGCACTGCTGGAGCAGCATTAGCATTACCTGCTAACCACAGTGCTAAGCTCTAGCTTTTTCATTGTTCAGAGGTAAGAACTATCCTCCTGTAGCCTGCTGCTAACCCTGGAAAGTAGCACTGCTGGAGCAGCATTAGCATTACCTGCTAACCACAGTGCTAAGCTCTAGCTTTTTCATTGTTCAGAGGTAAGAACTATCCTCCTGTAGCCTGCTGCTAACCCTGGAAAGTAGCACTGCTGGAGCAGCATTAGCATTACCTGCTAACCACAGTGCTAAGAGCTCGCTCTTTTGCCGTTTAGAGGTGAGTATTAATGGCCAGTAGCCTGCTGCTAACCCCTGTTTAGTAGCACTGCTGCAGCAGCATTAGCATTACCCGCTCACCACAGCGCTAAGCGCTAGCTCTTTCGTTGTTCAGAGGTGAGTACATTGGACTGTAGTCTGTGTGTTTACTGTGTTTAAACAAGCTACATTGGACAAACCGCAAGCTAATATCGCTCTGGCTTACCAGAACACTCAGAGTTTCTCAGTGTAGTGCTGTTAGGTGGCATTAGCTGCTAACTGCGGCTAGCCTTAATGGAAATCTGCAAATCTAAGCTTACTTGACTTTACAGTCTTGTTTACTTAACTTAGCTAAGCTTTACAGAATTAGAAGGGAAACATGGCGACACCCGTGTTCCTTACTAGTGCCACATAATAAAAATGTGTGCCTTGTGTACGAAAATAGATCAGAAAATAGATTTTATAATAGTTTATTAATTGGAAATTTACTGCAAGTACTGCAGTATCCAGTATAATCTGTAACATGTTATTGTGTCCGTATGACGCAGGCAGCACTGTTAAGTGTGTTTATGAGCTGCAGGGTGTATCTGGTCTGAGACCAGCAGGCAGCAGTGTGTGTGTGTGTGTGTGTGTGTGTGTGTGTGTGTGAGAGGTGTATGGGTGGATCTCTCACAGGGCCGTATAGGTGTGTGGCAGGCTGTGAAAATGGAGGGAGGGTGAGGATGACACATCCAGAGGGCGCAGTCAGTGTCTCCTCGCTCGGGCAAACCTGTAAACGCTGCTAAAGACGAAGAGCACAGAGCAGCAGAGAGAAGAGCACAGTGGGAAAACTGGAAATGTAGGTTAACACAGCACAACACAGTGGGGTAGACCAGCTGAGAGACAGGTAGAGACACAGCTGCAGAATATCTGAAAAGTGCATGTTGTTGCAGTGAACCTTTCCAGTCTATGATTATAGTGATGGAAATGATCACATGTTTGTTTTACAGTTGCAAAAAAAATGGTACCACTTTAAAATAAGACTACCTATATAACGGGTTTAGAAATGGTTTACAATTAGTTTATTAATGGTTACTAATTAGGTTGTAAATGCCTTAAAAATCATTAATTATCAGTTATAACACATACATAGAAAGGGCAACAATGACCTGTTATTTGCCAAATAGTGAACCCACAGCCGTCTATATTGTTGCCCTTTCTAATGATGTGTTATAACTGATTATTAATGATTTTTAAAGCATTTACAACCTAATTAATAACATTAATAAACTAACTGTAAACCATTTTTAAATCCTTTATAAAGGTAGTCTTATTTTAAAGTGGTACCAAAAAAAGTATGTGAATCCTTTGGGATTACTTGGATTTCAATATTTATCTAAGTCACAACAATAGACAAACACAGTCTGCTTAAACAAATACCACACAAAAATTATATATGTTTATACAGTACACACCAACAGTTTGGAAACACTTTCTTTTTTTCTTTATTTTCATGACTATTTACATTGTAGATTCTCACTGAAGCATCAAAACTATGACTGAACACATGTGGAGTTTTATGTACTTAACAAAAAAAGGTGAAATAACTGAAAACACATTTTATACTCTAGTTTCTTCAAAATAGCCACCTTTTGATCTGATTACTGCTTTGCACACTCTTGGCATCATTCTCTCAATGAGCTTCTCTAAAAGAGGTGGCCACCTGAAATTAAATGGTTTTCCAACAGTCTTGAAGGAAGGAGTTCCCAGAGGTGTTTATTAGCACTTGTTGCTCCTTTGCCTTCTTCACTCTGTGCTCCAGCTCACCCCAAACCATCTGGATTGGGTTCAGGTCCGGTGACTGTGGAGGTTCAGCTCATTTTTTGTTAAGTACATAAAACTCCACATGTGTTCATTCATAGTTTTGATGCTTCAGTGAGAATCTACTGTGTGAATAGTCATGAAAATAAAGAAAACGCATTGAAAAAGAGAAGGTGTGTCCAAACTTTTGGCCTGTACTGTATGGTTTTATTGAACACAACATGTTAACATTAATAGTGAGGGTGGGAAAAGTATGTGAACCTCTCGGCGAATGACGTTTCTAAGAGTTAATTGGAGTCAGGATGTGATGAGATTGAAGGTGTTGGTTAAAGCTGCCCTGCACTATAAAAAAAAACACATACACCAGTTTTGGTTTTGAGTTTGCTATACTAAAGAAGCATTGCTTAATGTGAATCATGCCTATGTTCAAGAATTGTTGACTTGCATGAAGCTGGAAAGTGTTACAAAAGTATCTCTAAAAGCTACTTAATGTTCATGTGTCCACGGTAAGACAGACGCTCTACAAATGGAGAAAGTTCAGCACTGTTGCTGCTACTCTCCCTAGCCGTGGTAAAGTCTTGTAAAGATGACTGCAAGAGCACAGCACAGAATGATCAATGAGGTGAGGAAGAATCCTAGAGAGTCAGCTGAAGACTTACAGAAATCTCTGGCACACGCTAACATTTTTGTTGACAAATCTACAATAAGGAAAAAAAAAACATTAAACAAGAATAGAGTTCATGGGGGGACACCACAGAGGAAGCCACTGCTGTCCAAAAAAAAAACATTGCTGCGCGTTTAAAGTTTGCAAAAGAGCACCTGGATGTTCCTCAGCAGTACTGGCTTAATATACTGTGGATGGATGAAACCAAAATTGAGTTGTTTGGAAGGAAAACACAACGCACAGCACACCATCATCAAAACCTCATCCCAACTGTGAAACATGGTGTAGGCGGCATCATAGCATTATGGTTTGGGGCTGTTTTGCTGCCTCAGGGCCTGGACGGATTGCCGTCATCAACAGAAAAATGTATTCCCAAGTTTACCAAGACATTTTGCAGGAAAACTTAAAACCATCTGTCCATTAACTTAAGCTCAACAGAGGATGGATGATGCAACAGGACAATGACCCAAAACATAGAAGTAAATCAACAACCGAACGGCTTCAACAGAAGAAAGTACTGGGCCTTCTGGAGAGTCCTGACCTCCTGAACCCAACTGAGATGCTGTGGCATCATGACCTCAAGAGTAAGGCCTTTGGTATTAGTGATTACATTAGTGATTATTAGGTTTTGAGTGGTGTGTTCTGAATTAAACAGCTAATCCTGAGCTTTACAATATTCAGAGAATAATCAATGACCTTTTTCAGTGTGTGTGTTTGTGTGTGTGTGTGTGTTTAAGGTGGTTACAATAAAGAGGCAAACCTCAAAGGGCATGCAGATAACAGTAAATCTAACAGGTCTCATGTCACACCCAAACAACCCGAGACATTGGAGACGTATCCCAATAAACGTCGGTCTGAAACCGTCTGCCTGCACTAGACCACTCGCTCTGGAGGAGTCACCTTGCTGTTAACGTGGACAAATCAAGGACAAGCACGTACGTACACCCACGCATGAATTATAAACAGGAAATAAAGCATGCCAACTGGTCCACAGTGCAGTATCCAGCATAACCTGAAGAGTACAATACAACCAGTATCCTGTCCCATGACCTTTGCCATGTCCTATGGTCCCTAAAGAGTGCTGCACTGACCTGTGGGATATGTGGGCGGAGTCTCTTGCATTGAATGTGGATGTGACAGATTTCTACCACAGTCGCTTGTGTAACTGTTTGCATGGACAGTTCTAGCCAGAAGCAGCCGCTCACCATCATTACCACCCAATCCATCTGCACCCAGTATCAGGCTTTACTCAACTCCCATAATTCACGCCCTCTTGCCATGAATACACTAACCAGTGTTGTTCAGCCTCACTCACAAGATAACACCTCACAGCATATACAGGTGTATAATGGTATGTGTGTTCTTTGCGAACTGTCACGGTATGGGGTCACGGTTCGGTTAGCGTAAACGCACTCAGAATATACGGTACAGTCTATTGGAGTCACTTTCTCACACATGCTCTCTCTCTCTCTCTCTCTCTCTCACCCTCTCTCTCTTTCTCACTCTCTCTCTTTCTCACCTTCTCTCTCTCTCTCTCTCTCTCTCTCTCTCACCCTCTCTCTCTTTCTCACCCTCTCTCTCTTTCTCACCCTCTATCTCTCTCAAACCTTCTCTCTCTCTCTCTCTTACCCTCCCTCTCTTGCTCCCTCTCTCTCTCGCCCTCTCTCTCTCTTGCATGCCCTCTCTCTCGCTCCCTCTTTCTCTCGCCCTCACTCTCTCTTTCTCTCGCCCTCTTTCTCTCGCCCTCTCTCTCTCTTGCATGCCCTCTCTCTCTCGCTCCCTCTTTCTCTCGCCCTCACTCTCTCTTTCTCTCGCCCTCTTTCTCTCGCCCTCTCTCTTACCCTCCCTCTCTTGCTCCCTCTCTCTCTCGCCCTCTCTCTCTCTTGCATGCCCTCTCTCTCGCTCCCTCTTTCTCTCGCCCTCACTCTCTCTTTCTCTCGCCCTCTCTCTCTCTTGCGTGCCCTCTCTCTCTCGCTCCCTCTTTCTCTCGCCCTCACTCTCTCTTTCTCTCGCCCTCACTCTCTCTTTCTCTCGCCCTCTCTCTCTCTTGCGTGCCCTCTCTCTCACTCCCTCTTTCTCTCGCCCTCACTCTCTCTTTCTCTCGCCCTCTCTCTCTCGCCCTCTCTCTCTCTTGCGTGCCTTCTCTCTCTCGCTCCCTCTTTCTCTCGCCCTCACTCTCTCTTTCTCTCGCCCTCTCTCTCTCTTGCGTGCCCTCTCTCTCTCGCTCCCTCTTTCTCTCGCCCTCACTCTCTCTTTCTCTCGCCCTCACTCTCTCTTTCTCTCGCCCTCTCTCTCTCTTGCGTGCCCTCTCTCTCGCTCCCTCTTTCTCTCGCCCTCACTCTCTCTTTCTCTCGCCCTCTCTCTCTCGCCCTCTCTCTCTCTTGCGTGCCCTCTCTCTCTCGCTCCCTCTTTCTCTCGCCCTCACTCTCTCTTTCTCTCGCCCTCTCTCTCTCGCCCTCTCTCTCTCTTGCGTGCCCTCTCTCTCGCTTCCTCTCTCTCTCGCCCTCTCTCTCTCTTGCGTGCCCTCTCTCTCTCGCTCCCTCTTTCTCTCGCCCACACTCTCTCTTTCTCTCGCCCTCACTCTCTCTTTCTCTCGCCCTCTCTCTCTCGCCCTCTCTCTCTCTTGCGTGCCCTCTCTCTCGCTCCCTCTTTCTCTCGCCCTCACTCTCTCTTTCTCTCACCCTCTCTCTCTCTCTCTTGCTCTCTCTCTCTCTCTCTCTCTCTATCTCTCACGCGTGCCCACTCTCTCTTGTGCCCTCTCTCTTTCCCTCTGTCTCTCTCGAACCCTCTCTTTCTCTCACCCTCTCTCACTCTCTCTCTTGCGCATGTCTCTTGCACCCTCTCTCTCTTTCTCTCTCTCTCGCCCTCTCTCCATCTTGCGCGTGCACCCTCTCGCCCTCTCTCTCTCTCTTGCACGTGCGCCCTCTCTCACCCTTTCTCTCTCTCTTTCGCCCTCTCTCTCTCTCTCTCTCTCTATCTTGCACGTACACCCTTTCTCTTGCGCTCTCTCTTTCTTGCACCCTCTTTCTTTCTCTTTTTGCACTCCCTCTCTCTTTCACTATCTGTCAATATTTGTAGGAAAAATGTATATAGTTTAATCAATTACAATAATGCTGTTGTGTTTGTTCAGGCTCAGTGTTTATTTGTTCCAACAAGATCTAAAAGATGGATCCTCTCATGATGACATTTCATTCAATGAAAAAAGAGCTTGAGCTCAGTTACAACATTCCATCCTAAATAACAAAACATGATTATAATGAATATTTATTGTTATTATGAAGTTAATAAAGGTGAGGTTATACAGAACGCCCAGCCTCTTTACTTTTACCACCAACCGTACTGAAAACGAACTGAAAACGCACCAAAAACATTTATACCGAGGTGTGAACCAAACCATGCATTTTTTTGTACCGTTAAACTCCTACAACATATACAGATGTAGAAGTTCCCAAACCATTTCCTGAAACAACATCACTTCTTTCACTGTGAGAATAGAAATAAAAGAAAAAAAACATTTACATTTTTACACATTAATTCTTCAGATATCTGGATACTACATTTACTTCTGAGCGCAAATGAAAGAAATGCCTTCAGCGAAACTCATTTTCGAGGCATCTCTGATTCGATTGCTCATATTTGGCTGCTTAAGTGCAGGAATACATCAGATGTTTGTAGGCTGGCTCAGGAAATGAATCAGACTTAATTAAGCAGCAAGGAAGGAACCTCTTGGATTTAAATGATGACAAATGAATAGTTCCAGTAATTATTCACTTTATTTCACAGTCGGTATTCTTCTTTTTTAGCCAGAACAGAGAGGGTCTAAACACCTGAAGCCTTTTCTGATGTTTTTCCTGTTTGTTTTTTTTTTGCGTTTTGGTGAAAAATCCATTTTACATGCTTTTTTAAAACCTTTTGAATAATGGCTCATTCAAAAAAGCATTCCTATAAATAGATGTAGAGGAGTGTTAAAGGTTTATTTGTAAGGAGACACAAGGAAACAAAAATGCATTATTATAACTAAAGATGCATTATTGTGGGTGCTCTTTACTACATGGTTTTGTTTCTGTCTTGTCTCCGCCCTCTCTAGCCCCGCCCAGTCATTAGTGTTCCCATGTGTGTCTCATTTGTAACCGAGCCTCCTCGTTATCCTCTCCAGGTGCTCCTTGTCTGTCCCAGTGTATATAAAGCCCCTTTGTTTCAGTGTTTCTTTGTCTGGTCTTGAGGATGTTCCACGTTTGATAATGGTTCAGTCTGTTTGTTTCATGAAAATTATTTATGAAAATGACTTGTTTTCGTGTCTGCTCCCTCACCCTTACTGCAACCGTGATACCAAAATTCCACATGTATATTTCTGCTAAATCTGATATACACTTATATCACTTCCAGGGGGACTAGACTATAACTTTAAAAATAAAAAAATATATAAAAAGGGGCTTAAATCTTTGAAATTTAAACTAGAGCAGTGTTTGCCAATTGTAGTTATGTTGCTTGGTTCTTTTTAGCATACAATAAATACTTCAGCAAGTATCAGTTTAAAACAAAGCCCATATAATTTTTGCCTTTTTGAAAAAGACCGTTAATACAGGTTAAGAGATCAGTGATAAGTGGGTATGCATAAGGATATTGGAATTATATTGCTTATATTGACTGATGCCAATGATAATTTAAAGAAAAAAAAAACAATTATTGCCCAAAATCAATAAACACTAACACTGCAATAGTGATGCTAGTACTATGGTAGCAATGCTAAGTGTGGCTGCTAACCAGTACAGTAGCAATATTCATGGAGCAGCAGTGATGCTAAAGGCTTGGCAGTGATGCTAAAGGCATAGTAGTGATGCTAAAGGCATAGTAGTGATGCTAAAGGCATAGTAGTGATGCTAAAGGCATAGTAGTGATGCTTAAGGAATAGTAGTGATGCTTAAGGAATCATTGTGATGCTAAAGGCATAGTAGCAATGCTAAAAGGATGGTAGCGATGCTAAGAGCATGATAGTGATGCTAAAGGTATGGTGGTGATGCTAAAGGTATTGTAGTTATGCTAAAGGCATGGTAGTGATGCTAAAGACATGACAGGGATGCTAAAAGCATTTTTTGTGATTCCAAATGCATGGTAGTGATGCTAAAGGCATGATTGTGATGCCAGAGGCATGATAGTGATTCTAAATGCATGGGAGTGATGCTAAAGGCATTGTAGGGATGCTAAAAGTGATGATAGCGATGCTAAAGACATGGAAATGAGGCTGATAACTAGTATGGTAGCAATGTTTATGAATCAGGAGTGATGCTAATGGCATAATAGTGATGCTAAAGGCTTGATTGTGATGCTAAAACAATGATAGTATTGCTAAAGGCATAGTAGTGCTGATAAAGACATTATAGTGATTCTGAAGGCATAATAGTGATGCTAAAGGCATGCTATTAATGATAAAGACATTATAGTGATGCTGAAGGCATTATAGTGATGCTAAAGGCATGATATTAATGATAAAGACATTATAGTGATGCTGAAGGCATGCTATTAATGATAAAGACATTATAGTGATGCTAAAGGCATGCTATTAATGATAAAGACATTATAGTGATGCTAAAGGCATGATATTAATGATAAAGACATTATAGTGATGATAAAGACATTATAGTGATGCTAAAGGCATGATATTAATGATAAAGACATTATAGTGATGCTGAAGGCATTATAGTGATGCTAAAGGCATGATATTAATGATAAAGACATTATAGTGATGCTAAAGGCATGATATTAATGATAAAGACATTATAGTGATGCTAAAGGCATGATATTAATGATAAAGACATTATAGTGATGCTAAAGGCATGCTATTAATGATAAAGACATTATAGTGATGCTAAAGGCATGATATTAATGATAAAGACATTATAGTGATGCTAAAGGCATTATAGTGATGCTAAAGACATTATAGTGATGCTAAAGGCATGATATTAATGATAAAGACATTATAGTGATGCTAAAGGCATGCTATTAATGATAAAGACATTATAGTGATGCTAAAGGCATGATATTAATGATAAAGACATTATAGTGATGCTAAAGGCATTATAGTGATGCTAAAGACATTATAGTGATGCTAAAGGCATTATAGTGATGCTAAAGACATTATAGTGATGCTAAAGGCATGATATTAATGATAAAGACATTATAGTGATGCTGAAGGCATTATAGTGATGCTAAAGGCATGGTACTGATGCTAACAGTGTGGTAGCAATGCTGGGAAAGTCGTGCCACTAATGGGGGTTAAAGATTTGCACATATACAGCAGATAAATAAGCTACTTAAAGATGGATCTTCGGTTTATATGAATCAATAGCGATTAATAGATTCAAACATTGATTCGAAAGACATTTTTAACCCACAACTTTTAACCCCACAGTAGATTTATTATAATATAAAGTATCAGTGTCAAAACTGAATGTCTACAAGCTTCACTGTCAGTTGGACTGTGCAGCTAACATGCAGCCGGGAGCGACGTCTTCACCTATCCAAATAAAATAGAGCTTTCCACATTATTCCTCTTTACATGACTGCTGCCTTCAGCTCCCGTCACCTGCCTCAGTCCTCCTGCCACCCTGCCTTTCTCCAGCCCATTACAGAACCCCCGCTGACAGCCACTCCGTCCAGCTCCTGCTGAGAGTTCAATACTGACTTCAGCACCCCGGACAGCTCTCGCACAACTCCAACAACTCTACACACACTACACTATACACAATTACAGATCAACAACTCACTGCAAAAACACACGTTCTATTTTTCTACTGTTCTACTGACAACTACAGCTGCAATATTATATTAAACATCATACTTCATAGAGCTCTGAGTGGTCATGCAGCATGCCTTCAGCTGCCAGAGCCCTGAGAGAGCACAGTTGGTCTTGCTCTGTCTGGGTGGGTACAGTAGATGGCGCTCTTTTTTTTCCTCATCACTCCAAAGGGGGATGTTGAACGATCAGCACAAGGCTGCATCTGTGAGCTGATGTATCAGAACCGAGTCGCTGCGCTTTCCTCCGAGAGTTAGCGCTGTGATGCTACTCGGTGATGCTGCATCTGTAGCAGCTCAAAAAGAGGCGAAATCTGACTTCAGATGTATCGCAGGAGGCATGTGCTAATCTTCACCCTCCTGGTGTTGGGGAATTGGTAGTTATAGGCGGAGTCCTAATTAGTTTGCTGGGTAATTGGCCTTGTAAATTGTGAAGAAAATGGGCTAAAATAAGAAATAAGATCATACTTCATTATTTTTATTTGTATTTTTAAAAACAACCCACTATCTGTTCTCCATTTCCATGACATCTCTGCCAATACATTGAATATCTGGCAACCCAAAATAAGTATCAATTACTTATTATGAGGGTGATATGCCCCTAAAAGTTTATCACCATATTTGCGTGGTTTTTTTTTTTGGAATAACAATATTTTTGGCAATATGATAAAACATATATTTTTGAAGAAATTCATTTCAGGAATATACTACTTCAGCAAAATAAATATTAATGGTTTATTTAGTAACAATGTGTTTTTATACATTTAGAAAAAAAAACAACGAAAATTTTGAAACTAGAAACATACCAAGACTTATGATATTTTGAATGAAATAATAATAGTGAATAGAAAATAAAAACAACAAATATCTACCACTAAAATAAAGTGTGTATAAAGCTTTTATATGTATTAAATGCATGCATATAAAATGCAAACAAACAATAAAAAAGGGAATTCAGTAAATAGCAGAATAAATACAAAATAGAAATAGCTTTCAAGAAAATTGTGATATCAAAATATGTTTTTTTCTTTTCTTTTATTTTATCGTGACAGAATTTTTTGGCCTTTTTACTAATAATATAAATATTTAAAAAGCAAAGGTCCTGAAATTGAACCTTGAGGTATGCCCTCTGCTGTGGTTAAGGAGGAGGAGCTCAAAGTCTTTATACAATATAAATAATTTCTAAACAACAATATTTTAGACAATCTAATATTCTGGATCTAATAAGTCTATATTTCATTATTGCATAATCCACGGTGTCAAACGCTTTTAATGCATCAATAAAAAATGACTGTAATGTTTCTGTTCACTCGCATCTGTTCTAATATGTACAAAATATATAGAATTTTTTTCAGTAAAACTCTCTTATTGTCTGTATAAATGCGTTGTAATGCATATAATGTGTTTAGCCGCCTAAAAGCTCTGCACAGCTCCATATAATCAGTATCATTATATTAAAATAGGAGGATCTGCAGGAAATAGCCAGACGAGCAGCGTCTCCTGTGGCGCGTGCAGGAGGATAAAGATATCTGAGGCTCTTTGATGCGTCGACTGCCATGTGTATTATGACAAAGTGTTACATAACCGAGTCAGGATGTCCTCAGCGGTGCTCAGCTCGACGTAGAAACAGAGAAAAAATGACCAGAGCAAGCAAATACACATTGCTAAATACACACACACACACACCTCTCTATCTCTCCATCTTTATCTCTCTTTATCATCTCTCTCTCAGTTCAGTCTGTTTACCTATTCTAATGTACCAGGAGGTAGAACACCCTCATGAGGAATCACATGACCTGCCACCCACCACTCTGTTCATACTAAACAAGCCAAGCCAGTATATATATATATATATATTGGCTAGGCCTGTCACTGTAACTGTTTTCCAGTTTACAATATATTGTACCACAATTTATCTCCATAATCGATATTATTGTAATTTCAAGACTATTTAATCATTTTATTTTAAATAAAATAAAACCGCTGTGTTTTTAAAACAAAGCTGATTTTCTGTATTTTTCCAGATTTTTCATTTATGTAATTATCATGAAAGGCAATCCTTAATCTAAAAAAAAAATCAAATATAATAAATATTTAATAGTTTAAGACTAAGTCGACATACAGCTTCACATTAATGGACTCAGTAAACATTAATTTTTATTTTTATTTAATTGTACGATAATGATATAAGTTGATAATGTAATTATTGTGACAAGCCTTATTTTTGACAGTTTGTTGCCAATTTATGCAAATTTTTGTCAATTTATTGGTGGCATGGTGACTTAGTGGTTAGCACGTTCACTTCCCAGCTCTGGGGTCCTGGGTTCAAGTCCCTGTCTGGGTGGAGATTCCATATTCTTCACTTGTCTGTTGGTGTTTCCTCCCATGAAGATCTGGTAATTTGGATATTCAAAATTTGCTACCAAATTTGAGGTTGTTTGAACTAAATTAGCCAAAAATGAAAAAAAAAAAAAGCTTCTCTGGTGAGCTTTTGTTTACAGCCCTCTCCTGTCTCTCTCTCTCTCTGTTGCGCTCGGTGTGACTTTAGTTTCTGCCCCTTTTTGTTTTTCCGCACGTTCTCGGGCTCCCTACCTCCTTATAAGGACGTTTTTCCTGGTTGTCTCCCAAGTCACAAGCCGGAGCAGCGGTAGTGTATTGGAGCGCGACCCTGACGACAAGGGTTTGACCCCACATGAGGAGTGGTGTGTTTATTTATTTATTTTTTTACTTTCTTCTTGGATTGCTCTGTTCTGCAATTGGGTTCAAAAACCCTCTAGGTTCTTTAAGTTTTTTTAACCACCTAAAGAATAAACCAATCAAAAACCAACAAAACCATACTTCTCAACCAGAAATTACTAGCATAACTAGAATTGCAATGGATGACCAAAATGGCATACCAGCTTTTTAACCACCTAAACAAATCAACCAATCAAAGACCAACAAAACCACACTTGTCAACCAATTGCAATTGCTAACAAGACTAGCATGGCAATGTATGACCAAAATGACCAACAGCTAAATATATTGTGCTAGTCATTAGCTGATTAACCAGCTTGTTTACCAGCACAGAATATGTTTTTGCCAAGATTATCAGCTTTTCATGCACCTAAACCAATCAAAGAGCAACAAAACCATACAGTTTAATTAGCAATAACTAGCATAACTAGCATGAACAAGTATGACTAACAGCAACATTTAGTATGCTAGTCATTAGCTGGTTAATCAGCTTGTTTACCAGTATTGACCCAGCTGACAGTTTTTGGTTAGTAGAACATCTTTTGAATGCTACAGTTCAGAATGTTCAAGTATTCTAGATGTTCTTAGAACATTTTCAATTTCTTTAACATTTTTAAATGTTGTGGTAACATCTCTGCAAAGTCACTTGTGTCAAACTTTAATTTTTTTTAAGTTTTGGGAATGCTACTTTAAAATTCACTTTTAACGTTTCCACAATGTTAGTACTGAATCTTGTTGGGAATGTCGTTTGTAAGAAACGTTCTAGTATGTTATAACGTTGTGATGCAAACCATTATTATGCCACACGTTTTTTTTTTAGGATGTTCTTGGGACATTATATTTCTGTAACTCTACAGTCTAACCTTCCTGAAACCTTTTTTCTCTAAAACGTTGCTTAAACGTTCTTATATCGTCTTATGCCAAGATGACCTGTACTGTACTGTTTTCAACCACCTTCATCAAAAGCAGCATGCACTGTGCTTGTATAGAGCTGGTTAACCAGCCTGTTTACCAGCAGCACAGAATATGTTGTTGACTCGGTTTGCCTGGATTTGCTTTTTGACCACCTAAAGCAATCAGTCAACCAATCAGGTTTAGACCAGTTTATTGCATCTAAAAACAGTTAGCAGTAAATTAAAACAAGGGTTTATTTTATTTATTTTTTTGCAGGGATTTGTTATTGATGCAGCATCTCTCTCTTTCTATCTCTCATACACTCTCAATCTCATCACACAGTCGCTAACTCGCCATTCCACCTTAAATGGTGCCGCAGCAAACGAGATTACTGCACCATTTAAGGTGGAATTGCGAGTTAGAAATAAAACCACTGTTTTTTTGGGGTTTTTTTCCAGAGATTTGATGGAAACACACACGCACACACACGCACCTTCACTCACACACACACACACACACACACACACACACACACACACTCATACACACCAGCCTGCCACGACAGAGCCAACGACAGATATGGACCAAACGACATGAAGGAGAAAGAATAAAGCAATAGCGAGGCAACAACGTCACAGATCTCCTATCTCCTCGGTTTTAAGGATGATATAAAGAAGAGGAGCATCTCCTACCCTGCTGTCTCCTCCTGCTGCAGCACAAACGGATAGAAGAAGGTGACCCCTGCGCGCGTGCAGCTCCTTCTGCATCCGAGAGATCACGATGCAACGGCGGAGGGGGGCGGCGGTGATGCTGAGGGTGGAGGGGGGCGGTGCTGATGCTGAGGCTCAGGCTGGAAGGGGGTGGGGAGGTGTGTGTACGCGCGTGTGTGTGTGTGTATATGTGTGTGTGATGGAGAGGTGGGCGGAGTCTCAGTGGAACACCACCGTGTGCATGTGCTGCAGGCTTTGTTTACGTCGACGTGCAACCTACTGTTTTATCAGAAGCAGCAACGAGCACGAGCTCGTGTGTCTGTATGTTATAATGGTTTTTATTGCTGTTGTTTTGGGTTTATTGAATGTTTATTAAATTGAATTCCTTAATGAATGGGTGTTGGCACATGTTCATGACCGTTACTGTCATTATCTCTATTATCTATTTGAACGCATCTGTTAGGGGCAGCAGTGTGCTCGTGCTCCTTTGTTTACCTATCAATAATGCATCATATCTATTATGCAGCTGATAATGGAGTGCCTTGTTTACCTGTGAATAATGTATAAAAATGCCTCGTGCTCTTTAGTATAAACTATAATGCATAAACTAATGCACTGACGCAGTTGCCTTAGTGTACAATTTCGGTCAAAAGTTTGTGACACACCCCTTCTCATTCAATATCTTTTATTTCTTTTTTATGAAATAATTAATTAATGAATTTATTTCTTTGTATTTTTATTGTTCTGTGCAAAAGTTAGTTTTAGTTTAATTTGAACTTTTTCTGTATTAATTTGATCATCTTTTAATCTAATTTCTTAATTAAACCAAGTTATATATTATTTATATTATTTTTTATTCTTATTCTTTTTTTTTATTTAAAACATTCCAATTTCTGAGATAAATGGATTAGCTGTCATTTGCTTAGGTGCCTAAAACTTTTGCACAGTAATGTATACAGTAACAATAATAATATAACAGAACTGATCTAGTATTAGCACTATTTGCTTTGCTTGTGAGATGCTTTTAAAGCATCAGTCTGTAAGTTTTGGGGATTTGGAGACCTCTCTGGTGAGAATGTGTAATTGCATAGAGCATGTGATAGAGTACTTTTAATGAATAAAAAAGTCTTACTTAAATTGTGCTAAGTGTACTTAACTGTACTAAAATGGAACTATTTTAAATATACTTAGGTAACATTTAAACATATTATTTAATGTATGTATGTATGTATGTAACCCCATATTTTAAATATACTTACAGTAAAATTATAATACATTTAATGAAAATGTATTACAACTGCATCACTATTTATTATACACCAGGTATATTAGAAATATACTAAGCTTTGATGTTAAGTATATGTGATCTATTTACATTAAAGTACAAATATGCTTCTAGTTCCTGTCTTTTGTATGTACCACACTTCTAGTATACTTTGTTGGGTATAAAAGTATATTTTGATATACTGTACTACAATTTCAGTGTGTTACAAATGTACTTATTTATTTAATAAGTAGTAGTAATTTAATTTACTTTCTTAAAAGTTACATGATACATTGTACTTTAAGTGAACTACTGTAACAGTTGTTTTTAACACACTTCGCTAAAAATAATATATTAGAAGTACTGAGTGTTGAATTACATGAAACTAAAATTGAACTTCATAGTATTTTTTTAAATACACTATATTGTACTTTATAACTTTTTACTTTTAATTATTTTCACCAGGGTCTTCTATAGTCTTACACTCTGAATCACCTTTATTTTTATGAATGAATCCAAAAACTCCATTTCTCTCTCTCTTTGATTCACTCTTTGATTGTCTCAACCAGAGACACACAAACACACACACACACACACACACACATAAGGAGGAGGCAATTTCATGTTGCAGGGAGAAGGACAAATAGTTCATCAGCTCAACGCTGGGGGGACAGATTTGTCTTCTGCTGGCCTGTGAGTGTCCTCTCAGTCAGCATCATTTTTCTTCCTTATATAGAAATGAAGATGTAACAGGTGGAGAAGAGAAGAGAGCAAAAACACTGATGTTGCAACATAATAACATACATCCAATATCTGTCTTGCTAAACTCTAAAATGACCTGTTATATTACAATTCTTTTCATTTTTCCTGATATTTGTGATATTACACCATGAGAATTGGTGTCTGTTAAGGAATCATACACCCTACGCAAGGCATGTTGGGATGCTCGTTGCTATCTTACACCCAGTCAACAGTCTATTTTCACGCCTTGCACCCACGCTGTTAAATTGCTTTGACTAGGAATAAAACTACACTGATGGGTGTGGTGGTCTGGAAGTGAGGTGTGTTAAAGTAATTGCTGGTGTGTTTCTATATATATTTTGGCTGTGGAAAATACAGGTGCTCCACTGACTGATTAAAACCCTGACGACAGTGGCGCCAAAATCAGAGCTCATCTGCCTCTTAAAGTGAATGACAACTGGAACCCAAAATTAACCACACCCATGATTAATTAAGATAATTAGTTCATACCTTTTGCTCATTTCGAGATTCACCTGAACACAACAGCGAGTGGAAATGGAGGAGCTACTGAACGTGACGTTATGTGAACGAGAAAGGCAAAAAAACTCACTTGTCCTGTTGTCATATTCATCACAGACGTCCCCCTGGGAAACTAATCCTGTCCGGATAGGGCTTTAGAGGAAACAATGACCCAAAATGGACATTGAAAGAATGTTATTTAGACTAAATGATCCTGATATAAGACGGGCATCAGAAAAAAAGAATACATGTTTACTGAAAGGCAATTGAGAGACCATGGTACAAACGAGTCGTTGGAAGAGACATACTCAAGAAGGGCCATTAAAAGAACATTATCAAGAACAGGGGTGTCCAAACTATGGCCCGCTGGCCATTTGCGGCCCGTTTCCTTTTTTGGAGCGGCCCGCGAGGTATTTTAGAAATAGAATGAAAGTTGGCCCGCAGGTAAGCAGGTTTTTATAATGTGAGATTCAAAGTTTGAACGATAGGTGTCAGAAACGGGCCGAAGAGTCTAAAAGCGGAGAGGGTGCGCATTTCTAGTGTAGAAAAACGGGGTAAAAGAGTCTAAAAGCGGAGAGCGTGCACATTTCTAGTGTAGAAAAACGGGGTAAAAGAGTCTAAAAGTGGAGAGAGTGCGCATTTCTAGCGCAGAAAAACGGGCCAAAGAGTCTAAAAGCGGAGAGAGTGCGCATTTCTAGCGCAGAAAAACGGGCCAAAGAGTCTAAAAGCGAAGAGGGTGCGCATTTCTTGTGCAGAAAAACGGGCCAAAGAGTCTAAAAGCGGAGAGAGTGCGCATTTCTAGCGCAGAAAAGCAGACCAAAGAGTCTAAAAGTGGAGAGGGTGCGCATTTCTAGCGCAGAAAAACGGGCCAAAGAGTCTAAAAGCGGAGAGAGTGCTCATTTCTAGCGCAGAAAAGCAGACCAAAGAGTCTAAAAGTGGAGAGGGTGCGCATTTCTTGTGCAGAAAAACGGGCCAAAGAGTCTAAAAGCGGAGAGAGTGCGCATTTCTAGGGCAGAAAAACGGGCCAAAGAGTCTAAAAGCGGAGAGAGTGCGCATTTCTAGCGCAGAAAAATGAGCCAAAGAGTCTAAAAGTTGCCGTAATTAAGGAGTTTTATATTAAGAGGCACCATGAAATGAAACATCAATTTGAAAAATCTTAGTTTACACAACACTGTCAAAGATAAAGATAGTAAGTAAAGTAAAATGATGTGTAAATGAAAGTAATCAGGAAAAAGTATTATTTAAAGTGGTATATTTCATTATTTGTTTTATACAGAGTCTGTGGCCCGTGACTTCAAATATATTTCTCCTTCTGGCCCCCAACAAAAATAGGTTTATGTTTGAGTAAAATGAACATTGTTGTTTTATTCTATAAACTACAGACAACATTTCTCCCAAATTACAAATAAAAATATTATAATTTAGAGCATTTATTTGCAGAAAATAAGAAATGCCTGAAATAACAAAAACAAGTTTAAAAACAAGTTTATGTTTAATAAAGTTTTAAGAGTTCAGAAATCAATATTTGGTGGAATAACCCTGGTTTTTAATCACAGTTTTCATGCATCTTGGCATCATGTTCTCCTCCACCAGTCTTACACACTGCTTTTGGATAACTTTATGCCTGCACTCCTGGTGCAAAAATTCATGTTCTGGAAGGGTGATTGATAAGCCATTGTCAAAAGATTCAATGAAAGACCATTATTAAGAGTTAGTGAGAAACAATATACGGTGAATGAATACTTTTGGCAATATAGTTGATTTGGTTTATATGTTAAAAGACAATGCCATTATCTAGAACATTCCAAACAAGTACAGCAGCATCAAAATATCAGTTCTAAAAATAAAAGAAATACCAGTAACATCATTAATTTTCTGTTGCATTTTCATATTTATTAAAAAAGCACCATCATGATGATTTTATTCTAAGTTTGGTATTTTCAAGGCCTTTTAAAGGCACAGTGGCGCCACTTACTGGCAGCAGTAGGAAAAAATAAATAAAATAAGGTCTAATATGAAATCCATTTTGTCAATGTTATGGAAAACCCAAGCCCAAAACCATTTCCACACTTTTTTTTTTATTTTTTTTTATTTCAGTAAAGTAGCTTAAAGCAGTAAGCAAGCATTTTTATGCTCATATGGTAAAGGATTTTATAATCTTTAAAAAGACATGCATTTACAATTGTTGAATTTAAATGTGTAAGTTTAATTATATTGTTATATATTGCTTAAAACACACTGCCTTGTGTTAAATTGCTATAAACTTGTGTTTTTCTACATGTTTTTGGTAGTTTTTTACCAATATTCTTCCCAGTGTTTTGTAATATTTAATTCCCTCCCAGTAATTGGGATTCTACGGTGGCCGAGAAAGCCCAGCGCAGTGCAAATTGAAAAGCGCTGCAAAAGCACAAAACACATCCATCAAAATTACAACACAGGCGCAGCAAATAGAAAAACGCGCTGCAAATAGAAAAACGCGCTGCAACTAGAAAAACGCGCTGCAAATAGAACCACAACACAACGGAAGTGAGTCACAACACAACGGAATTTTCCCGGGGGACCTTAAAAGATACTGTACCAGCTAAGCTGCGTCTTCAGTAACGTCTCGGACTTCACTATGTGTACAAAGGACAATAAGTGGCAAACAAGGCGTTTTGTGAAGCAGAACTTTTAATAATATGCACACAACCGTGGTAATCACAGGTAATAAACATAACTTACTTTTCAGAAGCTTGTTTGCCACTTATTGTCCTTTGTATACAGCTGGTACAGCATCTTTTAAGGTCCCCCGGGAAAATTCCGTTGTGTTGTGACTCACTTCCGTTGTGTTGTGGTTCTATTTGCAGCGCGTTTTTCTATTTGCTGCTCGTTTTTCTATTTGCAGCGCGTTTTTCTATTTGCAGCGCGTTTTTCTATTTGCAGCGCGTTTTTCTATTTGCTGCTCGTTTTTCTATTTGCAGCGCGTTTTTCTTTTTGCAGCGCATTTTTCTATTTGCTGCGCCTGTGTTGTAATTTTGATGGATGTGTTTTGTGCTTTTGCAGCGCTTTTCAATTTGCACTGCGCTGGGCTTTCTCGGCCACCGTAGGATTCCCTCTACACACATAGGACTACTTTTATAAAGGGTTTATGAATGGTTCATTAGTGGTTATTAATTGTGTTGCAAATACTTTAATAAATATATAACAACACATACATAGAAATCTTCCTAAATACCGATCTTTCTTTGTATTTTCCATAAATCTATCATATTGCTATATTTGTAAGTATTTGGATGTTTAACTTTTTACTATAAATTAAATGACTAAGTTTAATTAAGTTACTAAGCAAACCACAGATCACTGTTGCCTTTTCAATTGATGTGTTGTAACTGCTTATCAATGGTTTTTAAAGCATTTACAACCTAATCAATAATAATTAATAATCTAATTTATAAACCATTTATAAAGCCTTTATAAAGGTAGTCTTATTTTAAAGTGGTACTGTTTTTTTCTATATTTTTCCCTACGCTGTCAATGAATAATGAAGTGATCCAGAATATAAAAGAACACATAAGGAATCATGTAGTAACTTAAAAATACCAAAATACTCTGTGAAGAAATATTTAGTTGCTCTTATCTGGGGAGCTGTTAACTTGTGGTTTCTGAGGCTATTCTGTACAACAGAGGAAACTCTTGCTCTTTTTCTTTCCTGGGGTGGTCCTGATGAGAGCCAGTTTCATCATCATAAAGTTTTTGATGGTCTTTTCGACTGAACTTCTTAGTTCTTAAAATGTTTCGGATTTACTCACCTTTATTTCTTAAAGATTCTGAGTAAAAGAGGGCGAGGATATATAATATAATCTGTTTGGTTATAAACACTCACTGAGTTAAAATTGTTCTATTGCTGCTCTGTTTGGTTTGTAAGCGCTGCATCGTTGCTAGGTTACCTGTAAAGTAACCTGCATATGTCTGTATGAGTAAAACATGGAGAACTTCGAATACAGTGCATTACCGGCTGATAACGGCAGTCAGAAAACGCCTCTCAGCCAATCACATTGCAGAGTCGGAACTAACTGTGGTATAATCTGGATTAGAACATTACTCAAATATTCACTATTCACTGTATACCTGTAACTCTACCTCTTCACTACTTTACTTTAAATGATGCTCTCAAACACTTTATTAAGAGACAAGAAATTCAAGTAATTAACACTTGATGAGTTCAGCACAGCTGTTAACTGAAAGCCTGAATTCCAGGAGACTCTACCTCATGAATCTACAATGCAGAACATTTAAAAATAATGGAAAAACACTGAATTTAAGGTGTGTTCAAACTTGTAATCTTGATAGTTAAGCTTAGATTTGTTGACTTCATTCTAACCAACCAGAAATATTAACATGTATCAGAACACAGAGTCAGAAATCACAGTTTTTAATGTGCTTTTATTGTTTCATATTGTTTAAATTCATACATCTGTTTAATTCCATTTGTTTAAGAGGACATTAGGTACTTACTGTTCACATACTAGATTTCGAAGAAGACCCGCGGGCCGACTACTCATCAGTCATATTACATTAGATCAGTCAAATAACAGACAGATAAAGAGAGAGAGAGAGAGAGAGAGAGAGAGAGAGAGAGAGAGTGTAGGAGGTTGTGTCACGGTGGATTTTCTGCTTGTCCTACTAAACCAAAAAACGTGGCACAAAAAAAATGAGATACAAAATAAACTCTGCAATATTTTTCTTTTTAAATTCAAATTAAATAAATAGAAATCAATGGGTTATTGAGAATTAATGCAATGACGGTAAACTAAATTACAAATGCAGCTTTTTTATGAGAAACATTAAAAAAGCGAATAAAACAAGAAACAAAAAGACAAAAAGAGCTTTAGTTTCCAGTCGTGTTGAGTTCATCTCCAGGCACATCATAGTCTTCATATATACGGAGCACACACTGACAGAGCCATCCGTTCAACACAGGTAAACACAGACCAAACTAAGACCTTTACAAAGTGCAACAAACAGGCTTGCCTTTTTTAGAGAGAGTGTGTAAGATTGTGTATGTGCGTTAAAAGTGTGTATTTGTATATATAAGTAAGTATGGGTGTAAAAAGGCTTGTGAAGTGTATGATGCTCATGTTATTATAGTAATGATCCAGTTTTAAGGCAAGATAAAAGGGAATCCCACTACATTTGTACAATTTCTTTTTAAAATACAAATTCCTAGACTTTCTTAAACTGTAAAATAACACAAAAAAAACAAAAAAATCATAGCAAATTCAACAACATTTACACTAGAATAATAGATTAGGGATGGAGAAAGCTAGACAAGATGCTAACTTTTTTTTTTTTTTCTGAGCTGAATTACTCACTGATAGTTCATGACAGGATGATAACAGGACACCAGCAGGATAAATAGAGAGATTTAAGATGCATCTATCATGTCTGCACAACACTCTGAAAGTAGTTTTTGCTACCCAAAAAAAGGTGCTGTCATTTTATTAGCTTTTAATTTTTTTTATATATTAAAAACATTTTTTTTTTGGTAAAAATTATTCTGTCGCTTTTTCTTAATTTTGGTTGCTAAGTATTTGGTGCATCGCTATTATATTATGTCAATAAAATCTGACACTTAAAAAAAAAAGTCATGAAAAAGCAGGACAGCTAGTGGAGTGGTGCAGTGGATAACAGCACCACCTGCCAGTGGGGTTCAGTTCCCAGTCTGGGTGACTGAATGCTGCTCTACACCAATAAAAGTCCTTGGGCAAGACTCCCAACACTATATTGGTCCAAATCTATAATAGGAATAATCTTGTAAGTCACTCATCAAATGGATAAGAGCGTCAGATAAATTCTGTAGTATTTTAAAATATAAAAATTGTTGTAAATAATACATTTTAACTAGTATCATCTAATAATTAGTTAAACCATTATGTTGAATTATATTAAGTACCGTATTTTTCGGACTATAAGGCGCACTTAAAAACTTTTAATTTTCACAAAAATTGACAGTGCGTCTTATAATACGGTGCGCCTTTTGTATGGATTTTACTCGTCAGGTTGTAAGGAGCAGTAAACACACACTCCGTGCAGCGTTATAGAGAGTTTCAGTGCTATACAGAGTCCAGAGCCGTGCAGCTCCGAGGCTGGAGCAGCAAATAGCATTAGCTAGATGCTAACCGCTAAGCTAGCTAGCTTATTCACTGTTCAGAGATCAGTATTATCTAAATTTTACCCGTCAGGTGTAAGGAGCAGTAAACACACACTCTGTGCAGAGCCGTGCCGCTCCGAGGCTGGAGCAGCAATAGCATTAGCTAGATGCTAACCGCTTAGCTAGCTAGCTTTTTCACTGTTCAGAGATCAGTATTTTCTAAATTTAGCACTTTTAATACTGCTGGAGCAGTATTATTAGAGTTAGATGCTAATCGCTAAGCGTTCACCGTTCAGAGGTGAGTTATCGGCCTGTAAGTCTGTGCTGCTTTGCCTGGCTAGCATTAGCTAGATGCTAAGCGCTAACTCTCTCAGAGGTGAGTTTTATCAGCCTGTAATCTGCTTGTTTACCGTGTTAAAACAAGCTACGGGGGACGAATCGCTAGCTAATATCTCACTGTCTTACCAGAACACGCAGGATTACTCAGTGTAACGCTGTCGTTTAAGTTTGGGTTAACTTTACTAGTTTAGGTGACTAGCTAGCGTGCTAGCGGATAGCTATGCTAACGCTGGTGCAGCAAGCCTTAGTGGACATCTGGAAATCTAAGCTTACTGTAAATAAACTGAAGCACTTTACTCACCCAAATAAACAGTTTTCAGGAGAGGAATCTGTGTAGATTAATATCCAGCACTCGTTTGACTTTGAAAGAGCTAGATTTGTATACTGAGACGCTCCACCGGCAAGAGACTACCCCCGGTGGGGGAAGGGAAACATGGCGCCACCCCTGTTCACTTTGATATAGGCACCCTTTCTAGTGTCACTTAACGCGCCTTATAATGCGATGCGCCCTATGTATGGAAAAATAGCAGAAAATAGGCGTTCTTTGATAGTGCGTCTTATAATACGGTGCGCCTTATAGTCCGAAAAATACGGTACTGTTAATTAATGTACCCTTATTGTAAAGTGTCACCAAAAGGTTATATAATCACAGAATTTGTTTATAATAGCTATACAAAAATCACATAATGGTGTTTTCAGTGGAATTCCCCTTTAAAAACAGGTTGTGACAAATAACAGAACCTTCAGGTGCATCGATTGGCGTATGAGGAATGTTCGATACGATTAAATGTGTAACTATTCATATTTGTGCAATATAGACTAGTTACGAATGATCAATAACGTTTATCTCAGTTATCTTGCCTTACATCTTACAAGTAGGGGTTGGTGAGGCGCAGTGGATAACACCACTACCTGCCAGCGAGCTACCACATCCCATTAGGTGGAAAACTGCACTTCAATTCCCAATCTGGGTGACTAAAAGCTGGGCTACACCAATAAAAGTCCTTAGGCTAGAATCCTAACTGTACATTCGCTGAGTAAAATTTACTTAGAAAATGTTTCGCAACTTTCTGCATTTGCTTTTTTTAAGTAAATTTAATTTTAAATAAATTTAAGTAACTTCAACTCAGTTTCAAGACTTAAATTTGCAATACAATATTACCTAATTACAATTACTTAATTTATACAATATTATTATAAATATTTTTAGTTACAACACATATATTACACTGTCTCAACACATGGATGGCATATAATACATTCTTTTGAGTATACTAAACTATACTATACTATACCTTAGTATACTAAAAAAAGAGTGTATTACATGTCATCCATGTGTTGAGACAGTGTAATATATGTGTTGTAACTAAAAATATTTACATTTCAGGAATTATAATTGTAATATATAATATGTATCATAAATTATTTGAGTAATATTGTATAAATTTAGTAATCATAATTAGGTAATATTGTATGCAGAAATTAAGTGAAGTTTACTAAAAGAAAGGATTGACTGAAGTTCATTCACTTGTTTACTCTATGTAATGTTTAAGTCTTGAAACCACTTTGAAGTTACTTGAATTTACATAAAATTACATTTATTAAAAAAAAAAGCAAATGCAGGAAGTTGCGAAAACTTTTTTTTAAAGTAAATTTTACTCATCATTTTTTTCAGTGTGTATATAAAATTACAAAATAAAAGTAAACGTACAACCGCTCTAATAACGTAAACTCAAGCGACATTAATAAGCAACACGTAGTTTATGAAGAATAAAGAACGATGGGATGGAAAGCAGAGTGACTGTGGAAAAAGTGTCAGGATGAAAATAGAGACTATAGAGAGCTTTATTCCCTAAGGTTGGTCTGGAACACTGTGGCAGTGTTGTTTAACAGGCACGCAAATCTCCCAGCGTTACAGACTGAGATTTTAATCAGATTTTTAACGGCTGATCTGAGGGTTATTAGCGTTAAATCAGGCCGGAACAGCACTTCCACAGCAGCTTCAGTATTGCACGGGTACCATCTGTAGTTCATCTTATAGTTTAAGTTTAAGTTTCCAGAGCTGCACTGAGAAAAAGTGATGCATGATGAATTTACTCAGTTAAATTACGTATATTACATGCTTTAATAAAAAAATTAAAGAGACATATTAGACTAACAATCTAATACCCAACTGACAAGCTAATACCTGCTAATAGTTTCATAATTCAACTTTTGCAATATTTTTCTGCCTATTTTTCTGCTATAATCAGTATTTTCAGTCATTTTGATCGGCTTGCTGTTGAATGTAATGTTCAATATAATATCATATCTATCTATTGTATTCTTTACAGTGTAATCACGCTGCAAGACTACACTTCCCAGGATGCACCTGTGCCTACCCTCCCAGACATGCCGGATCATGTGGCACTTTGGTGTTCTGGCTCACCTAGTTTCTAGGATTACACACACCTGTTTCCCCTAGTATAAATACCCCCTGTTTTCCTCTTTTCCGGTGTCCGGTACTGAATCTAGTTACCTAGCTCTTCTGCACAGCATTTTCTTTGTATCTGTCTTTTTGTTTTTGATCCATTTTTTGTATCTTTGACCACTCTTAGGCAGGCTACTGCTTGTCCTGCCCAACTTTTCAAAAATGTGTAAAATGTGTAAAATGTGTAAAAAATGCTGTTAATTCTTATTAATTTGCTCCTTTGGTTCCAAATTTCGAACAACTCCACACTCATCTACAGGGCTTATTTCAGGACTTGTTTCACATAGCAATGGTAAAACATTTGAACAGACGTTTGAGTGTGTGTGTTATTAGTGTGTATATGTATATATAAGTAAATATACTTATAGTAAAGGTGTAACAGTCCAGTTTTAAGGCAAGATAAAGGAGAATCCCTCCAGATTTGTACAATTTTCTTTCTAAAATCCAAATTCTCAGACTTTCCCAACTGTAAAATAGCACTAAAAACCAGAATACATAGCAAATTCAAAAACATTACATGACTAAATGCACAATACACACTAGAATAAAACAGCAGGGTTGGAGAAAGCTAGACAAGATGCTAACTATTTGGCTGAGCTGGATTATTCACTGATAGTTCATGACAGGCTGATGACAAGGCACCAGCTGGTTAAATAGAGAAATCCCAGGTGTATGCTGGAGGTTGTTGAGGCGACTCTGAGATTTCTCATTTTTTCATTAGACAGGCTACTGCTTGTCCTGCCTGGCTTTTCAACAACAAAAAAAAATGTGAATAACACAACCTTAAAAACACTGCAAATAAATGTAACAAAGCTGTTAATTCTCTTAATTCTGCTTTTTTGGACCTAAAAAAAGTTCAAAAATCTTAATGCTCATCTACAGTACTTACTTCAGAACTTGTTTCACATTTGAAACATTGGAAACTTGGCTTAATATGTCTAATATTTCTTTTTATTTTCTTCATTTAATTTATGTTATGTATTCATTTAGAACTGATCTGTATTTTCCAACTAGAGTAAATTAAAGGCACCATTTTTCTCAGTGTGTGATTACATTTGGTTAACTGGATCTTCCAGCCAACGTCAGGGGCTCAGCCCACGTGTCTCTATTAGTAAAGGAAGATGGAGGGGTGTGTAGTGTGGGATTCTGGGATTGGACACTAAAAAGTGTCTTCTAATTAGTGGGTACTGTAATTGTAAACCCTCATAGTTCACAGTTTAAGTTCCGTTACGGGGCTGACACTGGGAGACTGATAGAGTACAAGCAAATCAGCACAACATCCTTAACAAATGACCTAAAAACCATTGAGGGGCATATTTTAGCGATGCTGGTTGATTTAGGGCATGTCGGTGTGTTTTTTGCCTTTTTGGTATCATGAGGGCACAAAATAAAATAAAAATACACCTTGCGCTGCTTAAAATGCGCAAAAGGGATGTACTAATTTCCTTAATTAATCTTGTATGTGTTTAATTCTGGGCGTATCGTGAAATAAACCAATCAGTGTGTCATTCCCTTTAAGAGCCGGGTGAGTTCTGACTTTGGCGTGTTCGTATTTTAACTGCGCGGCACTTTTGCGCGTCTCAGCAGAGATAGATACTGACCTGCGTCTTCACACTGTGAAGATACATCAGCAGCTCATTTAAGGATTTAAGGAATAGTATTGTTATTTTATCCTTTATTCTGCTGATTGTTGAGTTAAAAGTCAGGTTGCACACCTATAGAAATGAACTCTGATGATTGACTGTTGTCAGGGTTTTAATCAGTCAGTGTGCAACTGTGTTTTCCACCAGCAAAATATATAGAAACACACCAGACTTTTCGTGAACACACTTCACTTCCAGACCACCACACCCATCAGTGTATCAGATTTATTCCTAAACTCTAATGCTATTTAAACAGCGCAGTTTTTAGCACAAGGCGTGAAAATTAAGACTGTTAATGGGGTGTAAGATAGCAAAGAGCATCCCAACTCGCCTTACGCAGGGTGTATGATAAGAAATATTGAAATGGCTCCGTCCCATTTCCACGTCTTCACATTTCACTTTCCTCCTACATATTTTTTTCACTTACATTTCCACTTCTCCAAACTTCTCAACGTCCTTCTATCGACACACTTCCTGCTGGTTTCCCCTTTTTAAACACTTTAAAACAGGGCTAATATCACTTAACCTTCACTGTAACCATAATGCAGATCTCTCAAAACATCTCATCATTTCAACATCACCACGCTTCAAGTTCCTATTCATCACTAGAGAGCTGCTGGCCCCTACACCAATGACCAATGACTTCCCTCCATTACAGAGATATACAGCATAAGCACAGAGAGAGGGCTGTGCATGGAGGAAATGTGTGAAATCGTAAACGCCTGACTTTCTAGGACACAAGGCCAGAACTCTTCCAGGAAAAGCCAACATCCTACAGTGAGAAGCTACTGAACATTAAAACCACCAGTTATGCATGAAGTTTCTTTTCGTGTAATCTTTCTTTTTCTTGCTTTATTACATTTCTAAGCATTAAAACATATAAATTAATGGCCATAGTTTAGCAATCTATAGCGAATCGGTCAATTGTGCACTGTGCACTTGGATTTAGGATGTGTTGTATCTTTGGTATTGTGAGGGCTCAAAACATGAACTAATTCTCTTAATTAATCATGGTTGTGGTTCATTTTGGGTGTAACGTGAAACAAACCAATCAGTGTGCATTTAAGGGAACAGTAATGTTATTTTATTCTTTATTCTGTTTATTATTGAGGTAAAAGTCAGATAGGATTGGGCAGATGACTGTTGACTGTTGTCAGGGTTTTAATAAGTCAGTGGCGCACCTGTATTTCCTGCCACCAAGATAGAAACATGGCAGAAATTTACCTGAACACACCTCACTTCCAGACCACCACACCCATCAGTGTATCAGATGTATTCCTAAACTCTAATGCTATTTAAACAGCGCAGTTTTTAGCACAAGGCGTGAAAATTAAGACTGTTAATGGGGTGTAAGATAGCAAAGAGCATCGATAGAGCCCTAAGTGTGTTAAGATGTTTATAATACACTGAATTTGAACAGCTATCTATTTGAATGTGCTGTATATCAGCTTGTTTCGATTAAAGTCAACCACTTCAGAGACTAGAGAGTAAATACAAAACGAAGAACAATCCTACAACAACCAAATCTGTGTCTACTGCATTCATACACACCCATCCGGCACATTCCACACCACGACACACTACAAAACTCTCAAACCACACGGAACTAAATACACTGAAAAAAAATTATTCGTAAAATTTACTTACAACTTACAAGTACAACTTTCTGCATTTGCTTTTTTAAGTTAATTCAATTTCATGTAAATGTAAGTAACTTCAACTCAGTTTTAAGACTTAAATGTTACATACAGTAAATAAGTGAACTGAACTTCAGTTAATTCTTTCTTTTAGTAAACTTTACTTCATTTCTGCATACAATATTACCTAATTACAATTACTTAATTTATACAATATTACTCAAATAATTTATGATACATAATATATTATAATTCCTGAAATTTAAATATTTTTAGTTAAAACACACATTCAAATATTTACATAATATATAATTAGATTTACTTTGTAAACAGACCAAGTCTCACTGTCTCAACACATGGATGGCATGTAATACATTTTTTTTATACTAAAAATAATATTACATGCCATCCATGTGTTGAGACAGTATTTATAAATTTCAGGAATTATAATATATCATGTATCATACATTATTTGAAAAATATTGTATAAATTAAGTAATTGTATTTAGATAATATTGTATGCAGAAATTAAGTAAAGTTTACTAAAAGAAAATATTGACTGAAGTTCAGTTCACTTATTTACTTTATGTAATATTTAAGTCTTGAAACCGAGTTGAAGTTACTTAAATTTATCTGAAATTAAATTTACTTAAAAAAAGCAAATGCAGAAATTTGCAAAAAACTTTTTGTAAGTAGAAGTCATTTTCCTCATCATTTTTTTCAGTGCACAAAGAAAAAGGAAATGGAAACGGCGGAAATGAAGTGAGCGTGAGAAGTGCAGCGCAGACAGGCAGAGGATGTATAATGAAGGTTTCAGAGAGAAGGCGATGTGTGTGTGTGTGTGTGTGTGTGCATGTGTGGGCTGATGGTGGAGCTGGGTGGGCTACAGGGGGTCCCAGGGTTTGCAATATTGGGTTTAACTACAAGTTTAAACCTCAATTAACCTCTAAAATCAGAAATCTCTCAAATTTTCCTTCAGTTTTTCCACCGATGACCCCATATGCCCCGCCCCCTGGACCCACCCACCTCGACCGGCCACGCCCACACACTGCGGCCCCCGCACTCTCATTGCTCGTCCTCCCCGAACACGTCGTTCTGTTTCCGCTTCATGTTCTCAAAGTCAAAGTCAGTTCCCGTCATGCGCTTGTAGATGTCCTTGATGTCGTTGCAGGTGGTCTCGAAGTGGGTGGTGGCGTCGTACGCTCTGGAGCAGAAGATCTGTGGGGGAGAAGACAAATTGTATAAGGAGATGCACTTAAAATTTCGATATTCATATGATTATTATTACTATTATTAATACAGCAAATTAAGATCAATCCCTCTAAAGCAATTTATTTAAAGTCTCATTCCATCGTTTTTTAAAATTCATTTTAAAATGTCTATTTGTGGTCTCTAGCATGAATGAATGCCACATATCACCTCTGATTGGCTAACAGTTAGAAATGTTTTAAAAGACATTTAAAGACATTTTAAAAATAATAACAGTCTTTGCAGTGTCGTATATCACTTTACAACATGTGTAATAATGCTCAGCTAAGTGCAGTTCTGCCTCTGACCTAGTCTTAAGAGTCTCTGTAAACTGCAAAATCCACCGGAGATCCTATGTAAACCTATTGTTACTAACACACAGAGGTGGGTAGTCCAGGTCCAGAAAGTAAAAATCCACCCCGGGGTGGATGGAATCAATTGTACTTGGCTGGTGGTGTTCCTCCATAGACTAATTCTAACCGTTTGTTCCTTAGCTCTGAATTACTGTGTAAAACATATTAAACACTGATGTGTTATTCGCACAAATAACACAGGAATGAACTGCCATGCTGTTCCTAGCGCTGTTATTTCGCTCCTATCTGACGAGACAGCGGCGTCGCTGCGTGGCTTGAGTTCTGCCTGTGGGCGTTCCCGAGTTGAGGTGGGCGGGGCCATAAATACATGAAAAATTCACGGGTTGGCGTAGACATGGTGCTTTTTCTGATCGACTCGTTTTTCTGAACATTTTCTTTTACTAGCTACTGCAGACAATGGAGGCTGAAGAAGAGTTTCATATGCAGCATCATATACAACTCAGATAGAGCTATAGTATTTTACAAAGAACAAGAAAAAGTGGATTTTAGCGGAATGACACCTTCAAAGTCATTCCTCTAACATTAGAATTTGTTTTAGCAACGGAGCTAGAATTAAACAAAGCGTTCAGCATCACATATCACGATTGGTGCCCTATTTTAGCGATCTATAGTGCACTGGTCAATTGATCACCCAGCTCAATTTAAGGCGTATCAGTTTGTCTTTGCTATCGTAATGACGGGAAAAGTATACCTTGCGCAGCTTGAAACACGTAAAAGGCATGTACTAACTTTTTTCCAGAGCTGTACAAGTATTTACTAGTATTTTAATTGACAAAACCAATATAAATATTATTACATTTTACATTTTTTATTTACATTTAAATATCCGCTATAAAAACTTCTTCAGCGTCTTAAGAACAAAGTGTGATTGATCATAGTTAATCACAGATAATATTGTCGTGATTAATCTGATTCAATTTTTTTAAACGATTTACACTAATAATTGTTATTATTACTGGTATTATTATATAAAAAATAAGTTTTAAATGATCACAGCTCTACTGTAAACTGAGTAACAGTTCTGTGCCCAGGTCTAAAACAGTACTGTGTAACTACTACTACTAGCAATACAGTTATTCATTTACTTGTAAAAAAAAAACAAATTCAGTGCGAACTGGTTTATACATTCACTTTTATGGTTCTTGTTGTCTGTCTGTCTCTGCTCATGTCCATCCGCATGCTGCTGCTTCTTCAGATAATGATTAATGTGGAGTGTGACACTGACCTGACTCTCTGATCCATCATCTGACGCCTCGTACAGATCGCTGATGGCCACAAACCTGCAGAACCAATCAGAGAGCACAGCGCGTGAGAGAAACACAGAGAAACACAGGAAATCCCTGAGGAGATGTCACCTGACTCTCTGTGACCCAGTCTGCTTTATGAGTCTCCCTGAGGGCCCGAAAGCTTTAGACACACTTTAATTTCTTCTCACAGAACAGATCCTGACTGTTATCAGCCTTCTGACAGTACAGCCACTGATCTGTGATCAGCTTTAGCTGTCATATTTTAATATTTATGCAATAATACATGAGAGGGAATGCAATAACATGTAATACTGGTAGTGCATAATACAGCTATAGAGACTACCACAGTTTCTGAATCAGTTTCTCTGACTTTGCTATTTATAGGTTTATGTTTGAGTAAAATGAACATTGTTGTTTTATTCTATAAACTACAGACAACATTTCTCCCAAATTCCAAATAAAAATATGGTCATTTAGAGCATTTATTTACAGAAAATGAGAAATGGCTAAAATAACTAAAAAGATGCAGAGCTTTCAGACCTCAAATAATGCAAAGAAAACATGTTCATATTCATAAAGTTTAGAGTTCAGAAATCAATATTTGGTGGAATAACCCTGTTTTTTAATCACCATTTTAATGCATCTTGGCATCATGTTCTCCTCCACCAGTCTTACACAATACTTTTGGATAACTTTATGCCTGCACTCCTGGTGCAAAAATTCAAGCAGTTCAGTTTGGTTTGATGGCTTGTGATCATCCATCTTCCTCTTGGTTATAGTATTTTTTTATTTGGTAAAATAAAAAAAAAATCTTCATTTTTAAGTGGACTCTTATATTTTTCCAGAGCTGTATATCACTGAGTAACAAAAGAAAACATTTTTTTTATCTCACAATTTAAGCTAGGCTAATTATCGAGTAGCATCACAGCGCTAACGCTCAGAGAAAAGTGCAGCGACTCGGTTCTGATACATCAGCTCACAGATGCAGCCTTGTTCTGATCCACATTACCCTAGGAGGGGAAAGAGCACCATCTACTGTACCCACCCAGAGAGAGCAAGGCCAATTGTGCTCTTTCGGGGCTCTGGCAGCTGATGACACATGCTCTACACACTACTCCTGTATGTGTAGCTCAATAAATATGACCCATATCTTCTTAACAGCACTGCAATCCCACATTTCCTTCTAGGCACAACTATTTTTGCAACAATTAAAAATGAAAGTATGAAAGACTGACTTCTGGTCGATGGGCTCCAGCAGCTCCAGAGCGGGTTGGATCTCAGCCTCAGGGTCGCTGGTCTCGACTGTGGTGCTGACTATGGCGATGTACTTGCCCTGCGCTGCCACATTATGGGCATAGGAGATCATACACACGTATATATCTGAAAGAGAGAAACACATGGTGAGAAAGCTGTACTTTTCCCGCTGTTACGATAGCAAAGGCACACCGACACAACCTAAATCAGGCTGCGTGGTGCACTGCATGTCCATAGATCGTTAAAATACTATACTGTGATCATTTTCAGTGCTCAAAAAATATTGATCAGTTGTTTATAGAGTGTAAATGAAGCCTGCTTAGTTAAATTAAAGCCCCACTAGGTAGGATTTCCTTGATTTTCTCTCTTTTTAAAGAAGTAAAATTACAGCTTGAAACTCACTGCAGTGCTGCATTGAGGTGTAATAGGAGGAACAGCGGTGCTCTCGTGTCTGTGCCGGAGCTCCTCTGAGCTCAAACCAGACTCTGTAAGTTTTCCGAGGCGGCCGCGACCAACGCTCGCGAGAACTGCGACCTGCTTTCCGACCTTTAGTTCTAACAGTTCTACAAGGACTACTGGTTCATTCTTTACAAACTAACATACAGACACTCTGGCAGAAGCTGGGAAGAGACCGAATATGTCTGTGAAAGGCAGAAAACGAGAAAGAGAAACTAATCCGCCTGAAACATTTATTACACTCTGCAAGTGTAGGGGGAGCCCACGAGCACAAAATCTCAATCCTACCTAGTGGAGCTTTAAGTGCAGCAAACATTAAATGTAAAAGTATGACACGGTAATTTAAACTGTAAACCCATATGTTGAATTGTTTGAACTCAAATAATTTAAGTCTTACATAAGTTTTAAGTTTTACATAAAATTGGATATTTCTAAACATTACTCAACTATTTTGAGTTAGTTGAACATTTGTGGGCACATATATACATTCAAACTGAGATATTTAAGTTTGAGTTGAACCAACTTACGATAACTAGAGTATAGTCTGTTTTGCCTTTGGCAGCTTCTTTTCCATTGGCTTCTGTCACAATCTATTTGCATACTGGGTGTGTCCAACAGTTTCTGACAGATACTCACCATCAGTGTGTAGTGATTCCCCCTGGGCTAGCATAGAAATAAATCAAGTTTCCCCTTTAGTTGTAAAAACTTGATGTTTTAATTTAAGAGTTAATTTAAGAGTTAAGTAACTCAACTTATCTGGTCTTACAGTATAACAAAAATAAAAGCGTTAAATCAACTTTCCCTTTAGTTGTAATAACTTGATGTTCTAAGTTATGTTAACTTAATTTTCATCATCCATTACTTAACTTTTTTAAGGCAACCGGTTTCCTCAAAAATTTTTAAGTAAATTCAGCTTATCCAGGCTTACAGTGTAAAATGTTTTTTTTAAGAATCTGCCACTTTTTTACCGTATGGACCAGCTCTACCCGGCAGCACGGCGTCACTCACCAGAGGTGCGGTTGACTTGGTTCTGGGGGATGATGATCTGGCAGGAGTTGGCGTCGTTGGTGTTTTTGATTGGATGGCTGAGGATACAGATGACGCGGATCACCTGACCAGCTTTACGTACGCGGTCCTGCACGTAACTGGGGTCACAGATCAGCTGCTTACAGCGAGCCACCTGGAGGAGAAACCATCACAGTTAGGGTCTGTTATATAATAAAAGTAATTAAAATGTTAGTAAATCTACTTTTTATCAGTTTCGTCTAATACATTACCTCTCCTTCAGACTTCACTCCCACCACACGTCCTCCCTCCATCACGATCTCTTCCACCGGCTTGTTCAGCATGTACGTCCCTCCATAGATCGCACTTAATCTAAAAAAAAGAAAGAATGAAAGAATTACAAAAGGAAAAAAAAACAGCAGTTCTTATTTTCTATAACATATCTACCAGATATACAGCACTAATATATGTTTTATATGTTTTTTTTTTATCACAACCTATTTTATCTGTACTATAATCACACACTGTACATCCTGTACATCTGCACTCCTGGACACTATTTACACTTTACATAAATTCAATATTTGTACAGGTTTATATTCAGTATTACCTTATTTATTCTGTATTACTACACAATCTACATGGTATATATTTGTATAGTTTGTATTTATATATTTGTGTATACATTCTTTGTCCACTATAGTAGGCGAGATACTTACCTTGAGGTTACAGCATTTTTTTTATTTTTATTATAGCTTATAAGATATAGTTAATTTTTCAAGCCTCAGTTATCATCTATCTATCTACCTACCTACACTGTAATGCCGGATAAGTTGAATTTACTTAATAAAATGTGAGGAAACCGGTTGCCTTAAAAAGTTAAGTAATGGGTAATAAAAAATTAGGTTAGCATAACTTAGAACATCAAGTTATTACAACTAAAAGTTGATTTAACTTTTTTTATTTTTGTTAAACTGTAAGACCGGATAAGTTGAGTTTACTTTACTTTTTTAAGGAAGCTGATTTGCTCAATTTTTTAAGTAACGGGGAATGAAATCTTGAGTTAACATCAATTAAAACATCAAGTTATTACAACTAAAGGGGAAGTTGATTTATTTCTAAGGGAGCCCAGGGGGAATCACTACACACTGATGGTGAGTGTTAGTCAGAAACAGTTGGACACGCCCAGTGTGCAAATAGATTGTGCCAGAAGCCAATGGAAAAGAAGCTGTTAATGGCAACAGACTAAACTCAGTTATTATAAGTTGATTCAACTCAAAGTTAAAAAACAGACTTAAATCATTTAAATTCAAACAACTTTTGAGTTTACAGTCTATCTATCTATCTATCTATCTATCTATCTATCTATCTATCTATCTATCTATCTAGTGGTGAAATTTCTGTCTGATTTCTTGTATTTTTGTGGCTGAACAACATTATACTGAATTTAAGTTTTAGAGTAATGTGGTGCATCCCTGATTGAGTGTGTGTGAGTGTGTGTGTGTGTGTGTGAGTGTGTGAGTGATGAGCTGTGTGATTACCTGGCGAATCCCTGAGGCAGCTCTCCGAGTCCGTACAGAGGGTACAGATAGGGGCTTTTCCCATAGCGAGCCAGTGATTCACTGTACAGCTTAATACGGTTTATAGTCTCCAGACAAGCCTGGTCCAGGTAACTGCGACAGAGAGTGAGGAGAGAGAAAAAGAGAAAGAGAGTTCAAGTTCCAGTAGTTTTATTGTCAATACTGCATATGTACAGAGGATTAAAATTACATTACTCTCTTCAAATTGATAGTAGACTAATGTACAGCAACATAATTATAAATGATAAAAGAACGACACTAAATGTACAATACAACAAGGTCACATATATAGACATATGTGAGACGAGAGACACAAGACAATAGGGGGGAGAGGGGATTAAAGAGCATGACTTTAGTTTCCGCCTGTTCTCATTTTTCCGCGCATTCTTGGGCTTCCTATCTTTTTATAAGGGCGTTTTTTTTCCCGGCAGTGTCCCAATTCACTAGCCGGGGTAGCTGTGACGACAAGGGTTTGATCCCGCGTGAGGAGTGGTGTGTTTATTTATTTATTATTTCCTTTCTTCTTGGCTTTAACTGCTTTGAATTCAACTGTTCTGCAGTTGGGTTTAACAACACTCTGGGCTGGAGAGCTACTAGTCTGTAGCACTCCATCCCATTACACTTCATTTTACAAGTGGCTTTTAAAATATCTGGCCCGCGGCCAAACTTAATTGCCGACCCCTGTGCTATAGTCTATCATTATTGTGAACTTTTTCCTTTGCTGGATGCACCTACTCATCTGTCCTGTAGAGGGCGAGAGCGTGGCCTGTGAAATCGATCACATCCTGCCCCAGATCAAACTTCTTATACACGTCCCGCATGGTGGTGGTTTTAGGGTCCACACCCTCAAAGGTTTTGGGGTCGTTCTCATCGAAGTTAGCCACAAAAACCAGGAACTTCCGGAATCTCCTCTTCTCAAACATTCCCATCAGATCTGAACACAAAGAGAACAACAGTGATTTCTATACTACAAAAATATCTGGATTTCAGTTTGTTGGAAATGTTAAATATTCTTTAGGGTATTAGAAAATCCCAGCAGACTAAGGCATTGCCACTATTATCGGGTGATCGCTGGTTCGAATCCTGCTCATGCACCTTGCCATCAGCTGCCGGAGCCCTGAGAGAGCGCAACTGGCCTTGCTCTCTCTGGGTGGGTACAGTAGATGGCGCTCTATCCCCTCATCAATTCTAGGATGATGTGGATCAGCACAAGGCTGCATCTGTGAGCTGATGTATCAGAACCGAGCCGCTGCGCTTTCCTCCGAGCGTTAGCGCTGTGATGCTACTCGGCAATGCTGCATTAGCAACAGTTCAAAAAGAGGCGGAGTCTGACTCTGAACTGAGAGTTTTGTGCAGTAGAACTGATTCAAAACTGGCTTGACTCTTAAAATGTTGTGCCACATATTTGTTTTCCTTAATTTTTCTCTTAGAATGAATATACTGATTTGTAAATAAATCAATATATCCAAATATGACACTTTTATGTTTTGCAATACTTAAAGGATAGGATAGGTTACAAAAAAGATTGGCTTTAGATAATGTTCACACCCTGCCTTCAGATTGGATAAAAAGTACCCTGATGTGGGGCGCCGAGTGGTCCAGGGGTCTAAAGCGCTGCCACTATGAGCGGGAGGTCGCAGGTTCCAACCCCCGTTCATGCAGCTTGCCATCAAGCTGCCGGCGCTCAGAGGGACCACAATTGGCCCTCCGGGTGGGTAGATGGCGCTCTCTCCCCACATCACTCCTTGGGTGATGTCTGAAGCACAGGGCGTCTGTGAGCTGATGTACCAGAACCGAGTCGCTGCGCTTTCCTCCAAGTGTTAGCGCTGTGATGCTGCTACAGCAACAGCAGCTTGAAAAGAAACAGTGGCTGACTTCACATGTATCGAAGGAAGCATGTGCTAGTCCAACACCTGTTGTAAAAAGCGCTATACAAATAAATTTGATTTGATTTGATTTGATTTAGTCTTCACCCTCCTGGTGTGTTGGGGCATTACTAGTGATAGGGGGAGTCCTAATGAGTGGGTTGGGTAATTGGCCATGTAAATTGGGGAGAAAAATGGAAAAATTAGAAATGAAATTATATAAAAAAATAAAAAAGTACCCTGATTAAAAAAATAAAAATAAAACAGCATGGCCAGCTCAAGATGTTCAAGATGGAAAATGCTGTTCAACCAGCATGACGCACTGTATGACCAGTGTGAAAAAACATGACCAAGTCTATACTGTACACTTTGGAACATACATAATAGTATATACACTGGCAGTAACCAGGTGAATAGCACAAAGAAAAGAGTGTCTTGCCTACAGTCAAGCATGGGGTGGTAGCATCGTAGTCTGTGGCTACATGAGTGCTGCCAGCACTTCCCTTCAGAAACGGGGCAGTTTTCCAACATGATATCCACCCCAAACTCACCTCCAAGATGACATCTGCTTTGCAAATAAACTAAAGGTAAAGGTGATGGACTGCCAGTCAACCAAGCATGTCTTTAAACCTAAACCCTATTGAGCATCTGTAGGGCATCCTCAAATGGAAGGTGGCACCATCAAAATACATAATTACCAAAGACAGTCCCAGATGTGTTGGATTGTATTGTATGAAAATAATAGATGAATAAACTCATTTAAAAATCAAATAAAAAAAGTAAAATGCTGTAAATGTAAAGTGAATGTCATGGCAGGCGTCAGGCTGACTCACTGGAAGCTAGAGCCTCGGATTCTGTGGAGGGAACCTTATAGATCTTCCCTCCTTTATACACAAAACTGCCCTCCACCACCTTAAAGTCCAGGTAACGGGTCACTTCTGTGTACAGCAGCATCTTCACCAGCTGACCTGGAGAAACACAGACAGGAGGAAACATGTATATCATCACTATTACGCAATATCCTTTATATGTGCTCATTTTATCTATGAACAAAATTATTGGGACACAACATTTATTGTTTCTTCTGAAATTAAGAGTATTAAAAAGAGTTTGTCTCTGCTGTCCAGAGAAGACTTTTTAGTAGACTTAGTAGAAAGTATTGTTGTGAGGCTTTGATTGCATTCAGTGACAAGAGGGTTCATTAGTGAGGTCAGGATGTTGGATGAGCTCTTCGTGAGCTTTGACAGCTTCGGTTGCAGTGCATTAACGGCTGATAACGGCACTCATAAAACCCCTCTCAGCCAATCACTTTGCGCTGTGGTATAATAACAATTATATAACAATACTGTAATTCTCTAATACTTGATATATCACAAGATAATTCCCTACGAAACTTCATGGATTTCTTGGTTACTTTAGTAAGTAAAATTGGAGTTTAAAAAATGTATATGTTTCTACCATCAATGTAATCTATAAATTGATAATGTATCACAAATAAAAACGATATGATTGCAATATTGATTTTTTGGTCTCACTCCTATGCACAGTTCAGCTTGATTTAGGGCATGGCAGCGTGTTTTTGCTATCGTAACGATGGGAAAAGTACACCTTGCATGACTCAAAACATGAAAAAGGCATATATAAATTCCCTTAATTATCCATGAGTGTGTTTTGGACAATGTAAAATAAACCAATCAGTGAGTCACTTGCCATTTCCTGACTTTGGCGGATTGTAAAGGTTTTTGTAAAGGTGCAGCTACCTGGGCGTGCTCAACTCTTCTTAGCCGAGGAAACTGATTTGCTTATTCACACTGTGAAGAATAGCTACCAACAGGCACACACTATGGGTTTGTGCATGGCTGCATGTCCATGTGTTGCATAACATGCAGGGGTGTACATGAGTTGGGGATGTGTCTTTGTTGACAATTCACTGCCAAGAAAGCAATGAACGTCTGACTTTCGACGTCTGTCTGCACCTGTGTTTTCTGGTGCCAAGATAGTAATACGCCAGAAATGTACCTGAACACACCTTATTTCCAGAACACCACGCCCATCCGTGTAGATTTATTCACACGAACTGTTGCTATTCATACGACATGGGCACAACGTGTGAATATAGACGGTTGGCGGAGTGTAAGATAGCAATGAGCATTACAATGGCCCATTGTGTGTATATATGCATATATGGTCCCACTCACCATTAGCCATGAGGAATTTGGGGATGAGGTCGACGTTCCAGTCTCGTCCTCGACCCATGGACTCTGGTGGGCTGTCCGGTAGGTCAAAGCGTTTGTAAAGCTGTGGAATAAACGCAGAGTCAGCGTCCAGAACTCGGCTACGAGCCAAAGCAGGAGCTGTGCATCAAATCAGGTCAAACTTCTGGCTCACAAACTCTACATCATCTTTAACACCACTGCTCTACCGCTCTCTCTCTCTCTCTCTCTCTCTCTCTCTACTTGATAGTGACCCCTTAACAAACGACAGGAAACACATATCCTAGCTTGAGTTGTTGCTAATCCAACAATTATTTCCAATAAATTCATATGCAAACTACCAGAATATTATAAAACTTTACATTTACTTACAATTACAATAGTAATACCATACAATATTGTATCATATTGTAAATACTGCATATATATATATACCAACATACAAAAAGTCATGGGCCAGAATTGATCCTGAAGTGTTACCTCATGGGAGAGATTAGGAATGTGACAGTTGGTGCAGATGGATGGGACGTTAATTTCTGAAGTTCTTAAAGTTCAGACTTTTTTTCCCATTTTCTCCCAATTTACACGGCCAATTACCCAACCCACTCATTATGACTCACTCCCCCTATCACTAATAATGCCCCCCAAAACCAGGAGGGTAAAGACTAGCACATGTCTCCTCTGACACATATGAATTCAGACTCCCCATCTTTTTGAACTTGCCGAGTAGCATCACAGCGCTAACACTCGGAGGAAAGCGCAGCGACTCGGTTCTATCAACATCACCCTAGGCGTGATGAGGGGAGAGAGAGCAAGGTCAATTGTGCTCTCTTAGGGCTCTGGCAGCTGATGGCAAGCTGCATAACTGGGATTCGAACCAGCGACCTCCCGATCATAGTAGCAGTGTTTTAGACTGCTGGACCAATTTGAGCCGAAGTGCAGACATTTAACAAACCTCAACAAAGGCTTGTTTGTTAGTTGATTAGTTAAATCAGGTGTACTGTAATCATACACATTACAATTCAGGGGTTACCGTTTAATATATTTGGATATATGGTGATACTCTAAGTAAGATGATTTATTAAAACAAAAAATATTACAATTTCAGACTGTCATACTATAAAAATGGAGTATTATATTTAAAAAAAATCTAAACAAAGAAAAAATTGACTTTTTATTTATTCATAATATTGGAATCTGAAGTCTGATTTCAGGAGGTCATGTGATCGGTACTCCGGACCGCACTTTCCGGTATACCGCCCAGCACTATTTCCTTGTTTACTGTAAAACAGCACAGATGTGTTTTGTGTACATACCTCCTCCAGCGGGGTGATGGAGGAGCTCTCCCCACCATAATAAGGGTTCCTGTCCATGTGCAGGACCTTCTTTCCATTCACAGACATGATCCCCGAGAGGATACACTCCTGAACACAAAGAAACACCAATCAGAGATCAATAAGACTTTAATTTAACACATTAATTTAACTTATTAACATTCACAGATATCCATGAGCTATATCTTCATTTAGTAACATCATGAAATTAACTAATGAAACAATGGCAAATTACTTGAAGAGATATTGTTCATAGGAATGCACAATGAAATTGAAAAAAAAAAACGTACAGTTCTGGAACAAATAAGAGACCAGTTAAAATGATGAGTTCCTTTGATTTTATCAAATTGAAAACCTCTGGAATATAATGAAGAGGAAGATGGATGATCACAAGCCATCAAACCACCAAACTGAACTGCTTGAACTTTTGCACCAGGAGTAAAGCAGCATAAAGTTATCCAAAAGCAGTGTGTAAGACTGGTGGAGGAGAACATGATGCCAAGATGCATGAAAACTGTAATTAAAAAACAGGGTTATTCCACCAAATACTGATTTTTGAACTCTTAAAACTTTATGAATATGAACTTGTTTTCTTTGCATTATTTGAGGTCTGAAAGCTCTGCATCTTTATTATTATTTCAGCCATTTTTCATTTTCTGCAAATAAATGCTCTAAATGACAATATTTTTATTTGGAATTTGGGAGAAATGTTGTCTGTAGTTTATAGAACAAAACCAAAAATGTCCATTTTCCTCAAAATATACATATAAATAACAAAATCAAGATATGCTGCAGTTAATTGTTTGTAGTAGATTTTGTTTTACATTATTTTACATTATTTTATTTTTGTTACATTTTTCATTCAGTTACACTCTACATTATTTTATACACATTTATACACATATTTTAGTATAGATTTATTGTTATATTTATACTAAATTAAGCTTGAATACATATTTAATATAACTAATTTGAATGAGAAAATTCAATGTTTTGTCACATCGCTAAGAATATAGTTATCTTATAAATACCCTGAAATATTGTGATATTATTTTAGGGCTTTATCACCCGCCCCTCCAGCAGCAGCCTGGCTGTATAGAGGAACAGGGGAACAGCCCTAAAGCAGCACCCCTGACTCAGAAACACAGCATCAGAGGAATAAAGTGAGAGACAGAGGAACTGGGGAAGTGCTCAGCACTGCACAGTCAGCACAGCACGCCTCCCACACCACAGATCAGCTGACTAACACAGAGAGAGGAGAGGTGCACCCTGGGATACGGCTAGCCCCCCAAACCCCACCCATACAAATGCATGAGCAGAGCAGAGCTGGCAGCTTTCTCCCCCGATACCCTCAATACCACCATAACCCTACAATCCTACAATCACCCTGCAATCATCCTGCAATCACCCTCCAGCTCACAACCTGTAATACACACAGCACCAGCACACACAGCACCAGCACACACAGCACCACAGCTCAATTCATCTATTATTGATGATTATCAGTCAACTGCTGACTAATGTTACTCAGTGGTAATGTGATATACTGCCCACAAGGTCTGCAATAGAGCTACAAGAATATAAAATAAATTATTATTATTATTAATAAAAAAAAAAAAAAAAAAAAAAAAAAAATAATAATAATAATAATAATAATAATAATAATAATAATAATAATAATACGTTAATAGATGGTATAACTTTAGAAACAAATGTAAAATCCTCCTGAGAAATTAGTTTTCAAATGTTTACTACTACTACTACTACTACTACTATTATTATTATTATTAGTAGTAGTAGTAGTAGTAGTAGTACTATTAGTAGTAGTAGTATTGATAATAATAATAATAATAATAATAATAATAATAATAATAATAATAATAATAATAATAATAATTGTGCTCTCTCAGGGCTCTGGCAGCTGATGGCAAGCTGCATTCCTGGGATTCGAACCAGTGATTTCCCGACGATAGCGGCAGAGTTTTAGAACACTGGACCACTTGAACCCGAAGTGTGGACATAATAATAACAATAATAATAATAGTAAAAGAGTGTGAAAACCAATTTCTTAGGAAAAACATTTTAGTTAATTGTTTGTATACAGTTGATTGAACATTTGTTTATAAAGTTATACCATCCATTATTAATTATAAGTGAACTGCTGACTAATGTTACTAAGTGGTAATGTGATATACTGCCCACAGTGTCTGCAATAGATCTACAAGTATATAAAATACATTACTGTTATAAACATGTATCATAGAATACAGTATTTCAATATTATTATTATTATTATTATTATTATTATTATTATTATTATTATTATTATTATTATTATCAATACTACTACTACTACTAACAATAATAATAATAATAATAATAATAATAATAACAGGAGAAACCTTTCATTTTATTGTTTGTATACAGTTGGCAAATACAATTTACATTTGTTTAAAAGTTATACCATCTATTACTGATTATTAGTCAACAGCTGACTAATGTTTAACAATAATAATAATAATAATAATAATAATAATAATAATAATTATAATAATAATAATAATAATAATAATAATCAGTAAAATATATTTGCCAACTATATACAAACAATAAAATGAAAGGTTTCTCCTGTTATTATTATTATTGTTAGTAGTAGTAGTAGTAATAATAATAATAATAATAATAATAATAATAGTAATAATAATAATAATAATGTAAAAAAACGAATTTCTCAGAAGGAACCTTTCATTTTATTGGAATCTGAAATATACAGCAAATACATTTTTAAATTTTGTTGTAAAATTATACCCGGGTATCTAATCTCTTCAAGCTCTAATTGTGTAGATCAGCATCAGCAGATAAAGTATATACAAGTGTAATATATCTGATATCAGCATCAGACCAGAATTCCCATATCTGTACATCACTAATCATTATATTATATTACAATATATTTAAAGCTTGACTCACTGATAAAGTCAGTAAACAACATAACTAATAATGAATAATAATATAATAATATTAATACATAATAAATAACTGTGTGGTAATTAAGTTGGGCAAGGCTGGAGGGCCTGCTGTTAACTCTGTTACTCCAGCAATAGTAGTAGTATTTATATAATTATTAATACATTATTATTATCAGTTAACATGACCTTTAAATGAATTAAAACTGGTGTTTTGGTAAAACAAACACTTTACTATGATTAAAACTCTGTTACTCAGATTTGTAACAGACGTCAATGATCCAAAATATCATGATGATACTAATAATACACTCAAAATATAATATGTCCATATATCCAGGATTAAAGTAAAATAAATGATACCAGACAGATATAATCTGTCTCTAGAAGATATATAATGGGAAATGAGAACAGTGTGAATTTTTCTTTTTTTTTTTCTTTTTTTTGCTAAAAACAGTAAAAAAGTAGCTCCCTGATGTGATAATTAGAGGCGGGCGATATGGAACGATAGATATTATTGCATGCGATACGATATGACACACCGCTAATGTATTGTTTATTACCAAATTATGTGTATTTTTGCGAAAGATCACATGACCTGGGCCTCCAGAAAGAGGAATGAAACGAAAATGCACATTTTGCAAAAAGCTTTATACAATGATGCAACGCTATAATATTGCATTACTGCCTTATTACACAACTTATTACACCACATGGTAGTTATATATTAGCTAAAATATAGACATTGCCCATATCAGTCTAAATATTTTATATATTCTTTTTCCTGTTCCTAGTAACTTTATCTTCATTTTGAATTCTAAATATTACTGTAATTCAACACTAATGATGATAAGTGTCTATTGCATCATACAATACACATATATTTACTTATATAACATTACTTAGAATGGCATACTTCCATGCATGCATTTGCACAGGCCTACTGTTCCCACACAGCATAATATGGACAATGCAACCCAATACAATATCACAATACAACCAGCCTGAGCCCTGAGAGTATTCAGTTCATACATATAAAGAGCATTGAGGACACTGCATTGTGTGCAGAATAAGAACTGCACAGTGCATTCAACCAGACTGCAGGGGAATATAAAGGGCGTGTTATGGGGGCCTTATGGAGTAGTAGCTAGCAGCACCACGTAGCATCATCTTCACTGGGCTGGGTGGGTCTAGGCCTAGTCTAGCCGCCCATTATATATTATAAATATATATTATATTCAATAGAGGAGTCTAATGTTGATGCACATGTTGGATTATAAGAAAAAAGCATGCAAAGTGCATGTGCAACGTGTCTAAAGAAAGATGCATGATGCCCAATGCAGCAGGAGGGTTTATACAGCATGCTATGTAGCTCTATAGCTAAAGATCAAACCATTTAAACCATCTATCTCATGCATTTTGTAGATGCCACTGAAACACGCCCCCAAGACCACAGCAACCCCCGTGCACGTGCATTAGATCTCATTAGATCATTTAACGTGGTTATAACCATAAAAAAAAAAAACATGAATAGCATCAATTGCATCAGTTGCATCATTGCAACACTAAAACAGTGCAGCATCTGCCTGCATTACTGTCGACATATTACATAATGCATGGCTGCGTTATGGAGGCTGGCAGATGAGACAGGTTTTTGTCTACTGAATTGAAAGCTTTTGTTACATTGTAACACTCTAGCCCTTTGATGTTTCTTGTTTTTGTTTGTTTGTTTGTTTGTTATCGAAGACGATCATCTAGCTGTCTTACCGTCAGTCCCGTGCCCAAAACGATAACATCATACTCCTCATCCATGATGAAGACAGACCGGGTGTGTTGCTCTGTGTGTGTGTGTGTGTGTGTGTGTGAGAGAGAGAGAGAGAGAGAGAGAGAGAGAGAGAGTGTCTTCCTTTCCTTCCTGCAACAAAGTGTCCAAAGCAGGATGACACTTCAAAGGGAATTCCAAAAGCGCCCTGTCCTCTCTTTGATCCCGTCAGATAATCGTTTGAACCTCGAGGAAAAAACGATACATTTAAAAGCCGTATTCTTTTCTTCGCTCTGCCTCCTCGACCCCGCGTAGCAGCGCTGCTCCCAGAACAGATCCTTCCGCGTCGACAAATAGGGCGCCGCCCTAATTCCCCCTCCCGTCCCTGGCTGCTGCTGCTTCCCTTCCTTTTGGAGTGTGTGTGTGTGTGTGTGTGTGTTGGGGGGGGCTCAGGCAATATTTTTCTCCTCTTTAAACAAGCTAAATATAACCACCATGTGGTGTAATGAGTTGTGTAATAAAGCAGTAATGCAATATTATAGTGTTGCATCACTGTATAAAGCTTTTTTGCAAAATGTGCATTTTCATTTTCCTCTTTCTGAAAACCCAAGTCACGTGATCTTTCGCAGTTCCACGTCACTTCTTCATTTTTATGGATAACAAATTACACATATTTTAGTAATATACATTAGGAGTGTGCCATATTGTATTGTTCAAAATACTGGATATCGTGAACGATATTATACCCTGAAATATCTATTGCGCCATATCACCCACCCCTAATTACCATACCAGGGTGCTACTTTTTTACTGTTTTTAGCAACAAAAAAGAATAATTCACATTGTTCTCATTTCTCATTATATACAGTATCTACTCAGTCAGATTATATATTTCCATTATCATTTACGTATTTTACTTTAATCCTGGATATATGGAGATGTTATTATATATGCAGTGCATTGTTGGAAATATTTTTTTATTCTTGTATTTTTTAATATCTCAGCTAGGGGTGTGCCATATCATGTCGTATGCAATTTAATTAAAATTTAATTTTCATTTTGTAATATCCAGTAAAGTATACAGTAAATAGCTTTAACTGACGTTTAAGGTTATTAGGTTGTAATCCAAAATATAGCAGGAAATACTTAACTAAAAAGCTAAAGAAAAAAAGAAAATACATTAAGAAATGAAGAAAAAAAGTAGTTTGAAAGGGGCACTGGGTGATGTATGGGTTTAGAGGTGGGGCAGGAGGGAGAGCAAATTGGCTGAACAACGGTAGTGTGGCTCAGATGGCTGGATCTCAGCAAGGGTGGTTATTATTGATAGACTGATCTGCAGATTGTGATTTGTCTGCATAGCAAAGTACGTAGACATATCGTTGTTGCCTATAGCACAATTAAACCTGAGAGGGCGCTGCAGAGGTGGAAATTACCACAATAAAAGTGTAAAAAAAAAATTAGCAGGACTGGTATGTTTTATTACTTCAAAGGAACACATTTCAGCTATGAATGGGAAAAAAATATATAAATAAATATATCATATATATATATATATATATATATATATATATATATATATATATATATACAGTGAGTCCAAGAAGTATTTGATCCCTTGCTGATTTTCTTCGTTGGCCCACTAATAAAGACATGATCATTCTATACTTTTAATGGTAGATGTATTCTTACATGGAGAGACAGAATATTAAAAAGAAAATCCAGAAAATAAATCTAAGGAATATATATTAATTGATTTGTATTTCATGGAGTGAAATAAGTATTTGATCCCTTAGTATTCATTAGCAGTTCTGGCTTTTACAGACCAGTTAGACACTCCCAATCAACTTGTTACCTGACCTGAAGCCACCTGTTCTCACTAATCACTTGTGTGAAAAACACCTGTCCACAGAATCAGACAGATCACACAGATTTCAAGTCTCCAACATGGGTAAAACCAAAGAGCTGTCACAGGACCTCAGAGTCAGAATTGTTGACCTTCACAAAGCTGGAATGGGCTACAAAAAGATTAGTAAGGTTTTGGATGTGAAAGTAACAACTATTGGTGCAATTATCAGAAAGTTTAAAGAGTATAACATGACAATCAACAGACCTCGGCCCGGTGCTCCAAAGAAGATTTCGCCTCGTGGGGTGGCAATGATGCTGAGAACGGTCAGAAATCGTCCTGCAACCACTCGGCAGGAGTTAGCAAATGACCTGAAGGCAGCTGGGACCACAGTTTGCAAGGAAACAATTGGCAACACTTTGCGCAACAATGGATTCACATCCTGCAGTGCCCGAAAGGTACCCCTGCTGAAGAGAGCACATGTGGAGGCGCGCCTCAAGTATGCCAATGATCATTTGAAAGATGAACCAAGTTATTGGGAGAAGGTTTTGTGGTCAGACGAGACCAAAATTGAACTTTTTGGCCTCAACTCCACCCGCCATGTGTGGAGGAAGAAAAATGCTGCCTATGACCCCAAGAACACTGTGCCCACCGTCAAGCATGGAGGTGGAAGCATAATGTTTTGGGGGTGTTTCTCTGCCAAGGGTACAGGGCTACTTCACCGCATCACTGGGAAGATGGATGGAGCCATGTACCGCACAATCCTGAGGGACAACCTCCTCCCCTCTGCCAGGGATCTGAAAATGGGCCGTGGTTGGGTCTTCCAACATGATAACGACCCTAAACATACAGCAAAGGCAACAAAGGATTGGCTCAAGAAAAATCACATTAAGGTCATGGAGTGGCCCAGCCAGTCGCCAGACCTCAATCCGATCGAAAATCTATGGAGGGAGCTGAAGGTCAGAGTTGCCAAGCGACAGCCCACCAACCTTCATGATTTAGAGAGGATCTGCAAAGAAGAGTGGGCCAAAATTCCCCCTGGTGTGTGTGCTAAACTTGTGGTTAACTACAACAAACGTCTCACCGCTGTGCTTGCAAACAAAGGCTTTGCCACTAAGTATTGAGTGTGTTTGGCAAGAGGGATCAAATACTTATTTTCCTCATTGAAATACAAATTAATTAAAATCTATACTTTAAAATTATATTCTGGATTTTTGTCTTGAAATTCTGTCTCTCCATGTTAGAATATATCTACCATTAAAGGTGCAGAAGGATAGTGTCTTTATTAGTGGGCAAACAAAGAAAATCAGCAAGGGATCAAATACTTCTTGGACTCACTGTATATATATATATATATATGGTTTAGGGTTTAGTGGCTCTTTAAACCTGTCAGTCAGCAGGTTAAGATTTCAGCACCACGGCCAGAGAATGTACACGTGACATGATTGTTTAACATATATTACATTCTTTTCATTTGAACTTTCCCATTGTTTTGATGTATATTAGCATATACAACAAAGACAAATGACGTAATCACTCCATATATGTCTATATGTGTCTGATTATTTACATAAGCACATTTGAATGTGGTTTAATATTTGAGTGTGTAAAACACATGCAAAGGTCAGGCTGATCCTGAAACCTGCAGCAGGTGTAGTAGCATCCTGCTCTCTGGCTGCAGTTCATAGGATTGGCCGATAGAGGCCGCTGCTGCTGCGTTAACTTAAAGAGGCCTAAAAGCTATGGCTGTGTCCCCATTCTCAAAGGTACCAGTCAAAAGTTTAGACACACCTTTTCATTCAATGTTTTTCTTTATTTCCTTATTTAATTATTTTTCTACATTGTAGATTAATATTAAATACATTAAAACACGTAAGGGACACATATAAAATTATGTAGTAAACAGTAAAAAAATGTTAGTCCTCCACAGTCCCCTGATCTAAACCTCATTAACTTATTTATTTAATTTTGTACTTAATACAAAAAAAACTAAAACTTAAACAGAAACAATAATAGGCCAATTTCATGATTCATGTATCCAATAACATAAAAATATACTAAAATAAAACAATACAGACAAAAAATGTGCAGAGTATTTTTTAGCAGATTTTATTTTATGTATAAATGATTTACCAAAAATAAAACATAAAAGTATTATAAATCTTTCCTTGTGCTCAAATAAAGGTTCATCAAAATCCAAAGTCCAAAAAGAACAAGAAGATACACAGTAAAACATACGTTTTTAGTGAAATTAGTATGCCAGGTGGTTGCAATGGTGCTGCTGAATAGTTGCTTATAGTGTAAAAATAAATCGGATTGTGGTGTTGCTAGGTGGTTTATATGACTCTGCTAGGTGGTTGCAGTGGTGGTACCATGCTGGCTACAGTATGCGAGGTGGTTGTAAAGGTATTGCTGTGGTTGCTATGGTATGTCAGGTGGTTGCAATGGTGTTACTTTGTTTGCTATGGTATATAAGGTGATTGCAAGGGTGTTGTTTTATTTGCTTTAGTATAAAGGTGGTTGCAATAGTGTTGCATTGTATGCTGTGGTATGTCAGGTGATTGCAAGGGTGTTGTTTTGTTTGCCATAGTATGTCAGGTGGTTGCAATGGTGTTACTTTGTATGCTGTGGTGTGCCAGGTGGTTGCAATTGTTTTGCTGAATAGTTGCTTACAGTATTACAGTTAATATGTGTATGGTGTTGCTAAGCGGTTAATATGATGCTGCTAGGTGGTTGCAATTGTGTTGCTGTGCTTGTTGTGGTATGTCAGGTGGTTGCAATAGTGTTGCTTTGTATGCTATGGTATGTCAGGTGGTCCCAGTGGTGCTGTTGCATAGTTGCTTATAGTTTTAAAAATAATCAGTGTATGGTGTTGCTAAGCGGTAAACAAGTTGCTGCTAGGTGGTTGCGGTGGTGTTGATTTATTTGCCGTGGTATGCCAGGTAGTTGCAATAGTGCTGCATTGTATGCTGTGGTAAGCCAGGTGGTTGCAATGGTGCTGCTGAATAGTTGCTTATAATGTTAAAATCAATTTGTGTATGGTGTTGCTAAGCGGTTAATATGATGCTGCAAAGTGGTTGCAATCGTGTTGCTGTGCTTGCTATAGTATGCCAGGTGGTTGCAAAGGTGTTGTTTTGTTCTCTATGGTTTATGCCAGGTGGTTGTCGTGGTGCTGCTGAATAGTTGCTTATAGCGTTCAAGTTAATGTGTGTGTGATGTTGCTAAGCGGTTCATATGATGCTGCTAAGTGGCTGCAATTGTGTTGCTTTTTTTGCTATGATATTTCAGGTGGTTGCAATGGTGCTGCTGAATAGTTGCTTATAGTGTTAAAGGTAATCTGTGTATGGTTTTGCTAAGCGGTTAACATGATGCTGCTAGGTGGCTGCAATTGTGTTGCTTTGTTTGCTATGATATGTCAGGTGGTTGCAATGGTGCTGCTGAATAGTTGCTTATAGTGTTAAAGTTAATCTGTGTATGGTTTTGCTAAGCGGTTAACATGATGCTGTTGGTGGTTGCAGTGGTGTTGCTGTGCTTGCTATGGTATGCCAGGTGGTTGCAGTGGTGCTGCTGAATAGTTGCTTATAGTGTTACAGTGTACTTGTTGATGTTGCTAGGTGGTTGCTAAGTGGTTGGCAGGTGCTGCATGTCTCCGTGTGACCGATAGAGGACGCTGTTGCTGTGGATTTGAGGTAGGACACCTCAGGGCATTAAGTTCTTGGCTCTGGATCTTCTGAGCTTAGCAGAATGGAGTTAAAAGTCCAGCTGGAGCAGATTTACAGGGAGGAGGCGGGGTGTGTCGGGAGGGGGCGTGGTTTTCAGTATGTTGTGGGTTATATGCTGCTGTGGGAAGTTCTCTCAGAGCGCCAGTAAACAGGTTTTTCAGTGTGGGGCGCGCGGAGGAGCAGAGCGCGCTATGGGAGACGCGCCGGCGCTGGAGAGACGGGTCTCCCCGCTGAAGAACTTCGTGGCTGGGGGAGTGGGAGGAGCCTGCCTGCTATTCGCTGGACACCCGCTGGATACCATCAAGGTGAGGGTCACCTGTGCAACTGAGGTGTTGGCCTGATTATAGAAGTAGGAAGTTAAGAGTGAAGTTATTGCTCTAGGAGAAGTTTGAGTAGAAACCAGATGTTTTATGTTCCAGGAAATTCCTTAAACAGTCAAGTTGGATCCGGTTAAAACCACCAGAAGTTGTTAAAGTGCATTCCAGATGTTCTTGTAGATGCATGTTAAAGGCCATGGTCCTTTCTTTATATTAAAAAAAAAACCCGAAATCAACTGTTGGTGGACTATTCTCAGTCCAGGAGTGACACTGAGGTGTTTAAAAACTCCAGCAGCACTGCTGTCTTATTCACTCCAAAAGAATACTTACTTACTTAGTTACAGTTACAGGCTGAATTATCTACTGTTTTTCTCTGAACTCCGTGGTCCTCCCGTAATTTTAGTCCCATCCGGACGCACATCTTTGAGTTTCATCACCTCACATTTAATAAAATAGCTATTTGTCCACTGCCACAATTACACTTTGGACACACGTTTCCACGGAGAGCCACGTAAACACAACAGCGAATGGAAATGGAGGAGCTACTGAACACGATGTCAGGTGACAGAGAAAGCCTAAAAACTCACTGGTCCTCCTGTTTTTTTAATTGCAGTCCAGATGCAAGAGTTTTATCACTGAGTAGAAGTGTTAAATATTTTTCACAGACGTCCCCCTGAGAAACTAATCCTGTCCGGATAGCGCTTTCCCCCCTCCACCAGTTTTACACGCTGCTTTTGGATAACTTTATGCCTTTACTCCTGGTGCAAAAATTCAAGCAGTTCAGTTTGGTTTGATGGCTTGTGATCATCCATCTTCCTCTTGATTATATTCCAGAGGTTTTGTAATTTGGTAAAATCAAAGAAACTCAACATTTTTAAGTGTTTTTTTTTTTTTTTTGTTAATGCCAAATTGAGGCTTTCCACAGTAGGCAAAACTTTATGGCTGCTAGATGTCCTGCAGATATCAATGGGATGTTTCACCACAAGACCTCCATAATCCAAATTGACTGACCATCAGTATTAAAACAGATGCTGTTCCTGGACAGAGAAATCCAGGTCTCTCCTCTGTGACACCAGGAGAATCTGAGACAGTGGTTGCTGGCTGACAGATGACTTAGATCCTGCTGTGGTCCTTTGTTTTTTTTTGTCATTTAGGGTAATTATAGTTCTCCTCTACATAAAAAATACAATACATTAATTATTATTTACAATAACCATAAGCACTTTAAATATATGTGGGGTCTTTAGTTGTTAATAAAGTACTGTACAATTATATCCACCATAAGCTGTAATAGTAGCATTAGCATTTTATTAGCATTGCATTTTTCAGACAGTATAAAGCCAGCATGCTTTGCAGTAAAGACAATGGTAACTTGCTCTTATGTCCTACAACATTGTGACCAGGCAGTCAAGAGTCAACCATTATATAAAATACAACTAAATACCCAAGCAAAGGTAGCCTACATAGGCCAGAGACACTGATAATAATTTAGATGTGGGGGGGACATACCCATTATGCAAATAAAGGATGTCAGGGGCCAATAGGGAGCTTTTGTAACTTTGTGTAACAAGCTAAAAAATGTTGGATTTTTAAGTGCATCTCAGATATTCATTTTAAGTAGTATTTACTCAAATTATGTGGTGCAAACTGTTGCTGCAAATGTATTGGGTAGATTCTATATTGTACTTTTTATAGTCTCTAATTGGGTAATTTGATGTGTTTCTTGGGAAATTCTTCAGTATAAGCGCCCTATAATCTTAGAAACTGTTATGCACTATATATATGTGGCAGCTGTTTGACAAAATGTACTGAACAATGCACTGTAACAGGTAATAGTTACAGTATGTATAATAAGCAGATAACATAGATATTAGGAAAAGCCTATGCTGAGCAACAAAACTCGTTTGGAAGAACCTGTTTTGTCCTTTAACTTGAGCGTAAGCTCTTGGGTCAGGCTTTAATCCTCCTCGATCAGAGTGTCTTAGTCAGTCCTGAGATTAATTGTGAAGTAAAAGAATTACCTTCTGCTACAGACACTGTTCTTCTATGACAAATCAACTAATTGTAGTTCATATATTATATATTTTATTTAAAAAAAAAAGTCCTTGCAACAATATACAGTACCAGTCAAACGTTTGGACGCTCCTTAAATTCAGTATTTTTTCATTATTTTTAAATGTTCTGCATGAAGAAAAAATACAGAATTATTATAAATTATTATTATAAATATTATAATTATATATTTTACATATTTCAAAGTAGCTCATCTTGCTTAGATTAGACAGTTTTGCACATCTTGGTTGGATTTTCTCAATCAGCTTTATGAGGTAGAGTCACTTGAAAAATTCAGGCTTTCAGTTAACAGCTGTGCTGAACTCATCAAGAGTTAATTACTTGAATTTCTTTTCTCTTAATAAAGTGTTTGAGAGCATCAGTTGTAAAGTATACAGAATACAGTATACAGTAAATAGTGAATATTTGAGTAATGTTCTAATCCATATATTATGAGAAGCAAGAAATACATTTTGATGAAACTGGCACTCATCAGGACCAGCCCAGAAAAGGAAGAGCAAAAGTTTCCTCTGTTGCACAGGATAAGTTAATCAGAGTTACAAGCCTCAGAAACTGCAAAAGTTTGGACACACCTAAATCATTTTACAGCCTAATTTTCTAATATGAACTATTGAAAAATGTATGGTTTTAACTTTAAACAAGTTTATGAAACAGTAATAAAATATGTCTTTTTAATTGATACGGACCCTTTATGTGTTTTAAGTCTCATTAAAACCCAGTGAGTCCGGAACATTCCAGTGTGTGGAGAGTGTGGTTTTGCTGGATTCAGATTTAGTGCATGTGGTTGTGTTTAAGAGTCAGTCTGCAGTTTATTGGTTTTTGTGTGTTCCTGCAGTAATTTTACACAACACACATACACACACCCACACACACTACACACTACACAAACACACACAATACCACAGAAGCACAGGCAGCAGATGATAATACACACTCCACCCCTCCCATAGTGTGTATTATCATTCAGAACATTATCAGCCTGCTCACACTGCCCTGTGTTTGCAGACTCATGCTCTATCTGTGTTCATACTGATCTCTGTGTGTGTGTGTGTGTGTGTGTGTCTGTGTGCATGTGTGTGTGTCTCAGGTTCGGCTTCAGACTCAGCCGAAAGCCTCGGGTCCTCAGTATGTGATCTATACAGGAACGTACGACTGCCTTCGCAAGACCGTCTCCCGAGAGGTCAGAGTTCACCTCATGTTACTGATCAAAACCTGATCGATCAATATCATCAATAACATGTCTCATCTTCACTCCATTCAATCACTCTTTCATCCACCTGTTTACTCTTTCTTTTTCTTTCTATCTTATTTAGCGTCTACTTCCCCGTTCATTCATTCACCCAACATTTCTTTCTTTCTTTCTTTCTTTTCTTTTTATTTAACTTCCACTTCCCCATTCATTCATTCCTTTTTTTCTTTCTTAGTCTCTCCTTACCATTATTTTCTTCATTTATTTAAAGTATTCATCCTTCATTCATTCCCTCATCCACTCTTTCTTTCTGCCATATCCACTGCACATGTAGTCATTAACTTATTTACTCTTTCTTTCGTTGTTTCTTTGTTTGATTTGTTTGTGTTTTATTGTTTTGTATCTTTCTTTCTTTCTTTCTTTCTTTCTTTCTTTCTTTCTTTCTTTCTTTCTTTCTTTCTTTCTTTCCATATTTGATGTCTATGTCCCATTTCATTCATTAATTGCTGCATCCCTTCTTTTAATCACTTTTGCTTTCTCCATTTATTCATTAATTTATTTTCTTTCTTTCTTTCTCTCTCTTTTTTATGGTATAACACTTTTTGATGTATTAAAGTTCATGTAAAAGTCTCTCTTTCTTTCTTTCTTTCTTTCTTTCTTTCTTATTTAATGTCGACATTCCCACATCCCTTTTTCCTTTCTTTCTTAATCTCAATGTAGTCATTAATTAATTCATAATTTATTCATTTACTCTTACATTCTTTCTTATTCTATGGCCATTTTCTCCCTCACTTCATTCATTCATTCATTCATTAAAATGAGTGAAGTGAAGTGATTGTTCTATTTCCATTTTCTTTTTATTTATTCCTTTCTCCATTTCAGCTCCCCAGCATTCAACCATTGTTCTTTTACTCACTCTTTCATTCATCCTTTCATTCATATTTGGTCTCCACTGTACAATTAACACTCATTTCTATATTTTTCTGTATTTTGTCATTTGTTATTCTATCCCCATTTCATTCGTTCATTCGTTCATTCATTCATTCATTCATTCATTCATTCATTCATTCACTTATTCATTCTTTACTTTCTTTCATATTCTGTCTTTACTGCACATTCTTAATGTATTTTTTCCTTTGTTATTCTATCCCCATTTCATTAATTGATTTATCAACTTTCTTTCATATTCTGTCTCCACTGAACTTTTAACACTCATTTCTATCTTTCTGTTTTTTTTTTCATTTGTTATTTTATCCCCAATTCATTTATTTATTCATTCATTCATTCTTTTGTTTTCTTTTATATTCTATCTCCACTGCACATTTACATAATATCTTTCTGTATTTTTCCTCTCATTCATTCATTCTTTGTTTCTTTCTTTCTTTCTTTCTTGCTTTCCTTCTTTCTTTCTTTTCAGTAACTTTCGGTTCAGTAATTGACAGTCTCTGATCCCCCGTGTCCTGGTTTCTGTCTCTGGCTGTGTTTCAGGGGGTGCTGGGTCTGTATAAGGGGATGGGAGCTCCGCTGGCCGGTGTTGCGCCGATGATGGCCATCAGCTTCTTTGGGTTTGGTTTGGGGAAGCAGCTGCTGCAGAGCGACCCGTCCGTTCCTCACACGTCAGTATACCACCACACACTATAAATAACCTATACATAGCTAAACACTGCCTCACTCCTGTTACACAACAACACCAGACCCTACAGTAATATCACAGCAGAGGTGGTCCTGTGGTGCTGTGTTTCTATTGGTGGAGGAGGTAAATGGGTAAATTCTCAGAAACTGGGAGGTCAGAGTACATAATCTACATATTAGCCATGAAGTAGTTAAAGAACAATGCTATTCTAAATACGCCTCTGTTGAAATTTCCATTTACACCCTTTACTTCATAACTTTTTAAAACAATTATCTGTGTATGCATATTAATCCCACACGAAATGTAATTTTTTCACTCTAGGCATTGCACTGCTTTCTTTGTTTTGAATTTAATCTAGTCTTGATTTGAATTTAGTCTGTCTGTCTGTCTGTCTGTCTGTCAGGTATACACAGATCTACCTGGCGGGGATGTTAGCAGGGGTCTTCACCACTGTGATTGTAGCTCCAGGAGAAAGAATCAAGTGTCTTCTTCAGGTAAAGAAACACAGAGGAGCCTAAATCAGCTCTACTGGCTTCTACAGCACTAATAGATCTACTGAACTGTCTCACCTTCACCCCACTCAAACACTCTGTTCTTCACCTGTTTACTCTTTCTTTTCTTTCTTTCTTATTCAGTCCTATTCATTTCTTTCTTTCTTTCTTTTCTATTCTTTTGTTTATTCATCCATTCTTTCCCTTTTACTTTATTTTATTATTTCTTTCTCAGTCTCCTCTTACCATAATGAATTCACTTATACTTTCTCTTTTATTTTATGGCCATTCTCTTCATTCATTCATTCATTCATCTTTCTTTATTCCTCTTTTTTCTCCCTCTCACCTTACCATCATTAATTTATGTAGAGTTAATTAATTCAATATTACTTTCTTTTTAATTCTATAGCCATTTTCTCCATTTGTTCAATGTGTCATTAATTTATTCATTAATTCATCCATTCATCCACTCTTTCTTTCTGCCATATCCACTGCACATGTATTCATTCATTCATTCATTCATTTATTCATTTATTACTTTTTTTTCACTCTCTCCTTACCATCATCTTGTCGTCTTTTTTATTCTCCATTTGTTTAGTGTATTCATTCATGCGTGTATTCATTCATTCCCTTATTCACTCCTTCTGTATATCCACTGAACATTTAGTCATTAATTTATTTACTCTTATTCTTCCCTTTTTCCTTTCTTTTTAAATGTCCATTAATTTATTCATTCATGAATTCATTTATTCCCCTTTTCTTTCTTATTTACCGTCATTAATATGTATGTAAATGTAAAATTAATTAATTCACCTATACTTTTTTTTATTCTGTGGGCATTTTCTTTTTTTTCATTTGTTCAAAGTATTCATCTATTCATTCATTCACTCATTCATTGCCTTATCCTGATATACCTCTGCTTTGTTTAGCTGGTGTATTGCAAAAGTGATGACTCACAAAACCTACATCCTGTATTATAACTGACTTTTAATTTAACCCTGTGATAAAAACACTGTTATTAGTCCAGATTGACAGATGGTGCTGCTGTCCTCTTGCTGTATTCTCTCAGGGCAGTATGCTGTTAGACTGACATTTGATCACATGTTGTCTTTGAAAAGGGATTGCAGAGGGTGTAAATATAATATAATGAATGAACATGGTTTCAAATTAAGAATTACATTTATATGTCGACCGGAAATGTTTACTAATAAACACTGCAGTATATTCCTGTGTGTTCCTCGTCTTCTCTGAATGTTCTCTCATCTGTCTCTGTGTGTTACTGTTCTACTGATCCAGGTACAGTCCAGCGCCGGTCAGCTAAAATACGCCGGGCCTATGGACTGTGCAGTCAGACTGTATAAAGAACAGGGGATTCGTAGCGTTTACAAGGGAACCGTCCTCACTCTTATCAGAGGTATGTATGTTTAAAGTGTGTAGGCCCTATTTTAGTGATCTATAGGTGAGCAATTTAGGGTGTCAGTGTGTGTTTGCTATCGTAATGACGGGAAAAGTACACCCTGCACAGCACAGAATGTGTTTTGGGTGTAACGTAAAATAAAAAAGTATGTCACTTGCCATGTCCTTTAAGAGAAAGGTGTGCTCTGACTTTGGCGGATTGCTATTTTAACGGTGCAGCTACCTGGACATGTACAACGCTTCTCAGCAGAGGAAACTGACCTGCTTGTTCACAGTGTGAAGGTGTGAGAGTAGGTCATTTATGGGTACGGCAGGAATCCAACAAAATATAATACTAAAATAATGATGTTATTTTATTTTGTATTCTCTTTATTGTTGATGTAAAAATTGGGTTCGTTGGCTGGGTAGAGTAAGTAAGGTAGCAAGAAGCATTGTGGCGCCCATGCACTCTTACATACACATATAGACACACATATATAAAACATATATGAGTCACGTTATTACATATATGGCAAACCATAATTATTGAACCTAGGCCTTTTATTCAGGCCTCAAATTTCAAAACGCACATGAACAATGACATAAAGTCACATGAGTACAAAAAGAGTTCGCAAACAAGTTTTATTACATGGCTATTGTGGATTTTTCTGTTTTTTGCTAATGTGGCGACAGCCATAGGCACCTAAGGCTCATTGAAGAGATCCATGGAGACCTCAGTTCACTACTAATGTTGGTCTTGCAGTGTTTTCCCACAAAATCTTATAGCACTTCATGTTCATGATTTCATTTTCCAGCAGGACTTGGCACACTGCCCACACTGCCAAAAGTACCAAATGTTCTTACTTTTATAATATTCTAATTTTCTAAGATACTGATTTTTGGATTTTTATTGGCTGTAAGCCAAATCATCAACAATGAAAGAAATAAACGCTTAAAATCTATCATTCTATGTGTTTAATACATCTATATAATATATGAGTTTCACATTTTTAACTTTTCAATAATATTCAAAATGTTAAGATTGAGATGCGCCTGTATTTATGACCTTTTGTCATTTCTCCATATCTGTCTATATTGCACACTGTGTCCTTTAAAAATGCCGTGTCAGAGTTTTTCTACATTAACCACGACTGATTTCCCAATGTCCATGTCTGCAGAGTATTGCACCAGAACATCGCTGAGTGTGGTTTATCTGTATGTGATGATCCAGCTCGTTTGTCTTTGTCCTCTTATCTCTTCAGATGTGCCTTCCAGTGGCCTGTACTTTCTAACATACGAGTACTTAAAGCATGTCCTCACTCCTGAGGGTCAAAGGTAAGAGTCAGCTTTGCTTAATCCAGTCACTACTCGACTCTGTAGACCTGTAGACTTTTATCACCATTCACTGATCTGTGATCTGTGCTTCTACCCCTCCCCCCTGCCCTCAACCCGCATGCCCGCACATGCAGCGTTCAGCAGCTCAGCACGCCCAGGATTCTCCTGGCTGGGGGCACTGCTGGTATTCTCAACTGGGTGATCGCTCTTCCACCTGATGTGCTCAAGTCCAACTTCCAAACAGGTACATTATAAGCATTCTCTGCTTTATTATGATACTAAAGGTGGCTTCAGTAGCATAATTGGGTTAGTTAAATTTACTACATCACACTGTATGAGATATTAAAAGAACAATATACTAAATTATAGCAGGTGTGTAAATTGGCTATATTTTTTATACTTTTATCTGTATTTTTCTGACTATAAGGCGCACTTAAAATCCTTTAATTTTCTCCAAAATTCGACAGTGTGCCTTATAATCCAGTGTGCCTTAAGTGTGAATTCTACCAGTCAGATATTAAGGATCAGTAAAGCCACTCTGCTGAAGTACAGCGTTATAACGATGAGTTTTTAGTGAAGTTTCTCCAGCACTAAGGCTGGGTGCAGCAGCATTAGCATTAGCCGCTAACCACAGCACTAGCTCTTTCGTCATTCATAGATGAGTATGTGTGAAGCTCTGAATTTACACAACTGAGTACAAGACAGGTTCTTGAACTTTTTGCAACAGTAGTAACTACTGTATTCTTTCAGGCTATAAGGCACACTTAAAATCCTATAATTTGCCCAGAAGCCAACAGTGCACCTTATTTATAAATTCTACCAGTCAGGTATTAAGGATCAGTAAAGCCAATCCGCTGAAGTACAGCGTTGTAAGGGTGAATTTTCAGTGAAGTTTTTCCAACACTAAGGCTAGGTGCAGCAGCATTAGTATTAGCTGCTAACCGCAGTGGGACACTTACTGGAACACTTAGGGTTCCTCAGTCTAGCAGCATTTATGTCTCACTAGCACTGCGGCTAGTGACTAATGCTAATGCTGCTGCACCCAGCCTTAGTGTTGGAAAAGCTTCACTGAAAACTCACCTGTATAATTCTATTATAGGATTTTAAGTGTGCCTTATAGTCTGAAAGAATACAAAAAGCGCTTTACTCACCCAAATAAACAGTTTTCAGGAGAGAAATCTGTGTAGATTAACATCCAGCAATTGTTTGACTTGAAAATGTTTTTTTAAGAATTACAGTTTTGTTTACTTGGGCACTTACCCCCAGATTCACCATTAGAAAGAAAAAACATGGCGACACGCTTCACCACTTCGATGTAGGCATCCTTACTAGTGTCGTTTAATGCACCTTACAATCCTGTGTGCATTATGTATGAAAATAGACCAGAAAATAGACCTTCATTGATAGTGTGCCTTATAATAAAAAATAATTTAGCACATCAGCATTCGTCTTGTAGTCCTTCTGGGCTCTAAGCTGTCATTATCTACCAAACACATTGCCAATATTTACTTTTTACACTGCAGAGTTCTGTGTTTTTTCCACTGTTGTGTTCCATACTTGGCAACCTGGTGTGTGGAAATAGGACTAGGGAATGGGCAGAGCAGTGATCAGAAAAACACAAAACACAAAAAGTGGCTAAAGAAGCACTACAGAAAAAAATGTCCATAGAAAAAGTTCTTATTGCCCATGTATTTATTCATCTGCCCGTAAGTTTCGTATAAGTATAGTCCATGACAGAGACTATATGCATAATTATGTAGTTTTAATATTAACTTACTAAATCAATACTAGTTTATTTAAGTATTAAGTGATGAGTGATTTATTGTTTATTATTTACGTTTTACGCTGCAGCCTTCTGTGTTTTTCCACTATTGTGTTCTATACTTGGCAGCCTGGTGTGTGGAAATAGGACTGGGGAATAGGCAGAGCAGTGGGTGGAATCAGATGCTAAATCACAGAGACTGGCTGAAGAAGCACTACTGTCAATAAATGCCAGTGTTTAAGTTTGGCATGATCATTTTGATCAATTAATATTTTTTTATTAATTATTACAGCAAATATAATATATACTGGTCATGTTTTTTAAAACTGGATTTTTCAGTAGGGATGTGTGCATTCATATATCTGTCAGATCACCACGCTCCACCTTTATGTGCCAATATAACACTTTCAGAACATCATGTCTCTTTCTGTCTGTTCCTGTCGTACAGCAGTACTGCTGAGTAGAGCATCATAGTCCAACACTGCCCACAAGTGATGAAAACCTGCTATTACTACAGATAAAGTCTTCAGTGAAGTCATAAACCTCTTTTACCTCTCCTGCAGCTGCTGATGGACGTTATAAAGGTTTAGTTGACGTCTTACGAACACTGATACGGGAGGAAGGAGCCAAGGCCCTTTACAAAGGCCTGAGCGCTGTCATGCTACGAGCTTTTCCTGCTAATGCGGTAAGATACACACATACTGTACATCAATTACGAATTTTTATTTGTCAAATACATAGTAATACACAGTACGACTCGCAGTGAAATGCTTCGAATGACAGTCTGCTCACACAACGTTACTAATTTTAAAATAAAAAATAATTTTAATTTAAATTTTCAATTTTAAACTACATGGTTTAAAAGTGCAAAAATGCAGATGTGCAACGTGCAAAGATAAAAGGATATAGGTAACCAAGTATACAATGTATACAACTGTAATAAACAAGATAAATATGTAAAAAAATATAAACAGATTTTTAAATCTAAACAGAGAGTAAAAGTACAGAATTGCCTTTGAAAAATAAATTATAAATATAATTATAAAAGTACTTTGAATAATAAAATGAATGATCTGTGTGTGCAGAGTTAGAAATGTGCATAGAAAAAGTTTTTATAGTCAGTGTATTTATTCATCTATCCAGAAGTCCATGAGTTCATGACAGAGACCGTATACAAAATTATGTAATTTCATTATTACCTTATTAATTTAATATTAGTATATTTAGATATATTTAGTGATTAAGTGATGAGTGATGATGTTTTATAATTTTATCTTATGAAAACATTCAGCGACTACAATTCCACCAGAAAGCATATTCATATTTTTTCAGTTTTAGGTTTAATGTATAGTACCAGTAAAAATTTGAACACATCTTAACTTCAGTGTTCTTTCTTTTTTTAAATGTTCTAAATTGTAGATTAATACTAAATTCTTCCAATCTATGAAGAAAAATATATTAAATTATTTATTAAACAGTATTTTCTCAGTCAGTTTTATGAGGTAGAGTCACCTGGAATTCAGGTTTTCAGTTAACAGCTGTGCTGAACTCATCAAGAGTTAATTACTTGAATTTCTTGTCTCTTAATAAAGTGTTTGAGAGCATCAGTTAAAGTAAAGTAGTGAAGAGGTAGAGTTACAGGTATACAGTGAATAATAGTGAATATTTGAGTTACCAGCCTCAGAAACCACATGTTACCAGCTCCACAGATTTTGGTTTGTTTAACACTTTTTTTAAAGTATAATCTGTGTCTAAAACATCTTCTTTTGTATTCTCAGGCTTGTTTTCTAGGTTTTGAAGTAGCTCTAAAGTGCTTGAACTGGCTCGCCCCATCCTGGTGATTTCTATACATGCTGCTGACACTGCTGCTGATCACTTCTGGCCTACTAAACTGAGCTTTATATACAGCTCTGGAAAAAAAAGAGACCAAGATATTTTTCTTTGATTTTACTGAACTGAAAACTTCTGGAATATAATCAAGAGGAAGATGGATGATCACAAGCCATCAAACCACCAAACTGAACTGCTTGAATTTTTTCACCAGGAGTAAAGCAGCATAAAGTTATCCAAAAGCAGTGTGTAAGACTGGTGGAGGAGAACATGATGCCAAGATGCATGAACACTTTGATTAAAAAATATTGATTTTCTAAACTCTTAAAACTTTATGAATATGAACTTGTTTTCTTTGCATTAGATAGATAGATAGATAGATAGATAGATAGATAGATAGATAGATAGATAGATAGATAGATAGATAGATAGATAGATAGATAGATAGATAGATAGATACTTTATTGATCCCCGGGGGGAAATTCTTGGCATCCAGCAGCAGGTTACACAATACACAAAGTTAAAAAAGATAAAATATAAAATATAAAGATACATATAAATACAATCAAATAAGAAATAGAATATACAGTGTAAATGTACAGTCTTCGTGTGTGTGTGTGTGTGTAATGGAGATGGAGAATGGAGGTAGTGCAGTTGAACACAATAGACAGTGAACACCAGTTGATGTGCATAATGTGAGGATAACTGATGTCAGCCAAACAGAAAGTGCAAATACACAGTTATATAATAATTATTTGAGATCTGAAAGCTCTGCATCTTTTTTTTTTTTTTTTCAGCCATTTCTCATTTTCTGCAGATAGATGCTCTTTAATTACAATATTTTTATTTGGAATTTGGGAGAAATGTTGTCTGTAGTTTATAGAATAAAACAACAATGATCATTTTACTCAAACATAAACCTATAAATAGCAAAATCAGAGAAACTGATTCAGAAACTGAAGTGGTCTCTTAATTTTTCCCAAAGCTGTATATATGAAAACTCTTCAAGTGACCTCACTGAAATGTGAATGTGGAAATGTGGATCTCCTCCACAGCTTTAATGTTTAAGGTCTGTAAGTAGTAGAGCTGGTTGATATGGTAAGCATTTTTTGTCATGATATTTAAGGACATTTTTATGATATTTATCACAGTATTTATCACAAAGTTTTGATACGCAGACAAAATGCATCAGCAGTGGCAGATTGTTAATAGTTCTTAAAATAATAAAAAATGAAATACTCTTTTATATTATAGTTGCATAGTGCAGTGATTGTATATTTTTAATACATATGATTGCATTTTTTACACTCTACATAATGACATGTACAGTTGGATGAGTGTTCTTTATTTACTGATGCATATTGTTAATTCAATAAGACAATTTATCAAGATATGATAAAATACCATCATATTGCCCAGCTCTATTTGTAAGGCCCTGTTTTATCGTTTTGTTTTTACATCAAGCCTAATTTGTTAGAGTGTGTGGACAATTCTTTTCTATACATAATTGATGGAACCATGAACTAGGCTCTCTACTCGGAGAATGTCTGTCCATCAGTTTGTGACCTCAAGCTCAGGCATGCTTGGGTTCTGCAGCAGGACAATGAGCCTAAGGACACCAGCAAGTCCACCTCTGAATAACTAAATAAAAAAAAGAAATACAAAATAAAATGAATGTTTTTGAGTGGCCTAGTCAAAGTCTGATATTCTAATCTTGATATTCTGATATTCTAATTATGTTCTATTCATTAAACCAGTTTAACAGCAGTAAATTACTACACTTAAAAGTCTTGAGAAATTGCTAGTAGCTGGAACTGCTAGCATGTATTAATATTAAAAACATGGCAACATTGCAATGCATTACAGATACTTACAGTATGTTAGAGATGTTTACTCTTTTAACATATGGAATTATCTTCTGTTTGCATTCTGATTAATTGTTCAGTTATCTACACGTCTAAATAATGTCTATCCAAAGATGTACAAATGAAGTGTTTTATGTTATTATTGTGTTACTGATAGTGTATGTACAAAATTGTAATTATAAATCAACTTCAAATTGTTTGCTGTTTGATGGTGGTTTGGAAGGATGATTGTTCAAAATTTGTATTTTTTTAAAAAACAAATATTGTTTTTTAATAAAAAGTAATTTTGTGTTAATTTATTTTTTAATTTGTTGCGTATAATCTTTGCTAGAATACATTTTAAAACACGGGTAAATTTAAAAATAATAATTGCTTAACATTTAGTAGTAAGTGTTTTCAGTCCTTTAAAAAATAATCAGTGTAAAGGTTGTGATGTCACTTTCTTAAAGGGGCGGGGTTATACCAAGATAACAGGGTGAACAGGCCCCTGACAATAAATGTATGTATATATGTATATATATGTATATATACATATATTTATGATTACTATTTAAATGTCCCTTTCTACTCTGCAAGACCAACACAGTACGTTATAATAATAAATAAAACAAAAAGATACATATTTAGTGGAAGGTGTATTTCCCATTACATCTGATGTTAAACTAACTAACTATAATTTTATAAAAAAAAAACATCATACTGAATGTAAAACATGGTGGTGGTAGTGTGATGGTCTGGGGCTGCTTTGCTGCTTTAATACAGACATTAGACATGATTTAATTGCCAAATAAAGGATGAAAACCCTTAAAACCCTTATGTTTAATTTACTTGCTGTGCTATCGACAAATGTTAATTGATTCATGTGCTGTTCTTCTGTATATTGCAGTTACTTTGAAACATACTTAGAATAATTACAGATGTTTCAGATGCGGGAACAGGACTGAGTAAAACCAAGAGACACAAATCAAATGTGTGTTTTAACTTAAATATTATGGATTTATTATGAAAAATATATATTTTTAAAGCGTAAATGGGATTTGGAGTCACACAACAATGCAAAACAAATAAAAAAAATAGTATTATAATTATATTTAATGATATTCTTTTGTTAGAGAGTGGGGACAGGTTACAAATGCTATTTTTTTAAAATCAGTGTTCTAAGTAGTTTTTATTAATGTTTTTTAATTACATATCTTTTTTTTGCAATTAGGTCAATGTACAAGACACTATGCTTAATAATAAAATGTATTTTAAAGTTATTTTGTGTGCACATTTATACACGTAAATTCCAGGAGACAGAAATATATCACCAATAAGCAGAGGTGGAAAAAGTACTGAAAATTTGTAATTAAGTAAAAGTACCTTTATTTTGCTAAAATTCTACTCAAGTAAAAGTAAAAGTACCCATCTAAAAATCTACTCGAGTAAAAGTAAAAAAGTACTTAATTTAAAAAGTACTTTGAGTAAAAGTTACATAGTTACTTTTAATTATTTGATGTAGAAAAGTACAAGTCATAAATTAAATAATTATTAAATTAAATAATTTGGGCAGTATTTGTTCAGACAACCCCATAAAACATTTTCAAGAACAAGTGGCATAGGTTTCTATGATCCATTTTTTTCTTTACTGTTAAAAAGTTAAAAGGTTATGGCCATATATGTGACAATAAACTGTATTTTTATAGTTTTACAGCTCGTTATTATTTTTTAACTTGCCATTTCTATGCTTTAACTGCTATTTACATGCTTTTTTAACATCCAAGCAGATTGATGTTCCTAATAAAAACTTAAGGAATTATTATGAAAAACTGTTGGTCTGTGCATGCGCAGTGCCGTAAAAAGAAGCGCATATCGATGGGTAGCATATCTTGACAGAACACTGGTTCCCCCGAGTCGCGCGCACACAGACCCCAGCTGATTCACACAGCATCTATCATGCTAACCGTAATAAACACTGCATAGAGAAGTTCAGCTGCGCTGCCATGGAGAACAAAACTTTTTTTTTTTTATTCAGATTATTTGTTTTGTTGTTTAAAATGACCTATTTTAAAAAACTACTTTAAAAATTACAAATTACTCATAAAATCTACTCAATTACAGTAATGTGAGTAAATGTAATTAGTTACTTTCCACCTCTGCCAATAAGGGATAGAAATATAGATTGTACATTCATTATTCTTTAATTATATCCTTATAAATCTACAGAAAAGTCATTTTATTATGGAATGGCCCCTTAAAGCATTTTAGCTTGACCTTTTGACCTTTATACAGGGTTGGCAGGCTTTGTGTCCATTTTGTAAACAAGGAAAAGCTCCAATCATGGCTGCAGCGGCAGAGCGGCTAAAAACTACGTCTCCCATGATGCACTGCTGTGGTGTATCTCTTCCTGGTCGGTCCGTGTGTGTGCCTGACCCAGCAGCTGACGGGGCAGAGAAGGTGAGAGGGGGCTTTAAGCTCGTTTTTGAGGTCGTATTTAAGGTGTTTCTGTGAGTGGAGCTGATATAGAGCTGCAGCAGGCCTGAACCGATGAGTTTATATTAATTTAAAGTGTTGGGTTTTGGTGTTTAGAGTAAAAACAGCCAGCATGCGCTGCTGTGTGCTGTGTGGATGTAACTGCTGTAACTGGAGCTGTAGAAACTTTCTACAGGGAGCTGCTTTAGGTTAGTTTAGCTAGTGTTTACTGTCCTGCTCTGCGTAATTAAAGGATTTATCGGCTGTAACATTAATTTTATTTTCTGTTTAACTAACTGCAGCACTGCTGAGATTCTGTCCTGCTGTTTTAACAGATTAAACCAGGCCTGGTTTCTGTTTTAGTCCTGATCCATTCATTACTACACTGCCTGCAGGACTGATTTTTAGTTAGTTTATACACTGTAACGTTAACTGCTGTTTTAAGGAGGAATTAATAATTACCTACTAAAATATAAGCTAAATTTGTGATGGAAATTTGTTAGAATGTCATTAAAATGTTACTTTATTTTAGTAATTTTGTTCAAAATGTGAAAACCCATATAATATATAGAGTGATCTATTTTGGTCAGTGTAACGTTTATTAATTTAATTTAATTTCAGTTTGAGGCTAAATGCAAAAATAGAAAAATTGATGTAAAAACTCATTCATTTTTTTTACGTAGTGCAGTGTACAAGAAATACGTTTTCATCCATGTTTCCCATTTTATTTTATTTTTTTTTATCTCTGCCCCTTACAATAGTAATTTCAGGAAAAAATAAAAACTAAATTTATTTATTTATTTTTTCATTTTTGCATTTTGCAAGTTGAATTATACCGTCAGATTTGTGTTACAAGATACAAAATTGGACGAATCTGAAAATCAAGAGAAGAATCAACTTCTCATTTTCTTGAAACTCTGTTTGCGATAGGCTGAAATGAAAAAACTTGATAATTGAAAAAATGGATAAACTTTTTTCTTGTTCATTTCGAATTTAGTTTCATACAGTCAGAAAATTAAACTGCTAAAAGGTAGACTGACCTATTTTAAGTGTTAATTTTTTTATTGTTGTTGATGATTATAGCTTACAGCCAACGAAAACCCAAAAATTTGTGTCTGGGCAGTGTGCCAAGTCCTGCTGGAAAATGAAATCTCCATCTCTATGAAAGTTGTCAGCAGCAGAGGGAAGCATGAAGTGCTGTAAGATTTTGTGAAAAAACTAAACTGCACTGACTTTAGACTTGATAATAAAACACAGTGGATCAACACCAGCAGATGACATGTCTCTCCAAACCATCACTGATCATCAGTAAATTTTACATTTCATTTAAAGTAAATCAAGGGAGCAGAGTCTGGAGGAAGAGTGGAGAGACACACAGTCCAAACTGCTCGAGGTCTAGTGTGAAGTTTCCACCAATCAGTGATGGTTTGGAGAGACATGTCACCTGCTGGTTTTGATCCACTGTGTTTTAATAATATTAACCCAGTATCTACCCACCCAGAGAGAGTAAGAGCTCTGATAGCTGATGGCAAGCTGCATCACTGGGATTCAAACTAGTAAATTTAATTATTTTTATGTTTTTTTTTATATATACTCTCTCTGTAGTCTGAATGAAAGCTGCGGTGAGCCTGCAATGCCCCTGGAGGTGAAATGGCCGTTTCCACAGTGCCCTCGCCTGGGCTGGAGGATATCCAGTTCAGTAGTCATGGGCATGGTGGGATCCTACAGCTACCTGTGGACCAGTAAGTTGTGCTTCTTACTCTATTATTATGGGTTTATTTGATTCAGTCTAAACCTCAACCCGTGTATCTCTGTTCTGTAGAGTACGCGAACTCCCTGTCCGTGCACAACCAGGACGTTCTGCTGGACTTAGTTGATGAACGTCCTCAGAACACGCCCCTGATCACTGTGTCCAATCACCAGTCCTGCATGGATGACCCACATATCTGGGGTAGGTAGAGTCTCATGTTTAGTTACATTACTGTTTCATTACTGTTACAAAACCTCAAAGCATTTGAGGCACCGGCTGCTCTTTACATTGTTTCAACTTCCAATTTCCAGAACAATAGACACATACATGAATCGCTGCTTGAATGACGTTCATGTAAATAGGGGTGGGCGATATGGCTCTAAAATAATATCACCATATTTCAGGGTATTTCTGCGATAACGATATACTTGGCGATATAGGAAAACTAAAATAATTCATTCATTTCAGGAACATACAATAATAGTATAACAGAATAATCATAATGTGGCAAAATAAATAATATAGCATAAAATAATATAATGCAGCAAAAATATTGCAGAATATTTAGTGCATGAATATAAACTGCAAACTAAAACAATTATACAATAAATACACCTAAAGCTTCACAGTGAATAATAGACTACTTTTAAGACAGAACATCTCTATTATCACGATATGGAGTTTTAATTTCTGTGTCACGATATATTGTATACGATATAATATTGCCCACCCCTACATGTAATAGTGCTAGTACTCACACTTGCCAGCGAGGCTCTGATACCAACATCCGAAAACTAGTATGCATTCCTGCGCCAATGAACAGACAAATTGCTCAAGTATGAGTTATATATACACTACTGGTCAAAACTGTTAATACACCCATATTGTTTAGGTTTACCCAGACAAGCCGCTTTTTTTCTCATCTTATCAATGTCTTTATTACTGCAGTTCCTCACCTCTCAGTCCTGTAATTCTTCTCTTTTCTGCTGAAACCGAGACTTCTGTGTCTTTTTCTAGTTATTATGATGATGAAAGTTTGTGTAAATGCTGCAGTAGAGAGTAACAGCAGTAACGCCATCTGTTCCAGCACTGCTGTACTACAGAACATTTTTTAAACCCATTTCCAAAGCTCAGTTTATTATATTGCTACTTACCAGCTGTAAGCTGTTAACCAATTAAATGTTTGCTAAAAAAGATTTCTAGATTTATTTTTTACAATACTAAAATAAGTTTTCTTGGCCCCATATATAAGTACAATATTTTATTATTCAATAGTGGCAAAATGAGCTGAGTTGCTGTTAAACGTTGAGGACAGTCATTTACTCTGGTGGATTTTTTCAGGGGTGTTGAAGTTTCGGCAGCTATGGAACTGGAAAAAAATGAGGTGGTGAGTACGCATTCAGAGGATAAATACATATATACAGCTCTTGAAAAAAATAAGAGAGCACTTAAAAATGATGAGTTCCTTTGATTTTACCAAATTGAAATCCTCTGGAATATAATGAAGAGGAAGATGAATGATCACAAGCCATCAAACCAAACTGAACTGCTTGAATTTTTGCACCAGGAGTAAAGCAGCATAAAGTTATCCAAAAGCAGTGTGTAAGACTGGTGGAGGAGAACATGCCAAGATGTTTATTTGGAATTTGGGAGGAATGTTGCCTGTAGTTATTATTTTTAGATTAATAAATGCAAAGAGCATTTAATAGCATAATAACTTGTTACTAATATTAATTGTAGATATTAAGTAGATGGCCAGCTGATGTTTTAAGATGGTATAAAATAAGTATTAGCATGTTTTAATGGCTAATTGCTGATCAGTTGAGTTTTACTGTGTGTGTTTTCTGTGCAGGACTCCCACTGCCGCTGACATTTGTTTCACCAAGGAGCTGCACTCTCGGTTTTTCAGCAGGGGAAAGTGTGTTCCTGTGGTTCGGGGTATGTTCTTTAAATACAATAAATACAATAAATACATCAGCAAGTATCGGTTTTGAAATATTGGCCATATCAGCTGATGCAGATGATTATGCTGATATAATTTCAGTAAAACAGTGTATCTCTAGTAAAATATTACAGTAATTAAAATAATTTTAGAAAATCTGAATGCATTATAGAAACAGAACAGGCTTACTATGAATAATTCAACATGTCAACATTTGCTGTGACTGGGTGGACACATGTATGACTGGGGGGGGGGGGGGGGGGGCGGGGGTGGATGGCGCTCTCTCCCAATATATCTCTGAAGGATGATGTCCGCAGTGCGAGGCGTCTGTGAGCTGATGTATCAGAACCGAGTCATTGCGCTTTCCTCCAAACGTTAGCGCTGTGATGCTACTCTGCAATGCTACATCAACAGCAATTCAAAAAGAGGCGGAGTCTGACTTCACATGTATCGGAGGAGGCATGTGCTAGTTTTCACCCTCCTGGTGTTGGGGCATTACTAGTGATGAGTGGCTTGGGTAATTGACTGAGCAAAATTGTGGAGAAAATGGGGGAAATTCGGAAATAGAAATAAAAAACTAATTTGAAAATATAATGTGATTAAGCTAGATAACCTATACTTATGTGTAAATATAATAAATAGTTAAAAGAATAAAACAATAAGTCATTTTATTGAGAATGTTGAAGTGATAATGATAGATAATGACCCAGATCCATAGATTCTTGTTTTTTAACACATTTAATAAATACATTTATGTTTTTATTTGTTTTTATTTATTTATTTTTTTTTTTCTGAAGGTGATGGAGTTTATCAGAGGGGAATGGACTTCCTGGTAGAAAGACTCAATCAGGGGGACTGGGTGCACGTGTTTCCAGAAGGTGAGAAGAAGAGCAGGATGAGGAGAAGGATGAAAACGTAGTTGTTTAAACTAGAAATTGTTGGCATATATGTCTCATATATGTTCTCCTTTTCAGGAAAAGTGAACATGACAGAAGAGTTTATCAGGTTTAAGTGGGGTAAGATTTATATCTGTGTTTTACACTGTTTTACACTGTTTTACACTGTCATTTAAAACCCAGAGTTCACACTGATGGAAAGTGACTGGTGTACTCTGTATTTTTATGTGGCAGGGGTCGGACGATTAATAGCAGAATGTTCCCTTCATCCAATCATATTACCGCTGTGGCATGTGGGTGAGTGCTAATGCAAGCCTTTGTCAGAAATTATTATAATAACATTTATTATTCATAATAAGCTGGAAATGTGTCTCGCGAGACTTTTGCACAGGTAACCAAAACAAATGTTTGAACTCTGCCTCAGAAATATACAGAGAGGTTCTCTTGTAGGTTGCCAGGTCTGTATAGAACCTTCAGGAGAGGATTGCCAGTTGAATACAGAACCCTCACTGGGAGGATTCTGACAATAGTTAATAATAAGGTCTGAAGGGATTCATGTGAGATCATACAGGAGGGCAGTTTATGCAGTGTATTATAAAACTGCTTACAATTCATACTGTTCTGTATTTTACTGCACATGATAAATCATACATAGTTCATACAAATTGATTGACATTCATTTCTTACTCAAGATTACTCAATATTTTTAAGTTCTTCGTTCCAGTTTGTCAAATAAAATATTTTCAGTCCTATATTTAAGTTAATTAAAATATTATATATATTGTTAAAATCTTTTCTGAAAAACTGTATTGCTTAAACTCCAATTCAGATCTTTTCTTTCCTCAGGTTTGAATGACGTTCTTCCAAATGAAACACCGTACATCCCTCGGACAGGAAAGGTGACCACAGAACTTTACAGATTGTTCAAAGTTTTCCAAAGACAGGATCACATAAGATGTGTGTAATCTCTTCTTTTTTTTTTTTTTAATAGAAAATAACTGTCTTGGTTGGAAAGCCCTTCATGGTCAAGCACTTGGTGGATTCTCTGAGAGCAGAAGACAGAAGTCCGGTAAGAAAAGTGTTCCTCTGTTGTGGGAAGGAGCATCAAAATACCACTGATTTGTTTGTCATTGGAAATGAGAACAGTGTGTATTTTTATTTCGTATTAGTAAACAGTAAAAATTTTTTTAAATGTTTATATTGCACTTAAAGCAGTAGGACAGGAGTCTGCAATAGGCAGCCTGTAAGGTTTTTTGAACGATAATGAAAAAGATAAAAAATTTAAAAGCTTCTCTGGTGAGCTTTTGTTTACATGCCTCCCCTGTCTCTCTCTCTGTTGCGCTTGGCGCGACTTTAGTTTCAGCCCATTCTCATTTTTCTGCCCGTTCTTGGGCTCCCAATCTCCTTATAAGGGCGTTTTTTTCCAGCCGTGTCACAATTCAACAACCCTCTGGGCGGAGAGCTGCTAGTCTGTAGCACTCCATCCCATTACACTTGATTTTCCTAAACAGATTTTTTTTTTTTGTGGCCCGGAACATAAAAGTTAGGAAAATATCTGGTCAGCGACCACGCTTAATTGCCGACCCCTGCAGAAGGAGTTTGGGACACGTGCTTAAATTGTGATATTGAGTCTGAAATAGTACACTGTATTTACAAAAGTATTCTGCTGCTCGGCCATGAAAACTCATGAGAGAAAATTTCATGAGTGTCTCTACAATCTACTGTTCCAGTACTGTGCACTAAGGGTGGGCAATATGGCTCTAAAATTATATCACGATATTTCATGCTATTTTCACGATAACGATACTTTTAACGATATGACAAAACACTGAAGTATAAAAAATATTTAGAATTTTATTATTGCATGTGATATGATATGGCCAACTGAGATATATATATATATTTTTTTAATCAGATTTATAACAGAGTTCAATGATTCAGAATGTCATTATACTAATATACTCATGCACTCTATATATCTCCATATATCCAGGATTAAAGTAAAATAAATGATACTGGACGGATATAATCTGTCTCTAGTAGATATATATCAGCATCCGCTGACCCCGCACTGTTATTTTACACTGACAGAGCACAGAGTCACCGTCGTTCCCAGTCTCTTCTACTGTGTTATAATCAGTGTTGGGCACGTTACTTTAAAAAAGTAATTATTTATAGTTACTAGTTACTTCTCCAAAAAGTAACTGAGTTACTAACTGAGTTACTCTACTATAAAAGTAACTAGTTACCAGTAAAAGTAACTATTGCATTACTTTTGTGTTACTCGCAACCGTAAACCCGACTTGTTTGTTGCACAGTTGCCGCATTTTATAACGGTACCACAGTGCGGGAGTTCACTGAGCTCCTGAGAGCCTGAGACCCATTCTTTCACTAATGTTTGTAAAAGCAGTCCCAGCATGCCTAGCTGCATGATTGGAACACATGAGTTTAATGGTTCCTGAGGTTAAACTATACTTCTCTTCTTCTCACCAGATGGAAATGAGGAAAGCTGTGACCGACTTCATTCAGGCCGAGTTTCGCACTTTAAAATCGCAGGCTGAAGCTCTTCATCACAGGATACAGGCCGGCCGGTGATCCCTCATCACTAGCTTCTCTTTCCTCAGGAGAAATGCTGGACCTGAACTGAACCACAGAGTGCACACCCCTGCTTCAGCAGACAGCGAGACAGCAGAGAGCAGTCTTTCTCTCAGTCTTTCTTACAGTCTGAGAGGAGAAGAAGATAAAGAAGAAGAAGAAGCAGCAGCAGCAGCAGGTGTATCTGTGCAGAGGATTCTCTTGCATCTGCTGAATGATTATAGATAATAGATTATAGATCATATCGTCCATTTTTAAATCCCTCCTGATCAATACTTCTTACTTACATCCATCCAGGGTCTGTATATATAAAGTGTGGAGACAGAATTGCTCTGTTTTTCCTCACATATGAAAGAAATAGTTTTCTAGATTTGTGGTGACCTGAGCCATATTTTGATGAAATGTTTGATACAATGATTATAATAATTTTAGATTTTTAATAGCCTATATGCTAATTTGCCAATTAATGATGTCCAATCATTGTCAGGTTGTAATTATTAGGAGTGTAATGGAAAATGAGTAAAATGGGTCAAATGGGTCATGGCTTGGTTTGAAACGCAGTTTAAACCTCACAGTTCGCTATAGGGCCCAATCCCATTTCACCCCTTGGCCCTACCACTTACCCCTACCCCTCTGTAGGGGTTCTTGTTAGGCTGGAGGGGTGGGTTAGGGGTTAGGTTAGGGCTTGTTAGCCCTTCAAACTGATATTTTTTAGATGCACACTTCAAACCGAGGGTGGTGAGATGGCGGAAGAAAAGCGACCAAAGAAAGCCAAAAATAGGTTAAGCATTTTCTTGTTAAAAGTGACTATTAGCTGGGCGCCGAGTGGTCCAGCGGTCTAATGCGCTGTCACTATGAGCGGGAGGTCGCAGGTTCGAACCCCACTCATGCAGCTTTGCCATCAGCTGCCGGTGCTTAGAGGGAGAAAAATTGGCCCTGCTCCCTCCAGGATGGGTAGATGGCGCTCTCTCCCCATCACACTCAAGGTGGCGCTGGGCGGCATGAGGCATCTGTGAGCTGATGTATCGGAACCTGGCCGCTGTGCTTTCCTCAGAGCGCGCTGGCTGCTCAGGCAATGATTAATCAGCAGCAGTTCGAAAAAAGGGGTGATTGACTTCACACATGTTGGAGGAGGCGTGTGCTCGTCCACATCCTCCAAGGGTCATGGGCGTCACCGGTGATGGGGACGCACAAAGGGGTGGGACAATTGGATATCCAAATTGGGAGAAAATGGGGAAAAATCAGAAATAAAATTATAAAAAAAAAAAAGACTATTAGTGCTGTATTACCATAGTTTCTTCACTAATTCTTCATAACAAGCATAAAAAAAATCTAGCTAACTTTCCCGTTCCACCTTAAATGATGCAACAGACAGCAGTGGCTGCAGCGTTTAAGGCGAAATTAAGGAATGAACAATAATAATTAAGGGTTGAAGGGTTGTCCCAATTCTTAAGGTGGAGGATTTCACCTCTTCCCCTTATTAATCTGTTCCAAGGGGAAGGGTTACACTTGAAAAGAAGGGGCAGGGGTAATTGGTAGGGCCAAGGGGTGAAATGGGGCTAATCCTATGATCTTTCAATAATAATAATAATAATAATAATAATAATGATGTATATTTATTTATATTTATTTGATTTAGTGCCATATAGTGCCCCCCTCAGGTAGCTAATACAGCCTGTAGTGTGTTAATTAAGCAGTAAAGTTTATTATTATTATTATTATTATTATTTTTTTTTTTTTATTACACGCCAAATGCCATGTGAAATAAACCAGTATAACCACTTGTCTGTTCACATGGACAAATTCATTGTCCAACCACTGCATTGGAATATAAGTATGCACAAATATTATTATTATTATTATTATAATTTACATGTACAGCATTTAGCTGAGACTCTCATCCAGTGCGACTTACAAGGTTATTCTGAGAGCACTGACATTTAAAATGAGGCACTGAGAGCTTTGAAAGTGCACTGATAGTTTATTAAAAACACTGTACATTTATTACACACACAGGACCGTACAGTAAAGTAATGTTTCCCTATCCTAACTATTCGTTCGAACTCATTAGTCAATTTTTCATGACTTAATTTCAAGATGGCGGCACCCACAAAATTATTTCAGTGCTTCTGTGTGTATAAACAGTGTTTTATATATAAACTATCTGTGCACTTTTAAAGCTCTTAGTGCCTTATTTTAATAAGTCAGGATCTTCAGAATTCTACCAATGAGGTATGAAGCTACCTTGAGCTTGTTAATAGTGTAAAAATAGTGATGTATTTGTATGGACAACACTATGCCCCTTTTACTAGCATTTTAAGCCTGTTGGAAGCATCGGCTAAAAGCAATGTATCCATTTCACACCAGAAATGTCCACTTTCCAAGTTCATTTTATACCAGATTTCTCCTTTAAGACTAAGAAACTTGGCTAACAGATTCTGTTGGCTTTAAAAATACATCATTTGAGGTAATTGAGGTTGATTTTGAATGAATTTAACTATGTACGTTAGCTTTAGCATGTTTCTGGCAGCTGAATGTGAAGTCTGTCTTTGTCAGCAGTACATTTTTAATCATGAAGATCATTTATAATTACTTCCTCTTCCTTGAATGCCTTTTCTGCCTTTCTGTATTCCCACCCCCTTTTCCCACATATCGTGGTTGGATCCAGCCTGTTGAATCTGCCTTACTGAGATGAACTGTTACCCCAACCTGTGATCCGTATGCCAGTAACTGATTTAAAAAATCATGCTTCATGCTTTTTTCAGATGGTTTTACTGTGAAGGCACAAGTGTCCTACTCTTCTTGTGTGTGTTGCCAGTTATTTGAGTAGGTATTACATAGTATAGCCTAAATCAGAACACAGAGTTTCACACCGTGTGCTATGCAAAAGTCTTCTGTCCTGTACCTCGACTGTATTTAATGAATGATGTTTGGTAAATCTGATTGATTAAATGATTCACTTCTAAAAAAAAAAAAATAAAGAGACGAGTGGTATTTACATATATATTTGCTGCAAGAATTGAGCTTGGGGAGGTAATGTGGTCTGTATAATGGGAGCATTGCTAAAAATAGGATTTTACCAAATTGAAAACCTCTGGAATATATATCCATCTGGAAGATGGATGATCACAAGCCATCAAACCAAACTGAACTGCTTGAGTTTTTGCACCAGGAGTGGCGGCATAAAGTTATCCAAAAGCAGTGTGTAAGACTGGTGGAGGAGAACATGATGCCAAGATGCATGAAAACTGTGATTAAAAACCACCAGGGTTATACCACCAAATATTGATTTCTGAACTCTTAAAACTTTATGAATATAAACTTGTTTTCATTGCCTTATTATTTGAGGTCTAAAAGCTCTGCATCTTTATTATTATAATATGCTCTAAATGACTCAAATAAATGCTCTAAATGACAATATTTTTACTTGAAATCTAGGAGAAATGTTGTCTGTAGTTTATAGAATAAAACAACAGTGTTCATTTTACTCAAACATAAACCTATAAATAGCTAAATCAGATTTAAAACCGATTCAGAAATTCCTTTTCAGGCCTGACCTCGCTCCAGTAATGGAAAAAAAAAGTAAGAATACAGTTTTCTGTCTGTAATGCTCAGAAAAGAAGACAATAAAGTCTATATAGCAAATAAATCAATTTAACTGAAATATGTATTAGCTTTTTATATATCAATTGCAATGAAATCCTTTTTATTTCATAAACCATCTCTAAACCATAAAAAACATGATTAAAAGTGTTCTAAATCACATTAAATTAGTAAAAATTAGCTGTTACTTTGCCTCAATGGCTCCCTGTAATACTAACTTTTTTTTCCAGGATTTTTTTTTAACCGGATGGGGCAAAGTTACTGTTTCATTTGGTTTATAAACTTGTTTATTATGGCTGGTTCTTGTTCTTAAATAGTGTTATGTGCAACAAAACATTTAAAAATATAGAAAATACATGATAATACCATTACAATGGATGCAGGATCTGAAAGGGTTCATTTTTTTTCCAGAGCTGTAGATAAATATACTATGGAAGCCCATTCCCGCCACCTAAAAAAACAAAAATAATCCAGCATTTTTTTTTTATTAAGTAAACTGCTATCTCAACATTTTGAGAGACTAAGTCAAATTTTTTGAGATACTAAGTCAATATTTTGAGACACTAAGTCAATATTTTGAGACATTATCTCAATATTTTGAGACACTACATCTATATTTTGAGACACTAAGTCAATATTTTGAGACACTACATCTATATTTTAAGACACTAAGTCAATATTTTGAGACACTATCTCAATATTTTGAGACACTAAGTCAATATTTTGAGACACTATCTCAATATTTTGAGACACTATCTCAATATTTTGAGACACTAAGTCAATATTTTGAGACACTAAGTCAATATTTTGAGACACTATCTCAATAGTTTGAGACACTAAGTCTATATTTTGAGACACTATCTCAATATTTTCAGACACTAAGTCAATATTTTGAGACACTATCTCAATATTTTGAGATACTAAGTCAATATTTTGAGATACTACGTCAATATGAATGGGCTTCCATATTATACAGCTTTTTCAAAAGGGTTGGATAACTTTACTCTCTGTTCCCTCTGTAGGGATCAGCCTGCATAAGGTGTAGGGAGTAGGGTGTAGGGATCATGTATACAGAATGAGACGCGCCCAGGCCGCAGACAGCTAGTTACCGAGCTGAAGATGGTGAAGATGGCCGCTGTGAGGATGGCTGCTGGCCGCTTTGCTGCGATTATTGCGGTGTTTCTCTGCGTCCTCTCTCCGGGGAGCTGCAGCGAGCAGGTTCCGCTGCTGGTGTGGGCCAGTAACGGGTAAATGTCGCATATTTTAACACTGTTCGTGCTTTTAATGGCGAGAAATGAGCTGAAATTGGCGCTTGTGTATCAGCTAGCCGCTCATCCTATCTCCACCGAATGACCGTTAGCTAGAGCTGGCGAGCTAGCCGAGCTGTTAGCTTAGCTCACTGACTGAATTTTTTGGGGGGTTTTAGAGATAAATTTGGGTGTTACTGCGTTGTGAAACCCTTTAAGACATTTCCACGAGAGTTTTAATTCTTAAGATATGATAGAATTCGGATTAAAACAGATATAAGCTGCGAGTCGTGACAAAATTGTAATGCTAAGCTAATAAGCTAGAGGGCAGGTGTTTCTTATTTCTAGGCAGGTAATTCCACAGTGTTTGGGTTGGTCAGTGAGTGTTTTCTGCATGTTTATTATGTTCTCATTGCTTTTGTGTGATTTTAATAGTGTATAAGTATTAAAAATCCATATTTTAGTTTAATAATTAAGGCGTTAAAACCCCTTCTGTGTCCCAGTTCTCTCTTGTCATTTGGATGAACAAATCATCCTCTCTTAAAATGAATAAATATATACAGTATAGGTAACTTATATGTTTGAGTAAAATGAACATTGTTGTTTTATTTTATAAACCACAGACAATTTTTCCCAAATTTAACATTAAAATATTGTCATTTAGAGCATTTATTTGCAGAAAATGAGAAATGGCTGAAAAAAGCAAAATAAATGCAGAGCTTTCAGACCTCAAATAATGCAAAGAAAACAAGATCATATTCATAAAGTTCAGAAATATATATTTGGTGGAATAACCCTGTTTGTTTGTAATCACAGGTATCATGCATCTTGTCATGTTCTCCTCCACCAGTCTTACACACTGCTTTTGGATAACTTTATGCTGCTTTACTCCTGGTGCAAAAATTCAAGCAGTTCAGTTTGGTGGTTTGATGGCTTGTGATTTGCTTGTGGCATTTATCTTTCTTTTAATTATATTTCAGAGGTTTTCAATTTGGTAAATTCAAAGAAACTCATACATTTTAAGTGGTCTCTTATTTTTTTTCCAGATATGTATTAGACACAGAGTGATCTATTTGAAGCGTTTATTTATTTTATTGTTGATTTATATGGATTATGGCCAATTAAAAAAAAAGTGTCTCAGAAAATAAGAATATTATATATTTAAGACCAATTGGTACTTTTGGCAGTGTGCCAAGTCCTGCTGGAAAATGAAATCCATATCTCCATAAAGGTTGTCCGCAGAGGGAAGCATGAAGTGCTGTAAGACTTTGTGGGAAAACAAAACTGCACTGACTTTAGACTGGATAATAAAACACAGCAGATGACATGTCTCTCCAAACCATCACTGATTGGTGGAAACGTCACACTAGACCTCGAGCAGTTTGGACTGTGTACCTCTCCACTCTTCCTCCAGACTCTGCTCCCTTGATTTACAAACGAAATGTAAAATTTACTGATGATCAGTGAGGGTTGGGGAGACATGTCATCTACTGGAATCAAGTTTCGCAGCAATCTGGGGTGTTGTCAAGCTGTGGAGTTCTACTAAGCTGCTGCAGTTGGCCCTTAATCAAGGCCCCTTTCCTTTTCTGCATCTCTGACCCTTTACTCTGTATACTGTATTTATTTCTGCAGGTTTTCGCTGGCCTCTCAGAATGCCCCCGCCTCCGGTCACATCGTGTCCAGCAGTCAGCTGCAGTCCTACCTGAGTTCAGCACTCAGCTCTGCACCTCATAATGTCCTGCTCTTCCTTCAGGATAAGGTCAGTTTTACTACAGTGCAGTAGTTCAGTTTACCCATTGATAGTGCATTTGTTCATTTATCTTTAAATAAATTAAAACTATGGAGGAATTAGAGACAGCAATGCTGAGGTGGTATCGCTTATGTGTGACCGGCTAGGTTCTAAATTCCACGCTCCTTAACACTGATATTTGTACATGGTAATGTAAGCATGTAAGGGTCTCAGGATTTTTATCATATGTTTTTTTTTTTTTGGGAAGAATGTCCATGTTTTGTAGAAAAACACTAATGCATAGTGCATAGTGATTGACAATGTATTTAACACCTTGTATTTCTTTTTGATTCAATAAAATCATTGTATCACGGCAGTGTTTCTCAAAAGCACTATTAACCTATTATATCAAACTCTAGCATTAAGGCTATTAAAAATTCATTCAGTGACCACAACCATCCCCAATGCATTGTCAAGAATCAAGAAGTGTAAATTATTCGTTGTGCAATTAGACATTTCCAGAGTTTTCTTAAAGTGGCAGTCCATGTTATTTTGTTCCTAAACTGAAAGCAGAAGCATTTCTGAGTGGAGAAGGGATACAATATTGTGTTTAATGGTACCAGTGTGCTAAAATTGAGCCTAATATATTTATTCTAAAATCTGGGGGGTCAGGTCGCTTTTCGCGGGAGTTCTTCTTCTGGCCACATCACGCTTCTTTACATACTTACGTCACACGTACAGCCTCTAAAAGAGGATCCAGCTCAGTTTTACTGAATGTGAGCGGCTGGTGGAGCAATGGAGACTTCAGAAGAGGAAACTCAGAGCTCTGTAGTGTAATTCATTCACTCGTAGTAAAAACAAGGAAGCAAAGGAGTGAAGTTTATGACTGAGCGCTCCCTCGCTCTCTCTCTGACTGAACATAACCTGGAATCAGATTCATCCGCTCTGAAAGGAGACCACATCACACCCGCCCAGTTTAAAATGATTTTTCTGCATGCTCAGTGCAATTACCTATTCTCAACAGAGAGGGCCCTATATCCCAAAATGACAGAAATCAGCTTTAAAACTATGGAGGAATTTGAGACCGCAATGCTGAGATTGGATCACTTAGGTGTGACCGGCTAGGTTCTAAATTCCACGCTCCTAAACAGCATCTCAGATGGTTTATGTTCTTATCCATAGGGTTTTTATCATAGGGTTTTTTGGGAAAATGTCCATGTTCTGTAGAAAAGCACTAACGCATAGTGATTGGCTATTGCCCTACATGACTTGCATTGATTAACAATGTATTAAACACCATGTATTCCTTTTTAATAGAATACAATTATTGGATTATAAAGTTTCTCACAAGCACTATTAACCGATTATACCGAACTCTAGCAGTAGGCTATTAAATATTCATTCAGTAACCCTAACCATCCTCAGTGCATTGTTCATTGTTGAATCAAGAAATGTAAATTATTCATTGTGCAATTAGATATTTCTTAGAGTTTTCTTAAATTAAGAGCTTTAAGCTTGATATAATGTTCCTTATAGCGTGATAATATGGTTTGTTTATTTAATATTCAGTTGTGATGAACAGGTTTAACTCATAATTGATGTGTCTCTGTTTTTTAGCTGAGTGTTGATGATTTCACCATGTACGCTGGAGTTTTTGGCAACAAACAGGACACTGCTTTCCCCAATCTCGAGGTGAGTATTAATCTCAAACACAGTCTATATTGCTTAACTGACATTTTAAACAGCTTAAAACTCTCAGATCTCACTGTGCTTTTATTAAGATACACTGAAATCATTTAAAATAATTGTTCAGATGTTAACAAATATTGCGTTAATGCATCCATATTCAAATTTTAGATTAAGAGTTTGTTCATCAAAAGGGATTGAATATGGCCTTACTAAATTGCATGTGTTGCGACAATAATTTATTCTAAAGTTATTTATTCAAGTAATTTATTTAAGTTGCTTAACATTTCTCATTTTTATTTATTTTTTACCCATGCAAGATTTTTATATTTATTTATTACTTTATTACAGTTACTGCTGTTATGGGTCACACCACGTTATATTTGTCACCTTAATAACAGACATTTAGAAGACTAAACTAGAGTTAGCTAATGTTTGGTGAAAAATTAAAGTACCAACATAAACTTAAACTCACTAAAATGCACACCAATTAAACCCATGAGCCCCTGTGTCCTCTGATTGGTCAGCGCTGTCCGATGCAGGAGCAAGAAAGTAAATATAGTGAGAAGATTCTGTGTTCCAGTGTGAAGCTGCTTTAAAACAGAATGCTGAACATTTGCTGCTGCACTTTCAAGCACAGTGTTTTTAATAGAATGTGCAACGTGCGGCTGCAAGCAGTGAACACAGCACAGATTATGCTTGTAAACAGCATGGAGCAGCAGAGACGACGACGGCTGCTGCTGTTTTGTAATCTGGCTTTTATATTAGACTTAACTGCACCTTATCAGCAGTTTAGCTCAAATAAAAGGAGTATATTTGATAGCTGGGTCGGATGAAGACCAAATCACATTCTCACCACAAGTTCTGGAACGCTTTGGACTGGAACGAGGCCACCTCCTATGACAGGTTGTTTTGATCCGTGTTGTTACTGTTTTCTCACCTGCTCTATCGAACCCCACTAAGGGTACAAACAAACCAAAGTTCATTTTACCTGGATCAAAAAGTGCTGGTGTAAAAACGCCTTAAAAAATTTTTGACTGAATATAATGTAGGCAGACAGAAAATGTAGGCGTCATGTGATTTTTACTGTTACTCTTACCACAGGTGCCTAAAATTTTTGCACAATATTGTATAAAAAAATATACATACATACACTGTCTATTAAACCAGTCTAGACTATATAGGTTCTAGTGTTCTAGTTCAGACACTTCTGTATCTGTTTTATCTCCAGGCGTCTCTGCGGTTGTCCTCCTCTCTGCTGCTGCCGTCCGTGTCCTCCTCAGCCAGTGCGACCCTCCCCACTCTCCTGCAGGAGCAGCTGGACACGGCTCCGCTCTACATGGACCCGGACACTCTTGCCCAGCTGCGGCTGAACGCCTCCCTGCCTGCCCTGCTCATCTTCCGCCTCCCCTACAGCTCCGGGTTAGTGTCCAGCACTCACCCAGCACTCAACACATAAAACATGAAATAATTCTCCTTTAAAGGAGACCTTTTACATCTTAAACTCCTTCATCAAATCCAAACGGCAAGAGCGCAACAATAAACTGCATGAAATTCAGCCTTTGTTAAGACGCACAACCTTCAAGCACAACTCAAGATCAGTTCAGACAATCTACACAAGATGCCGTATAAGTCACTCAAAAATAACACATGGACACCTTATAACAAACGACGAAATAACATCATGTCAACAGTGTAACATCCCACTAACTATGAAACACATCCTCATCGACTGTCCAGCCCATAACCATACAGGGCCATCTCAAAAAATTAGAATATCTTTGAAAAGTTCATTTATTTCAGTAATTCAGTTCAAAATGTGAAACTAATACATTATATAGATGTATTAAACACACAGAGTGATCTATTTTAAGTGTTTATTTATTTTATTGTTGATGATTATGGCTTACAGCCAATGAAATCCCAAAAATCAGTATCTCAGAAAATTAGAATATTATATAAGACCAATTGGTACTTTTGGCAGTGTGTGGGCAGTGTGCCAAGTCCTGCTGGAAAATGAAAAATCTGCATCTCCATAAAAGTTGTCAGTAGCAGAGGGAAGAAGCATGAAGTGCTGTAAGATTTTGTGGGAAAACAAAACTGCACTGACTTTAGACTTGATAATAAAACACAGTGGATCAACAGCAGCAGATGACACGTCTCTCCAAACCATCAAATTTTTCAAATTTGTTCTTTTTTTTTTTTCTTTATATCCTCTCTAATAGGTCTGATATGATGTCTGCAAAAGAGGTGCTCAGTGGTAATGGTGAGTGCTTTTGGATTTCTTTCACCACCTTATTAGAGTGACTTAAATTGTTCTTTAGTTTGGTTTGTTGACTGACTTTGTAGTTGAATTTTTACCTAATTGTCACATGTGTGTTTCAGATGAGGTGATTGGTCAGGTGCTGAACATCATGAAAGGCCAGTCTGTCCCTTACACAGCTATATACACTGCTCTCAGACCCTCACGGGTAAGTAACAGTCCTAAACACTGAGAAAATGACGCCAATAAAGCCATAATTTCTGTTATTTATTTATTTAGGAGTATTTATACTCTGTGAGGTATTGTAGAGACTTCTTTAGTTTCTGAATCAGTTTCTCAGATTTTGCTATTAATAGTTTTATGTTTGAGTAAAATGAACATTGTTGTTTTATTCTATAAACTACAGACAACATTTCTCCTAAATTCCCCCAAAAAATATTGACATTTAGAGCATTTATTTGCAGAAAATGAGAAATGGCTAAAATAATAAAAAAAAAGATGCAGAGCTTTCAGACCTCAAATAATGCAAAGAAAACATATTGATAAAGTTTTAAGAATATTGAGTTCAGAAATCAATATTTGGTGGAATAACTCTGGTTTTTAATCACAGTTTTCATGCATCTTGGCATCATGTTCTCTTCCTCCACCAGTCTTACACACTGCTTTTGGATAACTTTATGCTGCTTTACTCCTGGTGCAAAAATTCAAGCAGTTCAGTTTGGTGGTTTGATGGCTTGTGATCATCCATCTTCCTCTTGATTATATTCCAGAGGTTTTCGATTTTGTAAAATTAATTAAATAAATAAATATTTTTAAGTGGTATCTTAATTATTTAAAATAAACTTCTCCTATAAAATGTAGTGTTTTTGGATATAAACGTTTTTTTGCGTGACCGTGTCGATATGTTAAATTGTAAAAGTGAATCTCTGCTCCTGTGCTGTGCAGGTAATTGAGGATTCGTCTCTGGCGGTCCGCTCTGTGGGGTCCCGCTCTCTGCTGCAGTCCCGGCGGGGCGGCCCTCCTCCCCCGTACCCTCCCGTAGAGTTTAAGGAGCGCGGAACCACCTGTATCCTGATGTGGGCTGAGAACCTGACCGTCAGCCAGTACCGCTCCGGCAGGTGGGAGAGACACGACCTCGCCCCCAAAACCTTCGGGGAGGGGGTCTCTCCCAGGCTGGAGGGCTCCTCCTGTAATGGGACACACTCCAGGTGGGTTTAGAGGAGTCTGTTCAGTACTGTAGTTAGTACTTAAATATTACATTATAAATAAGTCATTTAATTCTGCTTTTATATTTGCTGCACATCATCCAGCTAAACAGGATTTTGTACACTTTCTGTACAAAATAATGGTTATGGTAAAAAGGTCCAAAATAAGAAAATAAAATGTCTTTATATTAACATGCACAAAGTTAATGTTTCCTACTGTTGCTTTCTCATGTAATATTACCATTTAGAGAGGGATGATTTTTTGTATTATAACATATGTATTTAGGTTTAAAGGTTGTGTACAAGAAACCAAAAACACATTTTAAGATTTTAAGCTTTTATTCAGAATTTATGTGACAAAATATAAATATTTACTAAAAATGATTTACTAAATCACAAGTTACAACAGACAGATATTGACCACGAAAGATTTACTTTAATTAATTTTTAGTGCAAGCTTTAGTGGAAGTCAGTAATTCTAGAGACACATTCTTACTTTTTAATTTTTTGCTTTTTAAAAATTCTAACAGTGATTTTACATTACTGTTACTGTTAAACTGTTGATAAGATGTTTTTTCCACCAAATTACCAAATAAATCAATTCAATTTAGATTTTATTAATTGCTTGTATTTATTTATTTATTCTTTTTACATTTTGAAAGATAAAATTTGACTCACTTTTTAAAAAATGTCTTTGTTGTGTTTTTAAACAGGCTGGTCCTGAACTACGAGAACGTGTTGAGTTACCGTAATTTTAAACTGATGTAAGTATGATTATCAGACTTCTCAGTAATAATCTGTATGGTGTTCGCTCTGCACTGTGTGTTACAGTTCTACTCTCTCTCTTCAGTTTTGTGATGAGGCAGCGGCACTATAAGGTTTCTGCACGCCGCTGGTTCACCATGGATCTGGTGCAGCTGGAGTTCGACGGTAAAAAGGCTTCCTTTAACGGCAGCCGCGGAATCTACGCCCCCGCCGAGTACTCGTACCGCTGCGACTCCGTCACCAGCTTCCGCTACGCCCAGCTCACCCCGCGCTCATCCAAGGACAACGCCAATGACTGGAGGATCAGCTTCGACGATTTCCAGGTAAAATTACAGAGAAAAGCACAAGACTAAGGGCGTTTTTACACCTGTAGTTGGTTTCTCTGGTCCAAATCAGTTGAGTTTGTTTATTTGAAGCATTTCTCCCTCTGTTTGGTTTGGTTTGGTTTCACACAGGCATAAACCTAAACGCACAAATGCGCACCATGGTTGGTCAGAGCTGTCTGGCGTGGCGTGTAACATAGTAAAACGAGTTATGCGGTTGTGAGCAGTGAACGCAGCACAGACTGCGTGTGCATGAACACAGCGTTTGTTGATAGCTGTGTCAATCAGCGTTATCTGGCTAATATATCAGATTAAACTGTGCCTTATCAGCACTTTAGCTCAAATAAATGGACTATATTTAATAGCTGGGTCGGATCGAGACCAGATCACGTTCTCACCACAAGTGAACCTCCCACCAAGTGAGTTTGTTTGATCAAACTGCACTAAAGTTACAAACGGACCATAGTTTGTTTTAACCGGACCAAATGGTGCTGGTGTGAAAATGCCTTAGGAGTAAGAGAGAGAGACCAGATTTTTTTAAAGAGTTTTGTCGTTTAATTTCATATATTTTTTTCATTAATAGCTGAAATGAGTTCCTTTTAAAGAAATGAAACATACCAGTCCTGCTTAAAATTTTTATAATCGTTTTCTAACCTTTGAAAAAGCTTTTGTAGTGGTAATTTCTGCCTCTGCAGCACCCCCACAGTTTCAACTGTGTTATAGGCGAGGATGATGAGTCTGTGTACTTTGGTACGCAGACACATCACAATATGCCAATCAGACTATCAATAATACCTCCCACCTGCTGACTTCCAACCATCTGTATCTCACCACTATCAGAGCTACACTGCTCTGACCAATCAGTTAGCTCTTCCTCCTTCCCAGCCTCTAAACCCATACATCACCCAGTGCCCTCTCCAAACCATTCCTCCCCTTTTTTTTTTTGCCTTTTTCAAGCTTGAGCTGAGGGAGGAGTCAGTTAAAATCAGGGGGTTTAGTGCCTCTTCAAATAAGTAGTTATCTACTTTGTTTTTATTAGAATCGTCCTATTAGTGTTGTTTTTTTCCCCACACTGATCAAAACTGTACATTAATTCTGAGTATTTGCCAGAATACCAGTTCGATCTTTGTGTTTCTACAGATAATACAATTTTAAAACCATTTAAAACCGTTTAGCTAAAATTGGTGCTTGACATTATGGCCAAAAAATTTATCACAATATATTTCTTAATCTCGATCAATACAATATAATTCTGATATTAATATGAGCTGTATAAAAGCTAGCGCCTGTGCTGTACCTCTTCTCAAACTGACACTGTACACAGGCCAGATTCTAGGCTACTCAAATACTGAAGAGTAACTACATTCTCCAGGATATTTTAGTTTTGCTTTGTAATAATTAAAGTAACATAATCCAGCCAATCTTAAAGGAGAAATCTGGAGTGAAATGGAGTTGGGTTGTAGTGAAACATGATGATGAGAATTAACTTTTGTCAAATAGCCAACTTTCATTTACCCCCAGCATTCTAAAATACAGTGCTACACAACTTGACACAAAAATAAATAAAGTTTTTAAAATACCAGCCTCACTTAACTTTATATAAAGAAATGCAATAAATAAGTTTGTATGTTTGTTCTACCTCAGTTCTTTATTTTGTGTTCAGTGAGAGAAATATAGTCTGTTTAGAACTTAGACTAGTGTGTTAAATTTAGACAGAATATCTGATGTGTAAATGTGGAGGATAGCACACAAGTGATCAAATCTGTTTTATGAAGAATTGAATATAGATTTTTTTTTAATATAGAAAGTTTGGTATACCATTACTCCTAAATGATACAGTAAAGTCAGTTGAAAAATATATATTGAATACATGAGAAAGAGATCTTTAAGAATTTAGTGATGTTATATGATAACCCTTTGATTTTCATGTTTTATAGGACTCCAAACTCTTGTTTTTTTAGTATTATTACTGGAAACATCCATAATAAATACAAATAACAGTTCATTAATGTTCTTCAAATCTTTAGTTGTATCATTTGATAACCATTTGATTTGCTTATTTTATAGGACAAACATTTCTAAAATGTTACACTGTTCTACAGACGGCTAGTTGCTGTGTTTCTGGTGTGTATTAGTTGATTAGACCTGGTTAAATTATGTTTATTTAGCTGTAAAACCTAGTTTCTTCTTCATTTTTAGTTTTTGGCTGCAGGAGAAGCGTGAGCCTGTGCTCCTCCAGCTCCTCTGTGCACGTGGCTACCGTAATACACTGTATAGATGCACATTCAAGTTTTCAGTGCTGATTTACTTTCCCTTCTAATTTACCAAAAATCTCACGCGGGTGTGGCCCACGGGCCGTACAATGCCCAGGTCTTGCCCATGCAAAGAAATCAAATTAATAAAAAGATTGACATGGGGCGCCGAGTGGTCCAGTGGTCTAAAGTGCTGCCACTATGAGCAGAAGGTAGCAGGTTTGAACCCCCGCTCATGCAGCTTTGCCATCAAGCTGCCGGCGCTCAGAGGGAGCAAAATTGGCCCTGCTCCCTCCGGGTGGGTACAGTAGGTGGTGCTCTTTCCTCTCATCACTCTGAGGGTGATGTGGATCAGCACAGGGCGTCTGTAAGCTGATGTATCAGAACCGAGTCGCTGCGTTTCCTCCACTGGCCGCTCGAAAAGAAACAGTGGCTGACTTCACATGTATCAGAGGATGCATGTGTTAGTCTTCACCCTCCTGGTGTGTTGGGGCATCACTAGTGATAGGGAGTGGGTTGGGTAATTGGCTGTGTAAATTGGGGAGAAAATGGAAAAAATTTGAAATAAAAAAAAAAGATTTAAATGAAATAATAAAGATCCACATTTGTTATTTAATTTAGACTGTTTTATTTATTTGTATCCAAAAAGGAGGTTTTGCACTTTCTCTGTTTACCGTCTTTCACATTTCCCCCTCTCATTTTCCCTTTAGATCCAAGGCTTCAACGTGAGCGGCAAGGACTTTTCGTACGCCAGCGACTGCGCCAGCTTCTTCACTCCAGGCATCTGGATGGGTCTCCTCACATCCCTGCTGATGGTGCTGGTTCTGACCTACGGCCTTCACATGATCATGCAGCTCCACACCATGGACCGCTTCGATGACCCCAAGGGCCCTGCCATCTCTGTCCCTCAGACGGAGTAATTCCAAATTCCACCTTAAGAAAATCCACATTTCCTGCATTCCCACATTCCTTCCCACTGTTTTCCCCAGGTTTCCAGCTCCATCGGTGAACCATGTGACCATGTTTGAGCGTTTGTGTCTGCATGATCATCGTTAGAATGAATAGAAGCTAATCCATTCCACTCATCACTCGCAGGTACTTGTGTTTTGTGCGTGTGTGTATTTATTAGTTTTTCATTATATACGGTACAGGCCAAAAGTTTGGACACACCTTCTATCTTTTTCAATGCATTTTCTTTATTTTCATGACTATTTACATTGTAGATTCTCACTGAAGCATCAAAACTATGAATGAACGCATGTGGAGTTTTATGTACTTAACAAAAAATATATATGTTTTATATTCTAGTTTCTTCAAAATAGCCCCCCTTTGCTCTGATTACTGCTTTGCACACTCTTGGCATCATCATTCTCTCAATGAGCTTCTCTAAAAGAGGTGGCCACCTGAAATGAAATGGTTTTCCAACAGTCTTGAAGGAAGGAGTTCCCAGAGGTGTTTATTAGCACTTGTTGCTCCTTTGCCTTCTTCACTCTGTGCTCCAGCTCACCCCAAACCATCTGGATTGGGTTCAGGTCCGGAGACTGTGGAGGTTCAGCTCATTTTTTGTTAAATACATAAAACTCCACATGTGTTCATTCATAGTTTTGATGCCTTCAGTGAGAATCTACAATGTAAATAGTCATGAAAATAAAAAGAAAACGCATTGAAAAAGAGAAGGTGTGTCCAAACTTTTGGCCTGTACTGTCTGTTTTTTTTTTTGTTTTTTTTTCCTGTATTTTGGGTCAGTGTTTTATTTGGTACGACTGTGTTTACATTTCACTCCTCCAAGGACAAAAGCTTATTCTAAGAGGTTTATTTCAAGCTTTTTTCATTCCATCTCATATATTTATTTGTGTTTTTGTTTGGAAGAAAGTGAGGAATAAGGCTGTAGTCACTGACGGAGTGTCTATTATACTTGAATTATATAAATTAAACGAGAAAGGTAGCTAATAATGACTCAAGAAATTAAGTAAAAAACTAAAAACTCTTGGGGTTTGGTGTCCGAAGCCGCTTGATTTAAGAATTCCTCCTATTTCTTAATTATTGGTCCAGTAATAAATAGTGCAAGAAAAAACATGAATCAGATTCTGAGTGCTGCCACTAGAGGGCAGCAGTTATTCCTGGAACAGTCAGATGCTTCCATGCATCCAAGATTCTCCAACATCCATCAACCATCCACTTTTATATTATATTTATAAAATATATCAATAATGATTAGCCAGCCACACCACTTAAACCACACTTCTGCTCCTCCTACTTATTCTACAGATCTGGAAAGAAAATAATAAGAGAGCACTTCAGTTTCTGAATCAGTTTCTCTGTTTTTGCTATTTGTAGGTTTATGTTTGAGTAAAATGAACATTGTTGTTTTATTCTATAAACTACAGACAACATTTCTCCCAAATTACAAATAAAAAAAAAGTAATTTAGAGCATTTATTTACAGAAAATGAGAAGTGGCTGAAAAAAACAAACAAAAAAAAGATGCTTTCAGACCTCAACAAGTTCATATTCTGGTTTTCAATCACAGTTTGCATGTTCTCCTCCACCAGTCTTACACACTGCTTTTGAATAACTTTATGCTTTACACTCCTGGTGCAAAAATTCAAGCAGTTCAGTTTGGTGGTTTGATGGCTTGTGATCACCCATCTTCCTCTTGATTATATTCCAGAGGTTTTTAATTTGGTAAAATCAAAGAAACTCCTAATTTTTAAGTTTTAAGCTGTATATATCATTGTTTCCTCTGAAATCAGGCCTGTTAAAGGCCTCTAATGTCCAGCAAAAGCTTCTTCTTACTAGATTTTGCAGGTAAATGTTACCCAAATTTGGTATTTCTTTTAAGCTGTTCACACCATCTGTCTGAACAGTTTGCACTTTGTAAGTGGCACACGTGCAACAGAGCAGTGCTTCATGTTAAGTTTCACTTGAATCCCAACCAGAATTTCAAAAGCTATGAATGAGTATAGACTGCTGCTGAGCGTTTCACCGAGAATCTGCTCGAGCTCCTTTTAAAAGGACTCATTATTCATGTTTATTGTTTATTTTCATTTGATTCTTCAGCCACAATCTGTAGGCATGATTTGCCAATTCATTAGGAACACCACATGGCTGCGATATGAGCCTTCTAATATTATTATTGGAAGAAATGCATCAATTTAAATATTTTAAGCTCTGCTTTCCACTATACTCACTATACTCTCTTTTTTATTTATTTATTAATTTTTTTCCTCTCCCCACCTCTTCTTTTTGGCGTAAAAGTCACATTTAGTGCTGTTCTATTACAGTATTTACCACACTAGAGCTCAGTGAGCTCTTTACTGCATGGCTAAGACTGAAAAAAAAACACCTGAAATCAGTGATTGAGCATTTTTTCCCCCCAATACTTTAGTCTGTATAGTGTATTTAATCTGTGCTGTTCAGAGATTGAGGAGCAGAAATGTGGATTAAGTGTTTAAACACAGAACAGGGATAAAAACAAAGGTATAAAGGGATATGTGTTGTGTACAAAATAGTTGGATAAAGCAAATTTTTATTTTACCTGAAGCTTCTTTCCAGTGTCTAAATGCTCAGTTTAAAATGGAACAATACTTTATTTTTGAGTTGTTGAGTTATTTTGTTTGAATACACAGTGGGAACACTCTTGAAGTGGAGCAATCTGAATAATTGTACATATAACCAGATGAAAATATTGCTGTTGTGTAGCTAGATGAAATCTATTATTATTTATTTGTGGCATGTGTACGTTTGTGAAGTTGTGTGTGTGTGTGTGTGTGTGTGTGTGAAAATTGACAGATGTGTGTTAACTGTAAGATACTCACAAGGACGCAGTTTACTGGAAATGTTACTGAGAGCGTTAGAGTACATATGCACTGAACATGAGAAAGGTAGGATATATATAATTATGTGAATTTAAAACAAATTCATGCAGATGTGTTGAATCTGCACTATGTGAATAAACCCAGTCTCTAAATTATTTGTTGCACTACATCATTATCTTATTGAAGGGACAAAACTTCTACGTTCTGGTACGAAATGTAGTGTTTTTGTGTTTATTTTTAAAGGGAAGCAGAAAAAGCTTTTTGTCTCATTGAAGTTCTCCATTAATGTGAATTTGTTTATTTGTGCACATTGATTCATAAATCCTCAATATATTAGCCATTTATGAAAGATAAAATGTCTAGAATTTGATAGAAATGTTGAAAATGGACCTGAAGAAAATTTCAAATATGCGCCCTTTTTGAAGACCTGGTATATATTAAAATATAAAATAATTTATAATTATTATGCTGCTAAATAATTAATACTATAAATGGAAAATGCTCTGCAAATATGAACAATCTGCTCACAACAAAGAAAAGTAATGCATTAAAGTACTCCTGAATGTCGTGTAAATCATTTTATTGTGAAATAAATGATGTGAAAAAAAAATCCAAATTGGCTCTTTCTGTTTTTTTTTTTTTTTTGTTTTTTTTTATGAACACTTTCACTTAAAAAACATTTTTACTAATCTGGTTAGTGAACAGTGTTTAAAAACTCGAGCAGCACTGCCGCATCTGATACACCACAACCATGCTAATCAGTGATAATAAATGACCCACCGCCCAAATAATAATAATAATAATAATAATAATAATAATAATAAAAATATCAATAATAATTGAAGAACAGGGTGAAAGAAGGAGAATAATAATAAAATATATAGAGAAACAGATACAGAACTACAGTTGGAAATTATTATACAACTACAAAATGCTCCTAAATAAGGACCACACACATCTCTCTCTTTCTCTTTCTCTCTCTATCTTTCTTTCTTACCCTCTTTCTTTTTCTCTTTCTTTCTTTCTTTCATCTCTCACTTTCTTTCTATTTATTTCTCTCTCTTGCGCGCGTGCGCACACACTTACTTTTCCACTGTTAAATTAAGTACACGCATACATATTCTGTCTAAAATGCGGAAATATGCTGTATTTGTTTTGTTTACTTAAGATAAGTTAAATTATTTACACTTAGAGAATTAACATAATGTCATTAAAACAGTTTTCAACAGTATATTTGTATTTAATGTAGAGACACAGGAAATTGGAAAGATATGTGGTTAATTTTAGGAATTACTGTTTTTTTTACAGACTACCAATGAAGGTCTATTTTCATACATAAGGCACATTTTTTACGGTATTTATGGTAAGAGTATATTTCCTGTATTTTCAACAGCGGGTTTAGCACCAATGCTATCTGCGGTTAGCGCTAGTAAATGCCACAGACAGCGCTACACTGTGAGCGGCGAAAGAGCTAGCACTGCGGTTAGCGGCTAATGCTAATGCTGCTGCACCCAGCCTTAGTGCTGGAGAAACTTCACTGAAAACTCGCCTGCATAGCTTCGTACTTTAGCGGAGTGGCTTTACTGCTCTTTAATACCTGACTAATAGAATTCGTACACTATAAGACGCACTGGATTAAAAGGCGCACTGATGTTTTTGGGGACTATTTAAGGATTTTAAGAGCACAATATAGTCCAAAAAATACAGTAATTTAAATGAACAGTCTTATTATATTGCAAGTATTATAAGCATTTTTATTCCTTAACAGCATGGCTTTCATTCACAACAAGTCTTAAAGATACATTTGATATATATTTAAGTGTATTTGTGTAAGATAATGCAACAAATAATGAATGGTATTGGCCTGGGTGGGGGATCAGATTAAGCTAATAATGATAGATACATAGCTGTCTAACCTATATACAGTATTTTTAATCTCACAGTGAAATCGAAATCTGATTGGCTGTTAATAATAATAATATTACATATATTTGTCGTATTTGTCATGCTGTTGTGTGTCTCGATCATGGCCAGAGGTTTTCCACACTGCATGTCAGGACATGTCTCTCCTCCGTTGCTAAGGAACCACCAGCCAATCACACGTGTCCAAACATGTCACATGTGCTCGGTCTGTGCTTTGGCATTGAGTTCAGTAGGGGCTACAGTGATGCAATGGCTGTCAGTCAGAGACGGAGATGGAGGTAGAGGTGGGGGGAGAAACGGAGGTGGGGGAAGGAATGGGGCCGGGTTCAGTCCTGATCACCCACACCTCTGGAGGCCTCTGAGCTCCCGACGCTGTCAGAGCGAGCCGACACTGAACCCAATGAAAGTAATGACTTCCTCAGAGTCTGACTCTGTATCTCCTTAAGTCTGATAAGACTAGAAAACACTGATACCATGCAGCTGTAACCATAATGTCAAATAGGGTCCAATAAGACATCTAGAGAGACCAATTATCCTAAAAAAAAAAAAAAAAAAAAAAAAACTAAAAACTTAAGTTTTCAGGAAACAGGAGAAACATTAGACAGTTGTTATGGCTCTCTTTGAAAATCAGAATACCAATCAGACCAATTGGTACTTTTAGCAGTGTGGGCAGTGTGCTAAATCCTGCTGGAAAATGAAATCTGCATCTTCATAAAAGCTGTCAGCAGAGGGAAGCATGAAGTGCTGTAAGATTATCTTGTTATCCTAAAAATATCCCAAAAATCAGGAAACAGAAGAACCATAAGACAGTTGTTATGGTTATCTAAAAATCAGCAATAATTTAAGTGCTTGTCATCTCTATCAGACTCTATAACCGCATTCATAACATATTATAATGCATTCATAAGGCATTATAAACATGTATATAAAGGTCCATCTTAAGAAAAAATAGAATTTCATTGAAAAGTTACTTTATTTCAGTAATTCAGTTAAAGATGTGAAACTCATATATTATATGGATGTATTACACAGAGTGTGTAATCTATTTTAGGCGTTTATTTCTTTTATTGTTGATGATTATGTTTTATAGCCAATGAAATCCCAAAAATCAGTGTCTTAGAAAAAAATAGATTTTATATAACTAAGACCAAGTGGTATTTTTGGCAATGTGGGCAGTGTGCCAAGTCCTGCTGGAAAAGGAAATCTGCATCTCCATAAAAGTTGTCAGCAGAGAACCATCACTGATTGTGGAAACTTCACAAATGTAAATTTTACTGATGATCAGTGATGGTTTGGAGAGTCATGTCTGTCATCTGCTGGTGTTGATCCACTGTGTTTTATTATCAAGTCTAAAGTCAGTGCAGTTTTGTTTTCTCACAAAATCTTACAGCACTTCATGCTTCTTCCCTCTGCTACTGACAACTTTTATGGAGATGCAGATTTCATTTTCCAGCAGGACTTGGCACACTGCCCACACTCCGTACCAAAAGTACCAATTGGTCTTGGTTTTCATTGGCTGTAAACCGTAATCATCAACAATAATATAAATGCTTAAAATAGATCAGTGTATGTGTGATGCATCTATATAATATATGAGTTTCACATTTTGAACTTAATTACTAAAAAAAAAAAAAAAAAAAGTAACTTTTCACTCAGCCCCTGCTTTTGCTTCTACCCGTTCATATCGGGTGCAGTGGGTGTGTTACTGCTGCCCATAGCTATAAAACAGCGGTGGTGTTTTCCGGTTGCATTTGGCACTAATCCTCCCAGCGCGCCACATCTGTGTCTCCACTCACGTGCAGCAGCTCCAGCAGATGATACACACTCCACTGCTGATACACACTCTCAGCTCACCGGAGCCATCACCCTCTCACAAACCTGCCAAGCAGTGATGAAGCTATCAGTCAAACTCCCAACACACACTATACACTGTACACTATTCACTATTCACTATACACAGCACGGAAAGTACAGTACGGCACCGAGGAGGACCGTATACAACCCACAGGAAATGGAATAAATGAATGCACCACGCCCTGCCATCTCCATATCTCCATATCTCCACAGCATCTGCTTCTTCTCGTCATGTTTAACGGGCCGTGAAACTCTCCCAGCCTCCATCCTGATCCAGGAGCTCTGGAGATGATTGATCTCCACGCTGGGTCAGGAGGCTGGGGGCAGTAGGGTTGATGGAGTGCTGTAATCTAACACACTTGCAGCATGTCTTCTGTTTCTGTCGTCTCTCTCTCTCTCTGGAAATGCCTTTATTAGAGAGACGTCTAGCCAATTGGGTGACTGAACTGTGGAAAATGTGCTCAAGACAAGATGGCGGCTTGCCTAATGTTTCAGATCATCCTGGTACGAGGCACCGAATGATCCAGCGTTCTAAAGTGCTGCCACTATGATCGGGAGAATTGAATGCTGATTTGAATCCCAGTCATGCAGCTTGCCATCAGCTGCCAGAGCCCTGAGAGAGCACAATCGGCCTTGCTCTCTTTGGGTGGGTACAGTAGAAAGCGCTCTCTTTCCCCTCATCACTCCTAGGGTGATGTTGATCGATCAGCACAAGACTGCGTCTGTGAGCTGATGTATCGGAACCCGAGTCACTGTGATGCTACTCTGCAAAGTTCAAGAAGAGGCAGAGTCTCTTTTTCACATGTATCAGAGGAGGCATGTACTAGTCTTCACCCTCCTGGTGTGTTGGGGTATCACTAGTGATAGGGGGAGTCCTGAGGAGAAAATGGAAGAAGAAAAAAATTAGCATCCTCTTAATATCCTTGCATCATGTTACATTTCTGCTTCTTTGCATCTTGATACTTAATATTTTAAAACATGAATCCTTTGTCCTCGTATCATATGGAGACCCTGTCCCTACCATCTAGTGGCCACACGATAACATTACCCATTCCATTACAATTGATTGAAAAAGTAGACAGCGGGAATCCCAGTCAAAAGTTTCTACAGCCAGTCAAAACAGGAACTATTTCAACAAGGACCAGATAAAAAAATTCTCTTCCAATTTGGAAGTTTAAAACTAATTTATTTATGTACTCAACTCTTTTTTTTTATTGACTTTAATTGAAAGATTGAAAGAGGGTGTCCCAGTACTTTTGTACATATGGTGTAAGTTAGAGCTTAGATCAGGCCCAAAAAATTCAACCCGACCTGGCCCGAGCCCGTGCAGTTCTGCCCTTATGAACGGTCATTATGAGCCCAAGCCTGATTTAAACCCTACATTTTTTTAAAGGAAGTAGAGCCATAAAATGTAGCTTTTTAAAAACCTTTTTAGGCTGTTTAAATTAGCAAAATCTTTTTAAAATAATGTAAACCCTTTGAACCCTAGGCTGTTTAGGAAGCAGAGTTGTAATATTTTCCTGGAACTGATCGTGTTTTGGTCAAAATTTTACCAAGTGCCTGTTTTTTTTTTTTTTTTTTTTTTTTTACTTATTTTTGAATGTATAGACTTTAAATATATTCACAACTAAGATATCTTTTCAAAAATGGTTAGATATACATAAAGAGCATCAGGCGGACTTATTTTTCTTGATAATCACACCTCCAATATGGCTAATATTCCAACTAATAACAAAACTGATTTGCTATACTTGATATTTATTTTCAGCTGCTAAACGGATCTAAAATTCGTCCCTAGAGTTCTAAGGGTTAATTAACATTGCAACACTGAAGAAGCACAGACTTCTTATTTAAGATAAAAAAAACAATTATTAAAAAACAGCTAAAGAAGAGCTTAGATCAGGCCCAAAATGTCCAGCCCAGGTCTGATTATGAGCCCGAGCCTAAGCTAAATCTGTTCAGAATGATGTTAATCAACATTGCAACACTGAAGAAGCTCAGACCTATTGTTTAAAACAAACATTTATTGATAACTGATCTCCTCGTCTACTCTAATATACTTAACAATGTTTAAGAATATCAAAACACTTTCTGATCAAATATTTTTTTATTTTTATTTTAAGCACATAGCCTTAGTCCAAAACACAAAAAAACAACACAATATGGCTACACGCTGCATAATCATTAAACCCATGAAAAGACTGAGAACGATAACAAAATGTACAATCACTTTCATCTACTCTAATATGATTAACAATGTTTTAAAATAAAAAATACTTCCTGAACAAATATATATATATATATATATATATATGTGTATATATATATATATATATATATATATATATATATATATATATATATGTGTGTGTGTGTATATATATATATATATATATATATATATATATATATATATATATATATATATATTTAAGCATACAGTAGGACACACCGCCCTGAGTGAAACTAAAACTAAAAGTATAACTTTTTTTTTTTTTTTTTTGCTTTGCTTTATTGTGATGATCACACCACAGTTTTATATAACAAAAAATAGCTTTAAAAACAGATGCCTACATCACAGACCATTCTCTTGAGCCCATACCCGACCCGGCCCGAGGAAAGTGGTGAGAAATCTCGGACCGTGAATCTCGGGCTCAGGCAGAGAATCTAAACTCTAGTGTGTGTTAGGAGGGGTCCAGGTTTTTTTGATTTGTGGTGTTGCTGCTCTCCAGTCAGTACAGAAGCTCGAGGGAGGGAATGAAAGGTGTGTGAAAGGTGTGCTGGACTGCTCTCTGAGCTCACTCTGATCTACTGTCACTCTTTTCTGCAACACTGTGAAACTTATAAGATATGAACAGGAAGCTGCGACTCCCCTGCCTCTCCTCTCTTTCATCACATTTCATCATAGAGCAAAGTTCACTCCTTTATTTTACACTTTAGTTTGAGTGGAGTATGTTGGGTAAAAACAGGTTAATCTGAGCTAAACTGGATAAACTCGTTCACATAATATATACAGATGCCTCTCAAAAAAAGATGTATTACACACAGAGTGATCTATTTTAATAGTACATTTATTTTATTGTTGATGATTATATTATGGCTTACAGCCAATTAAAACCCAAAAATCAGTGTTTCAGAAAATTAGAATATTATATAACTAAGACCAATAGGTACTTTTTGGTACGCAGTGTGGGCAGTGTGCCAAGTCCTGCTGGAAAATAAAATCCACATCTCTATTAAAGTTGTCAGCAGCAGAGGGAAGAAGCATAAAGTGCTGTAAGATTTAGCAGGAAAACAAAACTGCACTGACTTTAGACTTGATAATAAAACACAGTGGATCAACACCAGCAGATGACAGACATGTCTCTCCAAACCATCACTGATCATCAGTAAATTTTACATTTCATTTGTAAATTAAGGGAGCAGAGTCTGGAGGAAGAGTGGAGAGACACACAGTCCAAACTGCTCGAGGTCTAGTGTGAAGTTTCCACCAATCAGTGATGGTTCCCTTCAAAAACACGGTTTTACTGGTTGCAGAATTAGAGGCTAATGCTAATGCTAATACACAAACAAACCAAAAATATATCAGTACAGAGTGTATAGTCCTTCTTTCGGTGGGACATAGGATGATACTCAGCATCCTCAAGTGCAGTTAAAAAAAGACTTTAAAAATGTTATGATGAAATTGGCTCTCATCATCAGGATTACCCCAGGAAAGGAAGAGCAAGAGTTTCCTCTGTTGTACAGGATAAGTTCATCAGAGTTATCAGTCTCAGAAACCTCAAGTTTAAAACAGCTCCCCAGATAAGAGCATCTAAATGCTTCTTCAGTTTAGAGTATATTTTTTTAACACTTTTAAGTTACTACATGATTCCTTATGTGTTCCTTCATAGTCTGGATCACTTCACTATTCATTTACAATGTAAGAAAAAAATAAATAAAAACATGGAATAAGAAGGTGTGTCCAAACTTTTGACTGGTACTGTATATATAAAACGTCACAATGCCACCTGTCAGATTTTGTATGAACTATGAAGGTTTTTTTAAGAAATAACTGTAATAATAAAAACTTCAGAAAACAGAAATAAAGCGTGAATTGCCTGATGTTGGCAGTATGGGTGCACTGAATTGTGTTATTCTGCCATATTCAGTCCAAACATCTCTGTTAGTGATCTCTGTTTACGCTGCAAGTCTTGCTGTTTCCAGCCTCACTTCTAAGCCAAGCTTAAAATCTGTCCGTTCACTTGGAAGATTCAATTTAGACTGTGTTCCAAGTTCACTGGCCTCCTCGGTTAGAAATATAACTAAAATATAATGATATTACAGTCAAGGGACAGTTTTCATACTGCTGTCCCATGACTTTTGACATTTGTTGTTATGTATGATTTTTTTTAACCAATATCTGAAGCTCACCCTTGACTGACTTTTTTAGCTTAGTTAATATTAGTATATTTACAACAAAAATAAATGCATAAATAAATAATTATCTGTATATTTGGCTTCGGATTTTGCTCTAAATGTTAAGCCTTTCAAGCCTTAATTGTCACTAATGAGTCAAACTGACTGAAACCAAATGTGTGTAGTATAAACATAAATATTAATATTGTGATGGGCAGTGCTGGGCAGGAGAGCAGGAGAGTGACAGATGGGAAGAATGAGTGGAGTTTGGTCCCAAAACTCCAATTCCCAGAATCCCCAGCAGTGATCAGTGCCAACCAGCCACACCTGTGCAGCATGGTATAAAAACCCAGCCCAAAGCCTCACATTTCCTTACGCCAAGCCAAGCCACCAAGACAGGACAAGCCACCAAGCCTGGCCACCAAGACAAGACAGACCACAAGGCCAAGAAAATACACCAAGATAAGAAAAGCCACCAAGACAAGAAAAGCCACCAAGACAAGAAAGGCCACCAAGACAAGCCAACAAGCCACAAAGACAATAAAATACAAAAAGACAAGCCAACAAGCCAAGAAAACACACTTGGCCAAGCCAACAAGACAAGAAAATACAAGACAAGCCAACAAGACAAGTCGCCAAGCCACCAATCCATGAAAGGCTACCATGTACATCATGGTGTAAAAATCCAATCAAAAGCCTCCTACTTCCTCTTATCTTTGTAGAGTGGTGATTGGTAACAGAGGGGCAAGACAATACAAGCCACCGAGTCAAGCTGCCAAGCCACCAAGTAAAGAAAATACACCAAGCCAAGCCACCAAAACAAGAAAAGCCACCAAACCAAATCATCAAGACAATCCAAGCCACCAAGATAAGACAAGTTACCAAGACAAGCCACGAAGCCAAGAAAACACACCTAGCCAAACCAACAAGACAAGAAAATACAAGACAAGACAAGTCGACAAGCCAAGAAAAGCCACCGTGTGCTGCATGGTATAAAAACCCATCCAAAAGCCTCACACTTCCTCTTATCTTTGTAGAGGGGTGATTGATAACAGAGGGGCAAGACAAGACAAGCCAACACAACAATAACCAAGCCAAGCCACCAAGCTAAGAAAAGCCACCAAGACAAGAAAAGCCACCAAGACAAGACAAGCCACCAGTCAAGCTGCCAAGCCACCAAGACAAGCCACCAACACAAGAGAAGCCACCAAGCCAAGAAAATACTCCAAGACAAGATAAGCCACCAAGCCAAGAAAATACTCCAAGACAAGAAACGCCGCCAAGCCAAACCACCAAGCTAAGAAAAGCCACCAAGACAAGACAAGCCACCAAGCCAAGCTACCAAAACAAGCCAAGCCACCAGTCAAGCTGCCAAGCCACCAAGACAGGCCAAGAAAATACACCAAGACAAGAGAATACACCAAGACAAGACAAGCCACCAAGAAAAGAGAATACACCAAGCCACCAAGACAAAAATAGAAAAACCATAGAAAATACACCAATACACCATACTGCTCCCACAAGACTCTGTTTTAAAGATCGAACTGCTTTAGATTGAAAAACTGAATTTGCTACAAATGTATAAAACTAAGCAGTAAGATTAGATTCACTTTTCCACCAGTTGTGAAATGATGCTTTGTACATACAGAGATTTTCACGTGAGGATTCACTTTCTCATCTTTCCAGACTAAAGTAAATAAACAGCAGAGTGGCCGCGGGGCTCGGCTCTGTTGTTTTGCTGGTTTTGCACTATTTAAAAAAACTCTGAGGTCAAATTCTAGCTGGAGGCATATTCCTGTCTCTCAAATCCCCAGAGAGATTCCCCCCCAGGTTCTGTACAACTGTGTATAACCACAAACCAGGACAGCACAGGTAGAACTGCCTGAAACCACACTGTGCCCAAACCTACAAACATTTACTTTTACATTTAGAAACATTAAACTCTAAGAAAGAAATAATCTTATATAACTCCAGAGTTTAAGCTGCGTTCCATTTAACTCTGAATTCAGAAGTTGGCGATGGAATACACTGAAAAAATGATATCTTAGTAAATAAAACCCTCTTAAATGTGGTGTGTATATCTAATATTTCTCATTTTGAGATTATTAAAGAATTCTATTAAGAATTTATATCTTATTCCAAGGACCTTTGTACTTGTTTTAATTCATTTAATCTACTAAAAGTGTTTAATTCCCTTAATTTAGAAAATAACTTCATTTATTTTGTTTAAGTTTTTGGTCAAGAAATAATGCTTAAACACAAGCATGCATATCTGCCAACATTTTTCAGCAGATTAAATGGCTTTAAACTAAGAAAGACTAATTAGAAATACATTACATATTCTTATGTTTTGGACATTTTTAACAGGAATTAAAATATTTTTTTTCAAACGTGACATCATGCCAGATGTGCTATTTGCACTATTTTAAAACATTTCTAAGAACATTAAGCTATTATTAAAGTATTAAGGGATCACAACTGGTTTAGCAATCTTTTATGCAGTTCTTCTTAAATAGTTTCTTTCTGGTGTGACGTGCAGAGGAGGGGGAACCATGGGTCCGCCCCACTTCAGGACGCACCGCCCCCATCTGTCCCAGCTGGCTCGCATTGGACTGATTAGGCAGTCAGCTAGGACCAGTATAAAAACCCAGCCTCAGGGTTTTTTTCTCAGGCAGAACAGATCTAAAACGGAAGTTACAAAGAAACTATAGCTCCACGGGGCCGTTGCTATGTTGGTTTAAGTTTGTTTGGGTGTGGCGGACGCCGATATTTACCAAAATTAAGGTATGATTTGAGTTCATTTACTCTGTGTCTGTTTCTCTCTGTGCTTCACGACTACCAGACTACTAGACTTAACAATTACATTTTACACACATACCAGTAAGAAGCAGCAGCCAATCGTGCACAGCATACTCTCAACCGGAAACAACCGTCCATCTGGAGGACTGTATCAAGCTCTAAAACAGTGCCAGTCCATGGGTATACAGTCATATATACATTAATACACATCAGGGCAATTTAGAGTATCCAATTTACCTGATTTCCATGTTTTCAGACACAAGGAGAACATGAAACCTCCACCCAGACAGGGACTTGAACCCAAGACCCCAGCACCGGGATGTTTAATAAAATATATAAAGTATAAATAACTGATAATCTATTTATACAGCTCTGGAAAAAAATAAGAGACCACTTAAAATGATTTACAAATTGTAAACCTCACAAGCCATCAAACCAAGCTAAACTGCTTGAATTTTTGCACCAGGAGTAAAAGTATAAAGTTAACCAAAAGCAGTGTGTAAGACTGGTGGAGGAGAACATGATGCCAAGATGCATGAAAACTGTGATAAAAACCAACCAGGGTTATTCCACCAAATATTGATTTCTGAACTCTTAAAACTTTATGAATACGAACGTGATTTTTTTTCCTTGCATTATTTGAGGTATAAAAGCTCTGCATCTTTTTCTTTTGTTATGTTATTTATTTTCTGCAAATAAATGCTCTAAATGACCACATTTTTTATTGGAATTTGGGAGAAATGTTGTCTGTAGTTTATGGAATAAAACAACGATGTTAATTTTACTCAAACATAAATCTATAAATAGCAAATTCAGAAACTAAAGTGGTATCTTTATTGTTTCCAGAGCTGTGTACAGGGGTTGTACAATGAAACTGAAACACCTGTCATTTTAGTTTCATGGCTAAATTGGAGCAGCCTGGTGGCCAATCTTCATTAATTGCACATTGCACCAGTAAGAGCAGAGTGTGAAGGTTCAGTTAGCAGGGTAAGAGCACAGTTCTGCTCTAAATATTGCAATGCACACAACATTATAGGAGACATACCAGAGTTCAAAAGAGGACAAATTGTTGGTGCACGTCTTGCTGGAGCATCTGTGACCAAGACAGCAAGTCTTTGTGATGCATCAAGAGCCACGGAATCAGTGAATTTTATTAGGAAAACTTTAGGTCTCTCTCTGAGAAACTCTTTTTTTGGCACTTTTTGGCCCTTGCCTGTACACTTGCTTGCTTTGGCCCTATTAAATGTAGGCAAACAGACTAGTGGGTCAAGAGTAAGGCAAAGACACATGGAATTATGAGGAGAGGAGCGGAGCTACCATCTGTCGGAGCTAGAGGCTGAAGAGCCAAGGCCAGACTCTCCATCCGGTGCTCTCCATACACAGCGTTCTGCTTTTCCGAAAAGTGTCAAAAACTGGGTTAACAGTGTGAAAAGATCAGGGGGGAAGTAGAGGGGAAGTCAAAGGGCTTGTAAGATCACTCTCTTTAAAAAAAAAAAAAAATCAGAAAACTGAAACGTGACCTGACTGGCAAACCCTATGTAGCTATAGGCTTTTTATTACCCTGCAACACAAAAACACAATTAACACAATACAATAAAATTGTACAACAATCACACTTAATTACACTACCCAAAAAATAAAAAATACTTGAATTTTTGGTGTAGTAAAACATAGCCCACCACTGCTCTCCTCCTACAGCTTTCCAAGATCCAGTAATTTTGTGCTTTTTGCCCAGCACTCTGTACAACGGCCGCTTAAGGCCATATTTTGCTCCAATAAATCACTTTTTTTACACTGTTATCCAAGCTCAACATAGCTCCACACCTCATTGCTAGAATCTGGAGAGCTCTGACATTTAAAACAAGGCATGAATAACTTTAAAGGTGCACAAGAAGCTTCTTAAAAACCTCTGTTTACATCCCATAGTGCAGGTAAAACTCAGGGCGCCGCCATCACTGTACTGATGATGTCATAGACATATATACATAGACTCCACATAGCTGGCGTCCTGGCGTAGCAGCCTGCATCAATTTCACACCGGAGTTCTTCTTTAATTATCACAGCAAAACAGTGTTCAGAACAAGTGTTCAGGGATATCAGAAGGCATGAGCCTTCCTGCCTGATTCTTCTCTAGTTTTTGATTGAGTTGTTCTAGTTTCCTTGTCACTAGTGGTAGCACATGCAGTAGCTGCAGTGATTTCAGGTTGCACAGGTAATCCATCTCCCTCAGAATGTAATTTTGGTCTGCTGGTTGAGAACATCAGACAGTACACAGCAGGATTAGCCACCAGACTTCATCTGAGGGAGGGATCTGTACGAGATCTGTATCTGAGATGTAAGTACATCTATTGTGTTTTTATCGCCGTTAAGCATGAATTAGCTTGTTTGTGTTTTGCCATTTAGTACAAAGCTAAGTCTAGCCTTAGGAAAACACCCAGCGTTTACATGGCGTGGCCAGCAACAGCTTATTTGCATAAAAGTGACAGAGCCCTTAAATGGCTCATTCTGAGAGAGACTAAAACTGGCAAGAGTAGAACTGGTGATATTTTTATCTTCATGTGAGAGTGATTTTGTGCAAAGATGTTTTGAATAGACCGTAGATCTATTCTAACCTGTGTAAGAATAAGGATAACCATCACGGCAATGTCTGATATATTCATTCTAAAAACAATCTCACCAGAGAGATCTCTAAAACCCAAAATCTGGCAAAATTTTACACCATAACTTTAAGTACATTTTAAGGCAAATACAGTTCTTTTATGATTTTATTCAAGTGAAGGTTTAAGGGGAGGACTATTTTATCTTCCATATCTCCTCTTTATTTTATATTTGGTTCACCACTGCTGCCAGTTTTACTATAGTTCTCTTCCCATTATTTTGAGTGATGAACATCACACACACAAAAATACACCACAAAATTTAGCTGTAAATGTACTAAATGTGCATTTCATTGTGATTTGTAGTATGTAAAAGAATCCCCAAGCCTCCTGCAGCCTCGTGAAACACAGCGCTGTTATATGATATGGCTTCTAAGCCGTTCAGGAGAGGGGTGTTACAGAGAGGTCCCCATGTTAAGCCTTAAAATCTTAACTAGCTGAATACCGCTGGCATGAAGTCACCGATTCGGAAGTGTTCGCTTCTGGAGTCGAATCTCCGTCACATAGCTCAGCTTTCATAGGCTGCCAATGTTTGACCGATTTTCATAGTTCGGATCAGAGACTGTAAAAAAAGATGGACGTAGTGTCGCCGTTCCCATTCATTTAATGAAAATGAAACCAAAATCTTCCTCCATGTTGGCGATCCTGAAATCCGAGTCTGTTGAGCGCAGTACAGACCAGAGGAGGGAGAAAGACTGTGGAGAGACAGCCTACTCATTTAAATAATCCCGCCCCTAAGGGCTGCCTCGAGGTCACAGGCTGCAGAGCGGAGTGGAGAAGAGCTGACGGTCTGTTATTGGTCCCGCCCATAACCAGCCCTTTTACAATAACCACACCTGTTTTGAATAGAGCTGAATAACGTTTTCAAAAACGAATTCTGTGGGGATATAAAATGTAACAATATAAGCAGAGGTTACACTAACTGCTGTATTTAAATAATGGAGGTAGAATTACAGTATATTGGGGGGAAAAAACGTGATTGAAAGTTGTTCTGTTTTGCCATTGAAACCTATGGGGGTGGGTGGGGTTACACAGCTTTCTGAAACCGAACAGCAGAGGGCGCCCGACCTGTGGTGGCTTCACTTTTGAGAGACGATGCTTCGGATTAATAATTTTAGTATCAATCTACAATGCAATAAAAAAATTTAAATGATAAAAAAAACACTGAATTTAAAGGGTGTCCAAACTTTTGGCTGGTGCTGAATTCTTATTTACAAAACTAGTTAGCAATAGTACTTAGTAGACAACTGGGACACATCCTCTGTCTTTGCTTCTAGTGTTGTTTTTACTTTGGTGGTCTTCTGAGGTCTTCAGTCTAAAAGAGACTGACTTGTCATTGGCATATTCCTTTAAAGTCATGCATACATAGGGGGCGCCAAGTGGTCCAGTGGTCTTAAGCGTTGCCCATATGATCAGTAGAGATCGCTGGTTGGAATCCCAGTCATGCAGCTTGCCGTCAGCTGCCAGAGCCCTGAGAGAGCACAGTTGGTCTACTGTGGGTACAGTAAATGGTGCTCTTTCCCTTCATCACTCCTAGGGTGATGTTGATCGATCAGCACAAGGTTGCGTCTGTGAGCTGATGTATCAGAACCGAGTCGCTGCGCTTTCCTCCGAGCGTTAGCGCTGTGATGCTACTCGGTAATGCTGCATCAGCAGTAGTTCAAAAAGAGGCGGAGTCTGATTTCACGTGTATTGGAGGAGGCGTGTGCTGGTCTTTACCCTCAATGTGTTGTGGCATCCGTAATGAGGATATGGTGTCCTGACTCTTGCACTAGACCTTTGGTTTCTGGGTCGAGCGGGTCAGTGTTGGTGCCATCACGTGACTGACCAATCAGCTGCTCTCGCTCTGGGTCAATCAATGAGGTGCATGACAGACGGACGCTAATCAGGACGGCGTGGCCTGTGGCAGCGTCTGCCTTTACTCTGAGTAAACACAGGCCGGGCAGAGACAGACAGACAGACGCACAGCTGAGGAACAGCACCACATTTAGACTGATGAGCAATTATCTGTTATCTGACTGAAACACATACGATATATGTCTAAACGTTTGTGGACACCTCTTCTAATTAATGCAATTTGCTATTTCAAGTTAAGTTAAGCTCCTATTGCTGACGATACACACACACACACACAGAGTCTGTAAAAACATAAACCTACTGACACCATGCCTTGATCCTAAAGCCAGGTATGGGGCATGGGGAGTCTATGTATATATGTCTATGACATTATCAATGCAAAGATGGCGGCGCCGGAGCTGAAGCTAGCCTTATATGCTGTAAACAATGTTTTTTAATAAGCTTCTTGTGCTCTTTTTAAGTTATTAATGCCTCGTTTTAAATGTCAGGGCTCTCCGGATTCTAGTAAGGAGGTGTGGAGCTACTTTGAGCTGGTTAACGGTGGAAAAAGCGTGATATCAGGGTAAACTATGCCCCGTATCACCCAGTCTGAAGGGTGTTTGGACAAACTGTTAAAATTTCTGGATCTCTGAATGCTGTGGAAGAACGGAGGTGTGCTATTCATCAAAGGTAAGAACTTTTTATCATGTACTACTACAACAAAAGTCCATTTCACACCAGAGTTCTCCTTTAAAGTAGCTGAATGCATTCATTAAAAGGGTAGTCCAGAAACATTTTGACATATAAAGTATAATGAGTTAGTGAGAGTGTTATACAGGGTTTGGACTATGAAACTGAAACACCTGGTTTTAGAGCACAATAATTGATTGTGGTGACGGACAGTTCTGGTGGAAACAGGAGAGTTGAGGTGCACGCACATTGAATTCTGCGTGATTTGATCAGCCGTGGTTTTATGTTTTTTGGATACAATCCGGGTAAGCACCCAAACATCCCTTTCAGACAGCTTCCTCTTACAGCGTCCACAGTTAATCCTGTTGGATGTGGTTGGTCCTTCTTGGTGGTATCTCGCTGACATTACCCTGGATACCGTGGCTCTTGATGCATCACAAAGACTTGCTGTCTTGGTCACAGATGCTCCAGCAAGACGTGCACCAACAATTTGTCCTCTTTTGAACTCTGGTATGTCCCCCATAATGTTGTGTGCATTGCAGTATTCTGAGCAGAACTGTGCTCTTACCCTGCTAATTGAACCTTCACACTCTGCTCTTACTGGTGCAATGTGCAATTAATGATGATTGGCCACCAGGCTGCTCCAATTTAGCCATGAAACCTCCCACACTAAAATGATGACAGGTGTTTCAGTTTCATTGTCCAACCCCTGTATAACAGTTTTAGAGGTTTTGATGGTTTTTCTCTATATAAAAGTATTTTGATATTTCGTGTAGCATCTCTCTCTCTCTCTTTTCTTTGTGCCGAGGTCAGGAAGCGTCCAAGGTTGTTGTTTGGTGAGCATGAGGGGCTCTTTCTTAATCAGGTCAGATGAAGCAGACCCTGCCTCAGTCTGAGATTACTCAAGGCTCTTTCAGAAAAGAGAGAGAGAGAGAGAGAGAAACAGACTGCAGTGTGCCTTAATGACGAGCAAAATGACTCATCCCACCAGGCTTACATAACCCACTCTCCGCCCCTATTTTTCTCCCCTTTTTGTTCTCTCTCTCTCTCTCTCTCTCTCTCTCTCTCTCTCTCTCTTTCTCTTTCTCTTCTCTCTCTCTCTCTCTCTCTCTCTCTCTCTCTCTCTCTCTCTCTCTCTCTCTCTCTCTCTCTCTCACACACACTCACTGAAGCATATCCACAATACAGCATGTATCCATACACTAACACACACTCATACATACTCATGCCCTGATCACTCCTTTTCAATGTTCATATCATCAGTTAAACCATTCCAGCAAATAAATGTAAAATAATAAGTTGACCATATCTCTTTTTTTGGGAGAAATCAGATATTTTTATCAGTATATTACATTTCTTCATTTAAGAAGACACTGATTTCTTCCAAAAGAAAGAAAATTGTCAATATATAGAGAGTTATTCAGTGGAAGCTTAATATTTAGAATATTTTGTTGTAAATAATAAAAATATTGTACCTGGAGCATTATTTCTATGATGTTACATTCATTACATTACATTACATTACATTACATTTGGCAGACGCTTTTGTCCAAAGCGACTTACAATATTGAAGTGCAAATAATAGAAGAGGTTAAGTACAAAAATAATAGAAGGTAAAAATAAAGCATCTATAGATAGGGCCTTAAGGAGGTCAGAGGGAAATAATGGGATAGAGGAGTAGAGAAGAGGAAGAAGGAGATGAGGTTAGAAGTAGTTAGTGTGTTAGAGGTGTTAGGAGAGTAAGTGCTCTTTGAAGAGCTCTGTCTTCAGGAGTTTATTAAAGATAGTGAGAGATTCTCCTGATCTGGTAGTGGAAGGTAGTTAGTTAGAGGTGTTAGGAGAGTAAGTGCTCTTTGAAGAGCTCTGTCTTCAGGAGTTTATTAAAGATAGTGAGAGATTCTCCTGATCTGGTAGTAGAAGGTAGTTAGTTAGAGGTGTTAGGAGAGTAAGTGCTCTTTGAAGAGCTCTGTCTTCAGGAGTTTATTAAAGATAGCGAGAGATTCTCCTGATCTGGTAGTGGATTACATGGAGTACATTCTAAGCCTCCTGGAACCTACAAACACTGCTAAATCTCTAAATCAATTAATCTCTGCTAATTGGGATCCAACTCCAATAAAAGTTCTTGGGTTAGACCCCTAACTCTACATTTTCCTCCTTGAGTAAAATGATTGTCACTCCTGTCTCATCTCATGCACAATCAGCTCTACCTGCAATCACCAGTCTCTGGACTACGATACCCAGAATTCATCCCACACTGACATCACTCCCGTTCATGATCACATAAAACTGTGAAATAAGCAAGTGTTCTCATAACACTCAACTCAGTGTCTGTATAAGGATAACTTCCACACTTTAACAAAAAGAGCCAATCAGCTTGCTGCTTATGCTGCAAGTGGCAGTGAGTCAGTATGCTATTGGGTAAAGCTTTTTACTCTGAGGATGTCTGTGCAAGTGCAGTAGCTATATCAAGCTGACAAATCTATGTTTTTAAGCATTGTGGGTCTAAATGCTTTTTATCATTTAGATAATTTTATCAGATTTTATCAGTGATATAAAAAAGGTTGTTAAAATGGTAATTAGACCATTCAAACAGATAGGTGGCCGAAATAAGTGAAACGAGTGGAAATAACTTCCTGGTGGTAAAACCAGTAACTAGCTGACTAGTAAACTGACTTGCCTATAAAAACTTCAGTGAACCATGGTTGAAGGCACCTTTTACAACTGCTATTTTTGTTTTGAACCAAACTGATACCATTAAAGCGCCACTAAACCCTAAATTTAAAATCTTAAACAATTTTTTTATTAATATCTGAAATGTGTTCCTTTAAAGTTGTGAAACCATTCTAGTCCTGCTTAACATTTTTATAAATCTTTCTTGATTAAAAAAAAAAACACTTCTACTGTGGTAATTTCTGCCTGCAGCGCCCTCTTTTAGGTTCAGCTGTGCTATAGTCAATGAATAATACCGCCCCCCCTGGTGATGTCCAACCATCTGCACCTCACTGCTATTCCCTTCTGCCCCACCCTTAAACCCATACATCACCCAGTGCCACTCCCAAACTACCCCTCCCAAGTTTTTTAAGGGTGGAGTCAGCAAAAATTAGGGGTTTAGTGCCCTTTTAAAGGCATGGTAACAAACAGGAAACGTTTGAAATGAATTATGACCAATTTTGTCTCATAAGGCCACACAAATAACCTGAGGGAACAACAAAATACACTTCCTTAAGATTCCAGTAGTTTGCTCACTTCTGCCCCCTGTAGGCTAATGTAGTAAATACAGCACTTTACAAACAGCCTGAAGCAACATCAACATGACAATTTCAAGCGTTCCTCACACGCCGCTTATTTACTCGCGTATTTGTTTGGATTTAAAGCTAAATCTTCACGTTTCAAACGAGGTCATTAAGTGTGTAATCCTCCACAGCAGCGTAAGAGGGGTGAAGATGAGATAAATGTCAGTTATTTGTCCTTGGTGGGAGTTAAGTCGCTCTCGTCCCCGCGAATCCGGCCGGGACTACGGTATTTTGACGTGAATGGCTGTGACACGCGTGATGGTGAGATACAGATGCGAGGGCAACGAGTCTGATTAGCTCAGACTTCACTTTCAGAAGTTTATTTGTACGTGGGCATGTGCAGCCTACATAATCCGAGGCGAAGCAACAAGCCCGGCTCATCTTTGTTGGTGACCCCGTTTGACGGTGACTTCTGTCATCAGATTAGCTCTTCAAACATGGGCACTGTGAGGATTAGCCATAAATAGCTGCTGTCTCAATACATTGTGTAACCAGATACAGGCTCTTAATCATACAACTACACACATACACACACACACACACACACACACACTTACATGCCTGCACAAGCCCCGAGCGGTGTAATATAGGGCCTTTGGAATGGGCCTCATTCTTTGTAGCTTGGAAACTACAGCATGCACGCTAGAGTTTAGTTGGGGTGGGCAATAAAAACATCATATTCTGGTTTAAGCAATATTTTTTTAAATTAAAAATTAAGAAAAATGAGCTGATGCTTAGTATTATTTAAAGAATGTGTCGCTTTGTATACCTCTTGTAGTTAAAACAAGTAATTTGACCAATAATATCCTATTTACGCTGTTCCAAATCTGGTTAGTGTGGCCCACAACTGGTTGGAAGTAAGCTATGCTTTGTCCAGGGCTTAATCCTAATGCAAGTAGCAAGAAGAATCTTTTGAGACTCCAGTATCAGAGTATCGGACATGAGGAATTGGGACAAATGTGGATTATACTTGGTAACTGGGGGGTGTTGGCACAATTCCTGTATTATACTCAGCAACCGGGGTGTTGGCACAAGCATTGTGGCATGGTTCCATTCCTGTATTATACTCAGCAACCAGGGTGTTGGCTCAAGCATTGTGGCATGGTCCCATTTTTGTATTATACTCAGCAACCGGGGTGTTGGAACATATGGCATGGTCCCATTTTTGTATTATACTCAGCAACCGGGGTGTTGGCACATGTGGCATTGTCCCATTCCTGTATTATACTCAGCAACCGGGGTGTTGGCTCAAGCATTGTGGCATTGTCCCATTCCTATATTATACTCAGCAACCGGGGTGTTGGCACATATGGCATGGTCCAATTCCTGTATTATACTCAGCAAGCGGGGTGTTGGCACATATGGCATGGTCCAATTCCTGTATTATACTCAGCAACCGGGGTGTTGGCACATATGGCATGTTCCCATTCCTGTATTATACTCAGCAACCGAGGTGTTGGCACAAGCGTTGTGGCATGATTCCATTCCTGTATTATACTCCGCGACCTGGGTGTTGGCTCATGCATTGTGGGGCATGGTCCCAATACTATATCATACTCAGCAACCAGGGTGTTGGCTCATATGGCATGATCCCATTTCTGTACTATACTCAGCAACCGGGGTGTTGGCTCAAGCATTGTCGCATGATCCCATTTTTGTATTATACTCAGCAACCGGGGTGTTGGCTCATGCATTGTGGGGCATGGTCCCATTCCTGTATTATACTCAGCAACCGGGGTGTTGGCTCAAGCATCTTGAACCAATTGCCATATGCTCTGCAACAAGGGTGTTGGCACGTGTGGCATGATCCTATTCCTGTATTATACTCAGCAACCGGGGTGTTGGCTCAACCATTGTGGCATGGTCCCATTTTTGTATTATACTCAGCAACCGGGGTGTTGGCTCAAGCATCTTGAACCAATTGCCATATGCTCTGCAACAAGGGTGTTGGCACGTGTGGCATGATCCTATTCCTGTATTATACTCAGCAACCGGGGTGTTGGCTCAACCATTGTGGCATGGTCCCATTTTTGTATTATACTCAGCAACCGGGGTGTTGGCTCAAGTGGCTCGGGACAAATGCCGTATTATACTTAAACAACTAAGGTGCTGGCACAAGCTTTTTGGGACAATCCTCATATTATACAGAATTGGGATTAGATTTAAATAGTCGCATGTGGTATTTGTCCCAGAACTGGCCTAGATTAGTTTTGCTATTTTGGAATTAATAGGAGGAAAATTTCAGTTAATAGCTGTGCTGAACTCGTCAAGAGTTAATTACTTGAATTTCTTGCCTCTTAATAAAGTGTTTGAGAGCATCAGTTAAAGTAAAGTAGTGAAGGAGTAGAGTTACAGGTTTATGGGTATATTTTGTTTTCTTACAGCACTTCACGCTTCTCCTGCTCACAACTTTTATGGAGATGTGGATTTCATTTTCCAGCAGGACTTGGCACACTGACCACACAGCCAAAAGTACCAATTTGTCTTACTGTATATAATATTTTAACTCTCTGAGATACTGACTTTTGGGTTTTGAGTCAAGTCCGTGCAAATGCAAAGACCTTTGAAAACATTGTGATGAAACTGGCACTCATCAGGAGCACAGCAGGAAATGAAGAGCAAGGGTTCCCTCTGTTGCACTTTTCTAAGTTGCTTCATGATTCCTTATGTGTTCCTTCATAGTCTGGATCACTTCACTATTCATTTACAACGTAAGAAAATATTAATAATAAAAACTTTTGTCTGATGCTGTAGATCTTAATCTCTTCTCAGTTTCTAATGTATGAGATTTCCCCAGAAAGCTCTTGTGAAAAAATTAGACAGAAAGACAAAATGTGCAGATTTAGAGAACAGAGCACTTCTCCCAGGATGAATCACTGAATACATTTCCGTCTCAGCGCTAAACAAACTCAAATCAATTTTAATTATTTCTGGAGACACGGTTCAGCTGAGAAACACAGGCAGCTCAGGCACAGAGCACTTTCCTCCCGATCCATTATTCACAATTTACATGATTCCCTTTATTTCTCCAGGGAGAGAAAATTTACTGTTGGCCTCTGGGAATTAAAAGAGATACAGGAATAAACATTCAGAGCTGCAGTTAAGGCAAACTTTAAGGATTACAGAGCTTTGATTTTAAAATAGGCCGTCTTGGATGCTGGAATCTTATCTCTGAGAGATTCCAGATAAAAGGCAGCGTATCTAACGGCCTCACATCCACCTGAGGTAAAATGTTTCCTACACTGGTTGGATCTAGCAGATAAAAAGCTTTTAAAATGGAAAGAAAAAACTCTAGTTATCTAGACTCTGGTTATAAACTGTATGTACACAAACATATTGAACATATTGCAGATATTTTATATAAAAACAGCCATTTTATCAGTTACAAACATGAATGCAATAATACTGAACTTTTCATTGACATTTTTGAGATAAATAAACCACAGCGCTCGATTCTCTTGGCGCTCCTTGAATCCGAATGTGAAGTTCTTGAGCCATCTTTTATTGCACTTATTCCACACCTTTCATGAAGTCCAAGAACTCTGAAACAAAATAAAATAATAATAATATAGAGTACATCACCAGAGAAATGTCATAACAACTATGCTATAGGTTCTACAGTATAGGAACACCTACATATCAAACCAAGAGATGCATTTATGATGATATTCTATACTAAACCCACAGTCATCAGTTTGTAGTCGGTCCCCCTTTGCAGTTCCAACAGCAGGCGTAAAGCTCTGCAGTTATTGATTATTAGTTTATATAGTTTATATAATATATAGAGGTAGTATACTGATATACAATGTGAAAAGGATTTTTTAAATCAGTGAATAGCTCTATTTAAGTAATGTTCTAATACAAAACAAATCTTTAAGAAATAAAGGTCAGTCAATATGAAACATTTCTATAATGTATCCTCAAGTGCAGTTGCAAAGATCATCAAACATTATGATGGAACTGACTGTCACCAGGTCAACCCCAAAATTATGTTGCACAGGATAAGTTCATCAGAATTACCAGACTCAGAAATTGCAAGTTAACAGTCTGGAGAGACATGAAAACAGCACTTTATCTGAGGAGCTCCTGCTGCTGTTCCTCGCTGTATGGGTGTTTTTATCCAATTAAAATAGAAAAACAACAGCAAATGGCAACTATTCACTTAGAAAAGAGAGGAGTGGAATTGTGCAATTGATCCACAGCTTTGAGAAAAGGTCCTCTCGTCCCTCAGACGAGCCCAGAATCGGCCCTGAGTACAGAATCATTTATTCAGCACAAGCGATAAAACTCCCTAAAGCTCTGGGAATGAGGTGCAAAAAAGCTTCAAGAGAAGTTACTATATACCTTTTAAATATATGAATACTTTAGGTCAAAGAATCGTTTTATCGCACACTGAACTGAATATATTTGTTAAATGGAGAAAGAAAGGGATTGTGGCCAATTTTAATACTGTAATGCCTCCAATGGTTTCAATAATAACACATTGTATAGTAAATTGATATTAAACTTGTGTCTTACTTGTGCAATAGAGCTTTTGAGAAATAAAGTATCTGTTTTGAATACTCAAACAATTTAAGTGTTTATAGGGTTTTATAGAGCTATTTAAAATGTTTATTTTTTATAAAGGAAGCTGTGTTAAAGTTGTTAAACCCAATACTAATCAAAGCCCTAATTTAAAGCTTTAGTGTTTTATATCATATGTAATCTTAACAGTACAGTAAGTCACAAACATATATTAAAGCTCAGTCATGCAAAAAGAATAAAAATAAATAAACATACCATAATATACAGTGAAACCATCAGAATCTTGAAAAAAGCAGTGATTTACATTTTTGGTCATATCGCCCAACACTATGTGTTCGATTGGGTTTTGACCCCAGAAGCGACTCTTACCGTCGTAGTCGATTTTGCCGTCGTTGTTCTTGTCTCCGTCCTTCATCAGTTCCTCGATGTCGTCCTCAGTGATGGTCTCCCCCGTGGCCTCCAACATCAGCTTCAGCTCATCCAGATCAATATAACCATCTTCATTCCTACTCAAACACACACACACACACGCCAGCTGTCTTACACCTGGAGAATTGGTCCCAGAGCCGTTCACTTTCTTTGTTTTACCAAGTAATTCTTACTTATCAAACATGCGGAAGAGCTCGGCCAGCTCTTCCTCCGATTTTCCTTTGCTGTCATCTTTCATACATCTCACCATCATGACCAAGAACTCATCAAAGTCCACTGTGCCACTGCCTGCGGAAACGAGAGCGCAGCACACTGTTACTATTCCCTTTAAAGACGCAGTCAGTGGAGTGAAAAACACACAGCACAGATAAATCAGGATATAATATTCAGTATATCTACACTCAGATACTTTCTTAGAAATGCTTCTTCAAAAAGTGAAACTACAGTTAATTCTGATATACACTCACCAGCCACTTTATTAGGTACACCTTGCTAGTACTGGGTTGTAGAGCTTAGATTAGAGCTCAGATTCTCTGCCCGAACCCGACCTGACCCGATCCTTTTCTAATTCTAACGAAATAGCGAAAACTGAAAGTGAAAAAACATTTGTGTTAACTGAATCTAATAAAAACGGTAATTAAAAGGAAAAAACATAACTAACTCGAACTGTATTGTGTGTTTATAAAACTATTTTTTGGGCCCGATCTAAACTCTAACTTAGATTCTCTGCCCAAACCCGACCCGAGGCCGAGATTTCCCACCTCATTCCTCGGGTCGGGTCGGATCAGGTTCCAGAAAATAGTCTGAGATGAAGGCATCTGCTTTTTTAATTATATTTTTATTTTATATAAAGCTCTGGTGTGATAATCACAATGTAGCTAAGTAACCAATAATTATCGTTGAGGAAAACGAACGAAATGACTAAAACTGAAAGTGTGAGAGAGGGTGCACACAGGCCAACATGCTCATGGCAAGGCGATGTGAATGGTGTTAGAGTTAGAGTTAGGCCTGATAGCGGGTGCTAGACAGATGCAATATTCTATTTCTGACACCTGCCTAGAATGCATGGATGGATCTTAATGATAAGCCCAGCTATCAGCCTGAATTCATTCAACACTTTTGAGAATCTGACCAGGATTAAAGTGAAACTTAACGTGAAGCACTGCTCTGTCGTGCATGCAACCACATTTTCTATGCGTTTTCTTCAGGAAATGCAGTTTTCTAGTTTCATTTCATATTCGAAAATATCATTCGGTGTAAAAAGACCAATAAAAATGATTTAAAAGGAAAATTTAGATGATGTGTAAAATATAAAAATGAATGCAAATAAAAACAGAACACAATAATTGGCAAATCTTATAGACTTGTATATTGATGCAAGGTTCCTGTTTGACAGTAAAATATATAAAAATATGTTTTACATGTATAATACAGTATAATAATTACACAATGGCTATTAAGTGATCTTTAAAATATGAGGGTCCATAGATATTTGGATTTAGTAATTTATACAGTCTTCAGGTTATATAAAAAGCAAAATGTGTTTAAAATGCCATTCTTTTTTTTCTATATATAATTATCTATTACAGAAATCCTGCTCATATCCTGTTGTCCCTTTTTTTAGGCCAGATACTAAATATAAAATAAAAAATGGATTAGAGGTTTGTATCATTTTTTATCATTTTAGCTGTTCAAAACATTTAAAAAATGAATAAAACAAATAATAAACTTACAGAAATTACAGAAAACTTTGCCAGAGCAAATAAACTAACTAACATATTATAGTTCACAAACATTAGCAACATAGCATAAGTGATATGTCTAAAATTGGTGGTAGAGAGCTTCAACCAATCAAAATGCTCATATAAAGCTCATAGACTCATGTATTATATAAAAAAAGATTACAGGTAATAACATCATTTATTAATAAAAGATCCTTCACCCAGAGTTTACAGTGTATTGATTATGAAATACAGGACAGTACAGGACACTGATTTAGATTAATAACCACAGACAGCACTTAAAGAAGGGATCCTAAGGGGTGGTTAAGGGAGGGTCAGTAAGTGTCCTGGGAACTGATTAGTCTGTCCTCACCGTCCTCGTCCACTTCATCGATCATCTCCTGCAGCTCCTCCGGGGTGGGGTTCTGCCCCAGCATCCTCATCACCTTCCCCAGCTCCTTGGTGCTGATGCAGCCGTCCTCAGCATCCTGCACGAAGATGTCGAAGGCCGCCCGGAACTCTGCAGTAGAACAGCAGCAGGGGGTTATGGGTGGAAAGAGTACAGCATGGTGGTTCAGTACCTTAGGTAGCAATCAGAAACACTATGATAATTTTACTTCTTTTAAGCTCCTTTACCCCAATATAACTAATCAAGTTAAAAAAGAATGCATTTTCTTTAAATGTCTCCTTCCACCAAAATCAATTTTTCTTTGTATAATTTGTTCTCTGTATAATACTATAGGTCTCTCTGAGTTGTATATGATGCTGCACTTGAAACGATTTTTCAGCCTCCATTGTCTGCAGTAGCGAGTAAAAGAACATCCTCAGAAATACAAGTTGATCAGAGAGATGTTTGGGTGTCTACATCAACCAGTGACTTCATGGCCTCGCCCACCTCGGCTTAGGACCGCCCACAGGCCTTAGGCTCGATCAGAGCTGACATTGTCTCGTTAGCTAAGGAGTAGCTAACAGCTCTGTTTACTCTGTTTAAAGCTTCTGTCTACAGAGCTAGTTAATGTTAACTATCTTATGTAAATATCGCGTTTGTGCCAGATTTTTTAATATTGATAACATTTCTCTGCCACGGCGCCTCACCGAAAGTTTGACATTAAGTGAAGTTTAAGGGTTAACTTTATCTAGCACTCAATGCTTCATCTTTATAACTAAGGCTGTATCTCTGAAAACATTTTGTTCTTTGAGTTTTAGAGCTGTGAAATTGGAGGCAGCAGGTAGGTGTTCTCTGCTGCAGTGCTGTTGGCCAATCAGAAGCAATATATTTGCATGTATGAATATTCATGAGCAAGATCCCAAAACCTGTCTTTCTTCAGAGACCACTAATTCAGTGATCTACACCTGAGCACTTTTTCTTCACGAAAAATGGCTCACATAGCATTCATTCATACTAGAGACCACAAAAGAATAAAATGAATTTAAAACCGGTGGAATAAGACCTTTAATAAATATTTACACACCACCAGGGCCCTATTTAGAATTTTTTTAAAGAATTTAGTGATTTTGTCGCAGATTTAGCAGTATGTAGTGATAAAGTGATTATAGTAGAAGACTTCAACATTCATTTTGAAAAATTGGATGATCCATTAAAAAAGGCATTTACATCAATTTTAGACTTTTTTAGACAATTTTAGTCTGTATTTGTCAAAATATAACAGGACCTACTCATTACTGTAATCATACTCTAGATTTAGTTTTGACCCTGAGTGATACCATAGATAACCTCAGCAGTTTCTGATCACTACCTTATTTAATTTAAGCTACATCTTAGTCATACACTCTAAGAAAAGTAAGTACAGATTTGTACTTAAAAGAGTACAAAGCTTGTCGCTGGGGCTGGACCTTATATTAAGGTACAAAAAAGTACCTTTCAGTGAAAGTCCTTTTTTGTACCCATGGTTTTTGTGCCTGTAAAGATTATAAAAATTATAAACATTATCATCAACTAAATATGGCTTAAAAACTAGATGATCGAAAATTGTCTGGCTTTCAAATAAAAAATGTGCAATTAAAATATATATAGTTTATTAGTACAGTGATACAGAATACTGAATGTACCCTTTGGTTGGTTAAATGGTACAAATTTGTACTTATTTCTGTTAGAAATTACTTTGTACTTCAGAGGGAACAAATCTGACCCTGTAAAGACCAGTATTGTACCTTTGAGGGTACAATTATGAAGAATGTACCTTTGAGTACAAAAAAGTACTTATATCGTACCTCTGTTTTTTAGAGTGTAGTCATAATATACATACATCCCCCTCATAGATACTCTATGAAACGTTCAATAATGCCCTTTACAGCCCCAACAATTTACCAATTAGATTCCTGATTTATCAACTATAATTTATCAACTCCTGTAGACACAGTAGAACTAGGCAAACTAAGCGAATGCTTAGAAAATGCCTTTCGCTCTCCTTTAGACGGTGTAGCACCCCTTAAACATAAAAACGAGAAACAGAAAATGATCGACTTTGTGCCTGGTAGGGTTTAATCTTCATCGAATCTTCAAATTCTAAGGCTTATTGCTCTAGAAACCTGAATTTATTTTAGTATTATCTAGCAGCACATCTTAAATATATTGTGGGGCTATTTATCTAATTTATTTATTTATTTATTTATTTACAATAGCACAAAGTTTGGATTGTATCAGTGCCCTATTTTAGTGATCTGTAGTGCACCGGTCAATTGTGGGCCACTCAGCTGGATTTAGGACGTATGTGTGTGTCTTTGGTATCGTGAGGGCACCAAAAATGACAAAAAAATGAGCTCTGACTTTGGCGCGTTTGTATCTTAACAGTGCGGTGCTTTTGTGCGTCTCAGCAAAGACAGATACTGACTGGGAGCACCTTTAGGAATGGACTTTGACTGTTGACTGTTGTCAGAGTTTTATTCAGTCAGTGGAGCTCCTGGGTTTTCCACCACCAAAATATATAGAAACACGTTAAAAATTTACCTGAACGCACCTCACTTCCAGACCACCACACCAAACCATCAGTGTAGATTTATTCCTAAACTCTGACGCTATTTTAACAGCGCAGATGCAAGGCGTGAAAATGGACTGTTGGCATGGTGTAAGATAGCATTAGCAATGATAAACATACATACCGCTCTTCTGTTCATCTGTCAGCTGCTCTACCTGCAAACACAGAGGAATGGCAAATTATACAACATATAAGCAGATACAGCTCACTAACTAATGCTAGCCAGGTAGCATAACAAGCTAATACACTGGAGAGCTCTGCTCAGCTCTGTAGATTCAAACGTTTGTCTCTCTGTCCTGCCTGAAGAAAAATGAGAAGAGCACTTTATCTGAAGAGCTCCTGCTGCTGCTCCTCATTGTATAAGTTTTTTTTTTTAAATGAGTAAAATAGAAAAACAACAGCGAACAGCAATTTTTCACTCAGAAAAGAGAGAAATGGAGTTCCTCTCGTCCCCCCGACCAGCTCAGAATCAAGATCAGTAACTTTAGCCCTCTTTGAATATTGTAGCTTGATAGATAATATTGATGCCACTGAACTGAATATATTTGTTAATTGGAGAAAGAAGGGAATGCCTCAAATGGCTTCAATAATAATAAAATATTGTAAATTGATATGAAACTTGTTTTTTCCTTGTGCAAAAGAGATTTTGAGTAATATCTGTTTGAATACTTACATTTTGAGTATTTAGGGTCTGTTTATAGTGTTTATGGAACTATTTAAAATGTGTAGTTTTATAAAGTTGTTGCCATATCTCTTTTTAAGGTACATTGTTCACATTTTCCAGCTGTTTTTTTGCTAATTAAGTCTGATTTATTCATATGTTGTTTAATTTTGTGGGGAAAAAGTAAACCCAATAGTAATTAAAGCCTTAATGTTTTATATTATATGTACACCTAACAGTAGAGTAAATCACACACCTATATAAAAGCCCAGCCATGCAATAAATAAAATAACATAAAATAGAATAATCTTGAAAAATACTGTGATATACATTTTTGGTCATATCGGCCAGCACTTCTCTGATTTCCAGATACATTCAGCCTACATTCCTCTATGCAAATCAGCGTGGAAGTTGTCTCCCTGTCAGTCAGGCACACTCACTTGTTTTTATTTATCTCTCCTCCAATCCCAGCCCATATTCCAGAGACGGGGGGGCAGCGTTCTGGTGGGAGCGTGAGTTATAAATAAAGCGTGGAGCGCGGGGTTAAGGAGCCGCAGATCAAGAAGACAATACGAAGTGCTTTAAATTAGCATAGCTGCGGGCGGGTCTGAACAATGGGGTGGTAATCCTGAGAAAGCCGGCGTGAATGAGCGAGCGTGACAGCTGCTTAAGTAAGAGTTATCATCCATCATCTGCAGGCCCTCTCAGATCCGGCCCAAAACCAAGCGGCTGATGCTGACTCATAAATATGCCAGTCAAAAAATAAAAAAATAAAAAAACAATCCCTGTGCTCCTCGCTCCAGCACACCGCCGCCGGATCTTCAGGGGGGAGATCAGGGGGGGGAGATAGCGGCAGGCACCACCCTAAAAAAGCGCAGATAGTGGAGGAATTCTGGCTGGCGGTGTTTTATCTTAAGCTGTGCTGCTTCCCGTCCTGTAAACACGTCCTACAGAGGCTACAGAGTGAAGAACCTGCCAAAATTAGCCTGGGAGAAGCAGCAGCCGCTCCATGTGTAGGCATCAGGACACAGCATGGAAACACAGGCCTTTATCACCCGCCCACTATCAGCTCTGATAGCCCTCAAGAGTCAATATATATATATATATATTTATTTATTTAAAGTGAATGTATTTAAAGGTCTAGCTTATCTCTTACTCACAGATCAGGAATGAGAAGAAAAGAAAAAAAAAACATGAATGAAGCCTGAAATTGTGGGTAGATGCTGATATTTGATGTCCTTTAAACATGTATCTGCCGCTGTTAACGTATTGGCATTTATTAAATGTGAAACATGATACTCAACTGCCTGTAAATTACATGGAAATATAGTATTTATACTATAGTAGTAATAAAGTAGTTATGTATGGTCACAAATGCAGTAACATTATATGGTACAATGCTGTTATAAATATGTTATAAAGCAGGAGAATTAGATATGTCATTGTCAAATATAAACTTGAACCAACAATCTACCATAATCTTCCATCAATTTACTATAAGTGTTCAAGTTTTATAATAGTATGTAAATATTACAATTTAATACAAGTTTGGACATCAGCAGTTTAGCAGTAATCAGAAGCAAAGATGACATAGTTGAGATGAGTTCATAGCTGTAGTGATTAACTGGGACATAAATCAAGTTAAACTGCACCTGAACAGCCATTTAGCTCAAACATGAGAAGTACAGTGGATTCAGTAGATTTTTATTTATTTTTTTTAAATGTTCTGCTTTGTAGAATAATACTAAATTAATTCAAACTATAAAGAAAATAAATTGAATTACTTATTAAACAAAAAAAATGTTAAACAATTTAGAATATATATTTTGTTATATATTTTACATTCTTCAAAGTAGCACCTCTTGCTTAAATTAGAAACCTTTGCACATCTCTGCTGGATTTTCTCAGTCAGCTTTATGAGGTAGAGTCACCTGGAATTATCAGCTTTCAGTTAACAGCTGTGCTGAACTCGTCAAGAGTTAATTAAACTTGAATTTCTTGTCTCTTAATAAAGTGTTTGAGAGCATCAGTTGTAAAGTTCTAATCCATATTATGAGAAGTAAAGTAAAGGGGGAAAAAAGTATCCTCAAGTGCAGTCACTGCAAAGACTATCAAAAACGTTATGATGATAGAACTGGCACTCATCAGGACCGCCCCAGGAAAGAAAGAGCGAGAGTTTCCTCTGTTGTACAGGATAAATTTATCAGAGTTCCAGCCTCAGAAACTACAAGTTAACAAACAGCTCCCCAGATAAGAGCATCTAAATGCTTCTTCACTTTAGAGTATTTTGGTTTGTTTAACACTTTATTTACTACATGATGCCTTATGTGTTCCTTCATAGTCTGATAGATCACTTCACTATTCATTTATAATGTAAAATAAAAAACTGTATTATTATAATAGTACTTTTGTGAAACCATACATTAAACCGAATTATTAGCTACTGTTCATAATCTCAATTTATATAATATAATTTATTGTTTTAATAGTATAATATTGTTAATAATCGGGTAGTATAGTACAGCAATTGTGATCACATGACTTGTTTCAGATTTCTCCTGGATGCCCCCAGTCAGCGCCCAAGTGGATCTGTTCAATTCCATCAGCAGCTCACCTGATTGACCATCATTAACTCTGATCCACCAAACCAGACTCTAATATGATGAGAATATTAGATGGTAAATTATATTAGATGTTTTTATGAATACAATAATGTCAAACACCACTTTTTGTCACTGCAAACCCATATGTTGTTTGAACTCAAATGATTTAAGTCTGTTTTACATAAAATTGGATATTTCTAAACAATTCTGAACTATTTTGAGTTAGTTTGTGAACATTTGTGGGCACATATACTGTACTATTCAAACTGAGATCTTTGAGTTGAACCAACTTATAATAACTGATTTTAGTCTGTTGCCATTAGCAGCTTCTTTTCTATTGGCTTCTGTCACAATCTATTTGCATACTGGGTGTGTCCAACAGTTTCTGACTAACAATCACCATCATTTCAACCTTAGAAATAAATCAACTTCCCCTTTAGTTATAATAACTTGATGTATTAATTTATTCTAACTTAAGTTTTCATTCCTCATTGTTTAAAAAATTGGAGCAAACTGGCTGCCTTAAAAAAGTTAAATAAACTCAACTTACCTGGTCTTACAGTATAATAAGAAAAGTTAAATCAATTTAGTTGTAATAACTTGATGTTTTAAGTTATGCTAACTTAAGTTCTTCAAGGATTCAAGGATTCAAGGAGATTTTATTGTCATTCGCATCACATGTGGTACATGAGGTGGAACGAAATTGTGATCTCACGATCCAGTTTTACACCCAAAGAGCTGTTATTAATAGATATATAGATAAAAAAAAGAATACAATAAAATAAATAGAATATACAAAATAGATAGATAAATATCCCAAGAATAAAAAAAATAAATAGAGAGTAGAAGGTTCAGCAACATGAAGTCCAGAGTGCAAGTGTGCTATAGCAGCATGATAATGTGAATTAGAGCAGTGGAGAGAAAGTGTCTCAGTGCAAGTAAAGTGACCATGATGGTAAACAGTAAACAGTAATTTGTCCTTGGTGTCAGTGCAGTGTGTTGTTAAGTGGAGTTTAAGAGTCTTACAGCTTCCGGAATGAAGCTGTTTCTGAGTCTTGTTGTTTTGCACTTAATGCTCCGCAGCCTCCGGCCTGAGGGGAGTGGGACAAAAAGTGCGTGTGCTGGGTGGGTGGGATGACCTTATTACCCATTACTTAACTTTTTTAAGGCAACCGGGTATCAATTCAACTTATCTGGTCTTACAGTATAACAAAAAAAAAAAAAAGTTCTAATATTAGTGTTTTCCTGAGCAAATAAACACTTACTACCCAGATAATGAACTTTTATTCTGTTTACATACATCTAAACCGTTTGCACAGTACTGTACATTTGTAGTTTAATAAAATGTGGAGAAAAAGGTAAAAAAACTCCTTCAACAAAGCTTTACATGTACTAATACAGTATATTAGACATATTAGTAGTTCTAGCATCTCTGCTGTTATAATATTCTTAGGGGGTTATAATTTTATAACTCAATTTAAGTGTCTGAATGAAGCCCAAACCTTTCAAATATTATTATAATTTTTAATTCTTTAGTTAACCTACTGAACCAAACAAAGTCCCAACAATGTGTTTAGCAGATTATGCCAAGTTATTTATGGTAGCCACTGTATTATACATTTTATAAATTTTACATATTAATAGTAACTAAATATAAAAACAGAGAATCTTTATTTAAAAATGTTAAATAAATTTTATTAATCTGAAATAAACTGAGTGCTAATAAGGCACTAGAATCCGGGATCCACAGATTAAAGAGCTGATGCTCTTCGAATAGAGGCCTTCCAGGCCTTTCTGGAGTTAAACTTCATGAAATAAGGTTTAAAACTAATCCTATGATTTCTACTTGAAAAAAAAAATAGAAAAAACTCTTAGTTAACTCTTAAAAGTAGAAAAAAAACCTTTTAAAACTCTAGTTAAAAAGAACTCTTAAACTCTTAAAGTTGAGGGGACACATCATAGCAAAATCTATTTAATTAGTATGAACAATGTCTGACTGATTGTTAAATCTTTTCAACATATAAAAACAAGAAGAATATATTAAATAAACAGTCATTTTAAAGTTTTAAGTTGTAAAAAATGTTTTTACCCCAGTTTTTTCCGTATTTATTCCCTAGAAAACTTTGCTTCCCAGCTAATGAAAACCATTTATTAACTTATATATTGAGTAAATGTCATTTTTTTAGCTTTAAATCCACATAAAACTGCTTTTTTCAGCCTGGCAGATTCTTCAAACAGAATCCTTCTATGGATCAGAAGCTCTCACACACTGTCTGTCTGTCTGTCTGTCTACACTGTAAAAAAAACCCAGTACCAGGCAGTGACTCCAGCCTGTAAACACTCACCGCAGCTTTGTAGATGTCGTTCATGGTGCCGAGGCTCCGAGCTGTGTGGCAGACGAGTGGCGGGACCTCAGGGACTCAGTGGAGATCAGGGCATGGCATCTGGGAGCTTTATAGCAGCAGTGCAGGTTGAGCCGCTCCCTCTCAGCCCCCTAACATGCGTGCACGGGTGTGTGTGTGTGTGTGTGTTTGTCCATGCCCACTGCGTCCATCCATCACGGTCACTCGGGCTCAGATAAAAGCTCAGGGTGGCTCTGGAGGGAGTCCACTCTAGAATGGAATGAGGAGGAGCGGCACGGCGGCCTAATCTCTGACCCACGTCCACCGAACCCCCTCAACATTCCAGCAGAACAGGCCTGCAGAACACCAGAGAGAGGCCACAGAGGTCACACAGCGTCCAAAAACCAGAGATATGATATACATAAAGGAAGGAAATCAAGAATGTGATCATATTTACCCTTTAAACTCACTTTATTCAGTTATTATCAGTGTTGGGCACGTTACTTAACAATAGTAACTAGTTATAGTTACTAGTTACTTCTCCAAAAAAGTAACTAACTCCGTTACTCCACTATAGAAGTAACTAGTTACCAGTGAAAGTAACTATTGTGTTACTTTTGTGTTATTCGCCCTGTAAAAAAAAAAAATAATAACAAAAGAAAATAAATGATGTAATTACTATTATTATTAGAAAAATAACAAATGAAAATAAACCTAAAATGTAGACAAAAATATAATCTAATGAAATGAAAAACTCCACACGACCAAAGGATATTACTAAGACCAGAGACTGTAAAAAAAGATGGACGCCGTGTCGCTGTTCCCATTCATTCAATGAAAATGAAGCCAAAATCTTTCCCCATGTTGGTGCTCCTGATACCCGAGTCTGTAGAGCGCAGTAGAGACCAGAGGAGGGAGAAAGACTGTGGAGAGACAGCCTACTCATTTGAATAACCCCGCCCCTGAGGGCTGCCTCAAGGTCACAGGCTGCAGAGCGGAGCGGAGCGGAGCTGACGGTCTGTTATTGGTCCCGCCCATAAGCAGCCCTTTTACAATAACCACACCTTTTTGAATAGAGCTGAATAACGTTTTAAAAAACGAATTATGTGACAATATAAGCAGAGGTTACTCTAGCTGTTGCATTTAAATAATGGAGGTAGAATTACAGTATATTGGTAAAAAAAAAAATGTGATTGAAAGTTGTTCTGTTTTGCCATTGAAACCTATGGGGATGGGTGGGGTTACACAGCTTTCTGAAACCGAACAGCAGGGGGCGCCCGACCTGTGGTGGCTTCGCTTTTGAGAGACGATGCTCTGTCCAGCTATACACAGTCTATGGCTAAGACTTGTAATACTGAAAAAAAAAAAAACGGAAAAAAAAAATTAGCGTCTGGGTATGAAATTAAACAAACCAAACCACACTCAAAGGAAAAATGTATATATAAACAAAACAAAAGAATGGACAAAAACAACAATCTAATGACCGTTAAAATTGTATTAATATAACAGTTTAACAGCTGGATCAAACAGCTTCACCAAGGAAATTCTACAAATATCTAATAATTAAAAAAACAAAACAGAGTAATATTCCTACCTGGAGTAAAGCCGTGGAACAGTGAAATGACGATGACAGGAAGAGATAAAGCTACAAAGATGCGCAGCAGAAACCGAATAAAGGCCTCAGACCCCGGCACAACACTACCACGGCAATCACTGAATTGATTAGAGCAGCAAGTCGTCGCAATTGTGCCTCACTTCACCACACCAGGCCCAGCAGTCAGAAGGTCAAGTTCACCGGAAAGAGGAGGGGTTAACCAGGGCAAACGACTTTCTAAACCTTGCCACTACCCCTTTTTATAGGGTTAGAGCGACCATCTTTCCATCAATCCATCCTTCCGTCCCTTGTGAATCACATGCACACTTGTGCCTTTGTCTGTATGCGGCTAAAGTAACGTGCAGTAACGGGGTGTGGGAAAAGGTAATGGCGCTATAGTTACAGTCAAAGTAATTAGTTAGATTACTCGTTACTGAAAAAAGTAACAGCCTTAGTAACCACGCCATTTATTTTAACGCCGTTACTCCAAACACTGCTTATTAACCATCCTAGGGCCTGTCCGTAGGTTCCAGGGGTGTCGCCTGGCCTGGGCTTCCGGGGCTTTAGCCCCGAATATTTTTCCAGTAGCCCCGATTAGTTTCGCTCAGCTCAGCTGACACCGAACGCTGTGTAAATGGGAAATCTCTTGACGCCAATCACGGAGACAGTTCAAGAATAAACTTCCGCCTTTCAGGAGCAACAGCCAGTCAGCTTCCTGGTTTTGCAAGCGCGGTGGGCTAGAATAAATAATTTCTGAATAAGGTGTGAAACAGTGGTACAGAAAATTTCAGTTTTTTACAGACATACTGTAGCTTTCACAGCTTTTCCCAGTAGAAGTGAGAAAGGGCAACTAGTTGTAAATGATGAGAGAAATAATAAAAAAAGCCATGTCTACATCTAAAGAATATCTAAAGATAATGACATTGCATTTGGGTTTGTATTTGGCTTTTAAGCGCTGCATTGCTAGGCTACCTGTATGTGGTGGAGTAATACATGGAAAGCTTCGGTTACAGTGCATTACCAGCTGATAATGTCACTCATAAAATGCCTCTCAGCCAATCACATTGCAGGGTCAGAACTAACTGTGGCATAATTACATTTATGGTATCTAGCTGACACTTTTATAGAAATATAAAAAAAAAGGTAAGACACTCACTGATTTAAAACATTGTGAAGGATTTAATAGGCGGAGACTCATGTACACAAAACAGAACTCATTTTGAGATTAGCAAAACTAAAGCTACCAAAACAGATATGGGCAAAACTAATAAAATAACGAACCATGAGAAAGAAACAAACAGGGAGTAAACCAGGACAACAAGCAAAGACTGAAAACGAGGCTGACAAAACACAAGAGAATGCTCAAGAGGTTTTTTATGAAACAGTTGGCAATACTTCGCAAAGTCTAAGACTTACAAAAAGGGGTACATATACAGGAAGGAAAACAGGGGACCAGGTGACCCTGAGAATGATAACTGTTTGTAATTGGCTGATGATGTAATTGTCACATGTGACTGTGGGAAATGTAGTCAATAGAGTCAAAGAGGACCGAAATGTGCCCTGTCTTCTATTAAGTGTATTATATAATTTATTTTAATTTTCAGAGATGTAAAATGAATCCATACAAACGCAGAACCTGTTTTTTTTTCCAGTGTTAGAAGCACAAGCACAAGCGATGTGAACATCAGCGTGTTTTTGGACTGAAATATAAAAAGTGACAGAAGAACCCAGATGTGATACAGAGCCAAAGGCAGCAAACCACTAACTAAATATAGCAGCTCCGTCCACTGCATCCAGTTTTATAACAGTGGCATTACGGGACACGGGGACATGACTGTGGCTTGACACAAAAACATACACAAGGGATGCACCAAAATATTCCTACTTTACTCAAAATGAACAGATCATACACTCTAAACAGATTTTACATTAAAGCAATAATACACTCGAGGTTTGTGCTATAACATGTAATATTGGCACTGCTGTGCTGTGGTTGTTGCACAAACCGCGAGTGTATTATTGCAATTATGCCACAGTTTATTAAAAGATTTTGAGTTGAATAGGAGGAGAAAATATGATCTGTTTGGTTATAAACACTCCACCAGTTAAAGTATTTCCATTGCTGTTCTGTTTGTAGCTGTGCTGTTTGGTTTGTAAGCGCTGCATTGTTGCTAGGTTAGCGTTGTGGCCTCTATTTTCTGCCATTTCTTTTAAAATTTTGGAAATATAAGCTTACTGTAAATAAACTTTAGCCCTTTACTCACCCAAATAAATGGTTTTAAGAGAGAAATGTGTTTAGATTAAAGTACAGTGCTCATTTGACAAAATGTTTATTTTTTTAAGAATTAACATTTTGTTCACTTCAGCGCCCCCCCCAGTGGCGAGACTTGTGGAATTTTAATGGTCCCCTATTTTCAGCCCCCTTACATTCAATTTAAAATATCATATATGAACTGGAAAATATATACACTTAAACTAATTTTCATAATAATAACTCTGATATCACTGGCTGATAATATGTGTAATAATGCGTATTTTCTAATATTTGTGGGACGCGTCTTTGTCTGCGCCGCCTATTGGAGATGCCTATGGCATTTCTGCACTGTTTCTATGGGATCTAGCGCCTCCCAGTGGTGAATAATGACATCACATTTGGTTTGTATTTGGCTTGTATGCGCTGCATCATTGCTAGGTTACCTTTATGTAGCGGAGTAATACATGGAGAGCTTCGGTTACAGTGCATTACCGGTTGATAATGTCACTCATAAAATGCCTCTCAGCCAATCACATTGCAGGGACGGAACTAACTGTGGTATAATTACATTTACGGCATTTAGCTGACACTTCTATCCAGAGTGACTTACAAGGTTATTCCTATTACAGAGGTGGACCAATGTAGGGTTAGGAGTCTTACCCAAGGACTCTTATTGGTGTAGCACAGCATTCAATCACTGGGTTGATACGAAATTTAGCATGCATTTGAATAGAAACTGTGTTCTGCCACAAAAGGGCATGAAAATGCTTCCCCCATTTCCCTGTAAAAAGGTTCTCAGAGGCTACTTTGGGTAGTGCACCTCCTGGTGAAAGACTGTTGATGGCTTGACATAAAATGCGCTCACGGGCTTTGACATCATCACTATATTTTGCCATCTAGGCCACTCATTGGCCAGTTATCATTACCTTCACTGGTAGTGTCCAGACTCTGTTCAGGATCAATTATTACTGGCGGGTCTGTATAATTGGTAAAAATTAGTATACTGTATTTTTCTGACTATAAGGTGCACAGGATTATAAGACTCATTAAGCGACACTACTAACTACACTACTAAGGATGCCTAAACCAAAGTGAACAAGGGTGTCACCATGTTTTCCTGACGTATTCAAAGTACGGATGCCCACACAGGACAAATGCAATGTCATTATAGACCACTGGGAGCCGCTGGATTCCTTAGACACAGTGCAGAAACTCCATGTCTCCAATAGGCGGCGCAGACAAAGGCACAGTCCCTCAAATAAATAAATAAGCCCAGCGATTCAAAAATATGCCTTATTACACACATTATCAGCCACCGATATCATGATAAGAGTTGTTATTATTAAAATAAAAGCTTAGATATATATTTGAACAGTTAATTTAGGATATTTTAAGCTGAATGTATGGTGGTTGATAAAAGGGGATCCTTCTAAATTTGCAGGTCTTGCTGCTAGGGGGCGCCGAAATAACCAAAACTGTAATTCTCAAAACAAAAAAAGAGTCCTAGCTGTTAATCTACACATATTTTTGTAATGAAAACCATTTATTTGGGTGAGTAAAGCGCATTTTTTTTTTTTTTACAGTAAGCGTAGATTTCCAATGTTTTTGCTAAAATGTTGTCAATTTTAAATATTTTTGAAAAATATGATAAAATAATAAAAATGGAGATACTTTTTACTCTGGTCTAAACCAGCGCTGAATCACCAATCACCAACAGGCGTTCTACACCAAAATCACAGGTTTTCTTTTTTTTGTGTACATATTTTTGTATTTTACCTAGTGTTTCTTGTTTTTATGGAAAGTTTCATGCCAGTGCTTCTAAAAATGTGAATACTGTTGATACTGAGTGCTTATGTCTATGAATTGGCTGAATCCTGCAGTCTAGGCAGACACAAAACATCATTAAAAAGCCAGTATTTTCCATCTAACAAAAGTTTGCATTGCAGACAGTAAGTGTAAAGGTTTATTCTGAACCTGAGAGCAGAAAATCTTTTCAGGCTGCTGTCAGGACGGCTTAAATCTTCCTCAAGACTCCTGTCAGGTCCTCTTTACGCAGAAGTCAAAAATGGCTATTTCTGTTTTTTTTAAAAACTATATGTCTAAATAACATGAATACTTGCTCTGCTAAAACTCTGCTGATATATATTACAGTCTGCCAGGTTGGGAACAGAATATCAGTCTTTGTCATTTTTTGTTACTATACTTGAATTACATAGCCAAAAAAATTATATATTTTATACAGATTTGGATTTTTCCCCATGTTATTAATCTATTTTAATTATAGTTGAACATTTGTGGTCATATATACATTCAGATTAGGTTTTTGAGGTGAATTAAGTTTAGTCTGTTGCCATTGGCTGCCACTGGCTGCCACTCATGGTCAGTGTATAGCCATTTCCCTTGGACTGCATGTTGATCTTATCTTCAATAAATTTTAAGTTTATTACATAATTTGAACTGAACGGTCCCTTACACAATGTTAACATTTCTTAATTAAAGGACCAATAGAAGTTGCCCATAATGACCTAAAATAAACTACATTTATACTGACTTCCATTGAAATGTAAGAAGGTTTTATCTCTCTCCTGTAAACTTGCTTTTTTGGAGATACATATTTTTAATTAGACAGTGACAATCACTGGTGTCCTCCCACAGTCCAAAAACATGGAGATACTCTAAATTGGTCTGGTGTGTATGTGTAAAAGTGTGTGGTATGTGTGTAAGTTTGTGTGTGTGTGTGTGTGTGTGTAAATGTATGTATGACCGTGCCCAGATATGGATTGGCACTCTGTTCTGGGTAAATGCTCTAGTGCCCAATGCAGTCCTCCAGGTGGATGGTGGTTTCCGGTTAAGAGTACGCTATGGGCCATTGGCTGCCGCTTCTCACTGGTGTGTGGATGAATGCTGAGTACAAGTGGTTGTGTGTAAAAATGTGATTTGAAGTGTCCTTGGGTTTCTATAAAGAAGCTAAATAAGTGTAACTTTCATTATTTTTAGGAATGGATGTATGTTAATAAGTTAAATGAAGTTGATCAGATAAAACTAAAATGAAATATCTTGGGTTCAGATTGCCTGCAATCCAATAAAAACAAGGTAAATGTAGGAAACACTGATTCAATTCTGCCCCAATGTTGTTGTTTTTTTCTATTTAGGGTTGTAAATATATATTTTTTGATTTCTTCATATAATACACAATTAAACAGAAACTATCATACAAATCAATGATAAAATTTGATACATCAACACAAGCTTTAACAGTCCTAGCAGTGAAGGTGCATCTTCTGATTTCCCAGCTTGAGCGCGTTTTATTGAACCCACTGGTTAATTATAAAGCTACAATAGGTGCACTGGAGCTGAGAAATCGCAGGAGATAGCTGGACCCTCCAGGAGCAGAATTGATGACCCCACCTTTAAAACCATTATAGCCTATAATTGGGGTCGAATTCAAGAGGATGGAAATACAGCAGTTGCCCCTGGGGGATGGTAGAGGTCACTGTTTTTTTTCTGTATGGAGGAACACAGTGATCAATGGAAGTCTTTAGACTGTGTGTAATATACTATATGGACAAAAGTACTGGGACACCTGTGTATTTCTGGCTACTTTAGAAATCAAGGGTATTTAAAAGAGTTCATAATTTATCCTGCTTTTTAGAATAACTGTGTGTAATGTGCTGGACAGCTGGCTTTCAACTAGATTTTGTAAGTATGTATTGACACGGTGACATGTCTCTCCAAACCATCACTGATTATCAGTAAATTTTACATTTCATTTAAAGTAAATCAAGGGATCAGAGTCTGGAGGAAGAGTGGAGAGACACACAGTCCAAACTGCTCGAGGTCTAGTGTGAAGTTTCCACCAATCAGTGATGGTTTGGAGAGACACGTCATCTGCTGGTGTTGATCCACTGTTTTGTTTTCCCACAAAATCTTACAGCACTTCATGCTTCTTCCCTCTGCTACTGACAACTTTTATAAAGATGCGGATTTCATTTTCCAGCAGGACTTGGCACACTGCCCACACTGATAAAAGTACCAATTGGTCTTCTAAAATATTCTCATTTAGGTAACTTTTCAACGATATTCATTTTTTTAAGATGCACTAGTATTTTTAATCCCATAAAATATTTTTGGTCATTTTTATTAAAAATTTTAAAACTTACATTCCTTAATAATAAGGCTTCGAAATACACTACATTTTTTTAAGTACAAATATAATTGGTCATTAAAAAAACAAACAAACATCAATTAGTTTCACTACATGCTATATTTACTTAGAAAAATAATTTAAGTAGTAAGTAACAATTAAGATGCATTCTATATTGTAAACATTACTTTTATAAGATAATTTCAAATCATATATTGTTTTTTTATTCATTATGTACCGTATTTTACAGACTATAGGGCGCACCCGATTATAAGGTGCACTTTCGATGAACATCTATTTTCTTAAAAACAAAACTGTAATTCTTAAACATTTTCTTCTTCTTAAAGCCAAACGAGCGCTGGATGTTAATCTACTTCCGGCGCCGACGCGAGTGGCTGCCTGTTCCAGTAGCTCCGTGTATATTCTATTTCTTATTTGATCTTATTTGATTGTTTTTATATGTATCTTTATATTTTATATTTTATCTTTTTTAACTTTGTGTATTGTGTAACCTGCTGCTGGATGCCAAGAATTTCCCCCCGGGGATCAATAAAGTATCTATCTATCTATCTATCTATCTATCTATCTATCTATCTATCTATCTATCTATCTATCTATCTATCTATCTATCTATCTATCTATCTATCTATCTATCTATCTATCTATCTATCTATCTATCTATCTATCTATCTACACAGCTTTTCTACTGAAAACTTTTTTTTTCTTTTTATTTGGGTGAGTAAAGCGCCTTAGTTTATTTACAGTAAGATACCCATAGATTTGCAATATTTTTAACAGCGGTTATCAGCACTTAGCGCTAGTACATGCTGCCTAACAGCGCTAGACTGAGGAAACCTGAGTGTTCCAGTAAGCCAGGGCACTAGCAGCTAGCGGCTCGTCCCACATAGCTTGTTTTATGCTGCTGCACCTAGCCTTAATGCTGGAGAAACTTCACTGAAAACTCACCCTTATAACTCTGTACTTCAGTAGAGTGGCTTTACGTCTCCTTAATACCTGACTGATAGAATTCATACATAAGGCTTACCAGATTATAAGGCGCTCTGATGATTTTTGGGAAAATGGAAAGAGCCAACCTCCTGAGCACCCGGGTGGAAGTGGCTTGGTTGGGAAATGAAGTGACATAGCATTAGAGTCTCCTGGTAGAACTGCTCCACAGCACAATACTGGGGTTTTTTTATACACCTCTAGCCAATGCCAAGAAATGTTGTGCCAATTGGTACCAATTGGTCCTATTCTATTGGCAATACTTCTTCTCTACAGGCAGAGGCGGTCTTTGCATAGAGGCATTGCTAGGCAACTGCCTTGGGCCCCTCCCACTGCAGCCCACTGTAGGGGCCCCCTGACTAGCTGCAAACTTCCCATAGGCCTACAGCTGGTAATTGGGGCCCTTTGGGCAATAATTCACAGAAATGGTGATTCTTGTATGTTTAAAATGGAAACAAAGACAACACAATAAATTACAAAGAAATACAGTTCAGTCCACACCCCCTCTCTTTCCAGTTAAAATGGAATATTCCATCCACCATGTGGTCATGCCGTGAACCGCTACACGAGGAATTAAGGTGAAATTAAGTGTACAAGTGGGTTTTGAGCGAAGCCATGAAGCGCCACTTGCTACAAAAAGAAAAAAAGAAGGAAGAGGCTAAACTAAAAACAAATCCTCTTCCAAAGCTGATAAGCTTTTTTTTATCAATAAAATACTAATTTTTTTTAAATGAATAATAAGTAATTAATATAAAATAAAAACTCATTTAAAACACAATCAAAAGCTATATAATAGTGCACAGAATAATATCAGTTTCAGTTAGTTTCAGTTTCAAATAATTGAAACAGCTCACCAAAACCTCTACCCATCCTTTATATTTGACAATATTTTATTACTTTACAGGTCCTCACCCATCTTAATTTTAGTTGTTATATTATTTTTAGCCTCGCGCTGAATTTAGCTCCGTGCTGTGGGAGGGAGGGAGGGAGGGAGGGGGAGAGAGAGAGCGCAGCCTGGTTCATTTTGCCTGATTTCTCTTGATTAAATTTCAATAAACATGTGAATGTAATACCTTTTAATACGATATATTTTAATTCACTTGATAGGACCTTATTTATTAAAAAGTTTTTTTTTTTTTAAATCGCAATGCCGCGCGCGCTTTCCTTTTGACTGACGCTAAACTGTTTGATCCAGTTGTTATATTATATTATATTAATACCATTTTAAAGTTTTTCGTTTCTATGTTTTGAAATTTGTTAGATTATATTTTTGTCAACATTTTTGGGTTTATTTTCGTTTGTTATTTTTCTAATAATAATAGAATTTACATAATTTATTTTCAAAGTACCGTGCCCAACACTGGCTGACAATGAGCAAGTTTCCTGGCACAAACCAGCATGAATGACATGAAATGTTTAAAATTAATACAGACATGTAGAAAAACGAAGACGAAGACAAGCTGTAACCTAGATATAAATAATAATAGGATAATAATAATATAATAATAATATAATAATAATAAATAATAATAAATAATAGAATAATATGCCAATTAGGCATATTTGTAGCAGTAGGGTATTTTTTCATCCCTGACTCTAATTCATTTAAGTCATATACCTGATTTGATCTTTTTCCTACAATCCCTGCTAAGTTTTAGGTGAAGGAGACCTAAAGAAGGTCAGTGCATGTTTCTGCAAAAACAAAACAGTGGGCGTGGCATCGCGATGGTTACCATCCATCGCGATGTTGGGTCATAAATGAGGATGGACGATGATATCGTCCATCGGCACAACCCTATTTCTTGCATATTAATGTCGATGGGCCCCCTAGCTAAATTCGCCTTGAGCCCCCAAATTGCCAAGTCCGCCACTGTCTACAGGGATTAAACAGGCTGTGTGTGCATTTGAACATCTGTGTCAGCAATGTATGTGCAATGTAAAGTAGATAAAAGTGTTTATGAAAAGAACTATCCACAAACATTTGGACCTATAGTGTTCGCACAAGAACTAAACCAAAGCGATGCAGCTCAGCCTTCCTCCCAAGTCCCCAATATGTCAGTTTCTTACTGTCAGCGATGGGAAGACACTAACAGTTGCCTCCCAGATGGTGCCTTGTCCTCTGTGATCAGCCTGCTGCCATGTAGCGCTGGGCTACGCCATCCTGACTAGACTGCAAGATGTGCCGAGAACAGTGTAACTGCATCGCTGTGGTATAGCGGAAATGCCATACCATATACAGTCATGTACAAAAATATTAAATAAAAACTTAAAAAAAAAAGTTGGTAACACTTCCTATGAATCCTGTATTCATTATGCATTATATGATTTTATAAGCTTGTATAATAACTCCTATGTACTAATAGCAACATGCATAGCACAGTATAAAATACATACAGCTCTGGAAAAAAAAAATAAATAAATAAGAGAGCTTTTAAAATTTATGTTTTTCTTTGATTTTGCCAAATTGAAAAGAGGAAGATGGATGATCACAAGATCCAAGCTGAACTGCTTGATATTTTACACCAGGAGTAAAGGCATACAGTTATCCAAAAGCAGTGTGTAAGACTGGTGGAGGAGAACTTGATGCCAAGATGCATGAAAACTGTGAAAAACAAATATTAAATACTGAACTCTTAAAACTTTATGAATATGAACTTTTTATTGCATTATTTGAGGTCTGAAAGCTCTGCATCTTATTTGTTATTTCAGCCATTTCGCATTTTCTGCAAAAAAATACTCTAAATTACATTTTTTTTTGGGGGGGGGGGGGGGGTAGTGTGTGTAATTTATAGAATAAAACCACCATGTTTATTTTACTCAACCATGTACCTATGTTTGAGCTGTATAAGCAACTTAATAAGGAAAGTATTCATAAGGCATTATAATCCTGTATCTGTTCATAAGAACATGGTATATGTCAATATTAGACATAATGTAACACAGGTTGGTACCACTTTAAAATAGACTAAAATAAAGACTACCTTTTTATAAAGGGTTTATAAATGGTTTACAATTAGTTTATTAATGGTGACTAATTAGGTTGTAAATGCCTTAAAAATCATTAATAATCAGTTATAACACATACGTAGAAAGGGCAACAATTACCTGTTGTTTGCCAAATAGTGAACGCACAGTCATCTATATTGTTGCCCTTTCTACGTACATGTTATAACTGATTATTAATGATTTTTAAGGCATTTACAACCTAGTTAGTAACATTAATAAACTAATTGTAAATCATTTATAAACCCTTTATAAAGGTAGTCTTATTTTAAAGTGGTACCCACGGGTTTATAAAGAAACATACTCATACTGTATATCATGTTATGCATGTCACTAAAAGTATTTATGATTTATTATGCAAGCTTAATATGCTAATTATAAGGTATTTTTATGCCGTATATAGCATTATACATGCACTCATTGTGCATTATGAATACACAATTTCAAGGATGAGTTTGAAAGATTTGAGAGATAGATGCTTGATGAAAATGTAAGACCATCAATAAACACCAAAAACTGAAGCTGAAGTGGAGGTGGACCATGCCGCATGATAATGACTCAAAGATTTCAATAAATCTGACAGGGGTGTTGGTGGGCATAGCTAACTAGCAGAACAATTCTGAAAAAAAATATATTCTAAGAATATTTTTAAGTACAAGTTTATGCAGTACTTAGCCTTACAAATGTTTCCAATATTTCATTATGTAATATGCAATTAAACAGTGAATAGTGTACATTGATAAGCAATTTGTAAGACAAGAAATAGAAAGAAGTAGAAATACAGGCTGTACAGCAAGTATTTCATCAAAATCACATAGCTGAAAGAATTCTGCATGGAGGAGTGGGAAATACCCACTCCCAGTCAATGTCAGATGTCTATATGTTCAAATATTTTTATTTAAATAAAGCTTTTCAAAAGGTTTTCTCATTTTTCACATAACTGTAAGAATATTAGGCCAATACAAATGCTCCAAAATGTTTTGGAATTGAATTAAATCATTTGCTATGTTATGTTAAAATCCTATTGAAATCTATGACGTTTTTTTCCCATTTCCTGTAATGTTCCCATTTTAGAGAAACAGGGTTGTAGCATGTTTATGAAAGTGTGTGTGTGTGTGTGTGTGTGTGTGAATGAGTGTGTGCTGAGCAGGTATTAGGCTGTATGATGACCGGAGGAGACTGAAGCTGGCAGGATTGTGGGACTGAAGAGCAGAGCACAGACTGGGTGACAGTCACACTGAGCTCTAATGGAATGCTAATGGGAGCTGGCAGAGCTTGTGCGCATCGTAAAATAGGCCCGCGAGTCCACGCTGAATATCAATTCTGACAGAGCACGTAGCCTAGCAGCATCAGATGCTGAAAACACAAGTAAATAGGGGAAATTAAAGGGTTAATTTAATTGTATATGTGTGTGTATGTGTGTATGTGTGCTGATACATAATGTAATACATTACAGCTTACTGATTTATTAACCAGCAAACACGCATTACATTTAAATTCATATAAACTCTTTTAAATCAAGGAGACTAAAGTGCTGCCACTCTGATCGTCAGGAGATCGCTGGTTCAAATCCCGGTCATGCAGCTTGCCAGCAGCTGCCTGAGCCCTGAGAAAGTACAATTGGCCTTGCTCTCTCTGGGTGGGTACAGTAGATGTCACTCTTTCCCCTCATCACTCCTAGGGTGATGTTGATCGATCAGCTCAAGGCTGCATCTGTGAGCTGATGTATCAGAACCGAGTTGCTGGCTAGCTAAATTGGGAGAATATACATATTCACAAGAATATACACAAATACAAATATTTAGTATTTGGATTACGAACCTAAAACACAAAAAAACATAAAACAACATCAATTTCATTAATAACATTCGTCTCTCCTATTTTTATTTATTTATTTATTTATTTACTTGCACAAATAGAATGTAACATCAAGTAAACAAATGAACAAACAAACAAACAAACAAAACTCTGCAGGGAAAGTAAAAAAAAAAAAAAACCTTAAAAGCCTAAAAAGCCTCCAAGGAAATTATAAGAGTAACACATAAAAAAACCCAAGAAATAATTATTAAAAATAATAATAATAATAGTAATAATATGCAAATACTCAATATACATAATCACAAGAATATACACAAATACATATTTAGTATTTGGATTAGGAACCTGAAACAACTGAAAAACAAACAAACACACAAAGAAATATAACCTTCTTTATCTTCATCAATTTCATTAATAACATTCGTCTCTCTTATTTATTTTTTATTTATTTATTTGCACAAATAGAATATAACATTAAACAAATGTTATACAAATGAACAAACAAACAAACAAACAAAAAAAAACTCTGCAGGCAAAGTAAAAAAAGCCTAAAAGCCTAAAGACTCCAAGGAAATTATAAGAGAAACACAAAATAATAATAAACACAAATACACATATTTAGCATTTGGATTAGAAAAACAAACACACAAAACAAAGGTCACCTTTTTTATCCTCATCAATTTCATTAATAACATTCGTCTCATCTATTTATTTGTATTTTTTATTTTTTATTCATAACAAATCACAAGAATATACAAAACTAAATATTAAGTATTTGGATTATGAACCTTAAACACAAAATTAAAAACAACTTTTTTATCCTCATCAATTTCAGTAATAACCTTCGTCTTTCCTATTTATTTATGTTTTTTTATTTATAACAAATCACAAGAATATACAAAACTAAATATTTAGTATTTGGATTACGAACCTGAAACACAAAACTAAAATAACCTTCTTTATCCTCATCAAATTCAGTAATAACCTTCGTCTCTCATATTTATTTATATATTTTTTATTTTTTAATTTATAACAAATCACAAGAATATATACAAATACACATATTTAGTATTTGGATTACGACCCAGAAACACCTGAAAAACAAAAACACAAAGCAACAATAACCTTCTTTATCTGCATCGATTTCATTAATAACATTTGTCTCTTCTATTTCTATCCATTTTTCTTTCTTTATTTCATTCGTTCTCTCTCTCTCTCTCTCTCTCTCTCCTCAGCATGCCCACCCCTGCTGAGACGGTGGAGCTGATCAGAATGCCAGATTGAGCAAATCCTCGACAAGATAAAAAAAAAAAAAAATCTATTAACTGTTTATTTATTTCTGCACTCAGCAGGGGGCAGCAGATGCAAATGATTTCTTCCTCTCTCTCTCTTTCTTTATTTTTTTTTCTTCATTCTCCTCCACTCGAAAAGAAAGGCAGCGTTCTTGCTGGCACGCCGGAGCCCCATCAAAAGGACATATGGAGAGAGCAGCTTTATTGGAACACTCTTTACGAATTTCCTTTTACAGCGCCGGCTGACGGAGCGAGAGCCAGCCCTCCTTTCCCCTCCGACTGTAATCATAAACACATCTCGCGCCGCACCATTCAGCACATACACATCATTTTGGAGAGGTTGCCATAGAAACTCCGTAGTAACGGGAGGAGAATGGGGAGAGATGAGCGCAGCAATTTCCTCTCACCATTTTGTCCTCAAAAAAAAAATAAAAAATCACCCTTTCTCTCTTTTTTCTCTATCTTTCTCTCCGCCTTCTCCTCTCCTCCACACGGCTGAAGCTCTTTCAAAAAGCCCTCTTCCCCTCCTGCGAGCGGGGCTTTAAAATAGCACAGGCAAATGTCAGAAAAATCCGCGGTTTAGGCTATGTCAGAATTCCTATATGGATCAGCACGTAACCTAGAAGCAACCCATTACGCAAGTGGAGCAGAACTACAGCGGCTGCAGGCTGTGCTGAGACTCTTAGAGAAATTCTTAAACTGTGCACCAAAATGTGTCCAAAACACCCCTTAAAATGAGAGAATTCTGCTGATTTTGGGTGCACCCATTTGTGCACCAATATTAGCACAGACACAAGAGTACAAACAGTACAAAAAGCCCTGGCAATAGTCCCAAAATACAATGGAACAGTCTGATCAACAGACAAGCAACAGAACATAAGCATGAGCAGTGGGCTGTAGAGTGTTGGAGTTTTGTCCCATACCTTTGATCAGATCTGATTATCCAACATGATCACTACCTGACATCAAGGCTGGACTGGGACAAAAAAATCGGCCCTGGCAATTTTGGTTTAGACCCCTCATAATTAGCAGAGCACAACTGACTTGTAATTTATGTATGTGGGGTTATATAGAAGCGTAATGTATCATCGACATATTAAATATAAGAAGTTTATTGTCTATTTTTAACTCCACCATTTTTGTCTGCTCTGTGTAGTTTAATTAATTTTTTATCCTTTTTATTGAATTCATGTCTAATATGTATTTTCTGAATTTCTCTGGTACAACAGCTCAATTCAAAATGTTCAGGTTAAAGGTGCTTTCTCCTCTAAACAGCTGTAACATGTATTTGTATCAGGCAACAAACAGAATTTTAGTTCAGTGACCAGGGTTAAGAAACTGCTTTAAACTTCCAACATTACCCAGTGTTGTACTCAATTCTAGCTATCCTCTACATCCGGCTTCTAGCAAACTAGTTAGCTAAATGGATTTTCATTCATTATAGCTTAAGTCCTAAATTACGCCACTATCACTGGTCTCAGCTACACTGGTAAAACTTGTTTTAGCGTTTAAAGCTGGTTCTGGGTAATTCCGCGCTGTTGGGTCAGAGAGGGCAGTTAGTTCATTAGTTGGATCAGCTGTGTGTAAATATACGCTGTAAACATTGTGTTGCTCTACGCTGTTAACTGGTGTTGCGCCGAAAAGAGTCCCCTCCAGATCTCTGAACTAATGCGAAACAAATAGCAGACATGCGCAGACTCGCTGTGTGATGTCAGCGTTTTCAGGAAGCTTCTTTTCCCCGTCCGGGGTCTGAATGTCTGAACGTAGTTGACCACGCAGAGAGAGGGTGGGACCGCTTTCATCCTATATCCTGATTGGTTCAGTCCACTGTCTATATTGAAGAATGGCCAATGGGCCGCCCCGTCTACATTGTGGGCCGGTCTCTTAGGAAAAATAGGGAAGTAAAAATATCCAACAGCATCGGCCCCTGAGGACTGCCGGCCCGCCGAGCAACTGCCCGGTACGCCAGATTACCAGTCCAGCCCTGCCTTACATCCCTATTGCTCTAATAGAATAAAGCCAGGCGGACACTACGATTTAAGCTCTATTTTTGCTTCATCGTGTGTTTGTCTAGCTGTGTGAGAGGGGAAGTAATGTCCGAGTAACTGCCCAAATGAGCTGTGAATGAGCAATCGGATGCAAGGAGGGATTTCTGACATGGTAACAATTTTGGGTGAGCTGTTCTGCTAGCTGATTTCCTAATGTCACAAACCAAGTACTGTAGATCGAATAGACCATTACATACTGATACTGTCTATTTAATTAACCAGCAGACAAAATTCAAGTGTCTGAACGCACATAGCGAGAATGCTTCAGACACTCCTACACACATGTACACTGATGTAGCAGCATAACTCTAATTCCCTCTGTAAAATGGACAAACTGTATAGTCCACGTCGTCTCAGCCACCTGCGAGTCTATGTACGTCTCTTATTATCAGTGTTGGGCACGTTACTGTGAAAAAAGTAATTAGTTACAGTTACTAGTTACTTCTCCAAAAAAGTAACTGAATTACTAACTGAGTTACTCCACTATAAAAGTAACTAGTTACTCGCCCCCATAACCCCCACCCCCCCAACCTTCTTAGAGCGTTTTTCATAAGCCAGATAAATTAGCCCATGTCTGTCTTGTGTTTTTCCCTCATTTGGTCCCTTGTGCTCCTGCCCTCTGTTTTCCTGTCATGTGTTCCCAGCCATGTGCTACTGTTGTGTTTTTGTCCTTGTCTCCGCCCTAGCCCCACCCTAGCCATTAGTGTTGTCACCTTGTGTCCTGTTTGTAACCCCGCCCCCTCATTACCGGTCCTCACCCTCCTTGTGTATAACTAGCCCTTTGTATGAGTGTTCGCTTGTGGAGTCTTTTGTATCCTTGTGTTCTGTATATGCGTGTATTGATTTTGTGGTTTGTGGTCCTTGAATCTGTTTCTTTTTGTTAAGTAATTGTGCCTAGTTTGTTCATTTTGTATTCTTAGTGTTATTCTAGTTTGTTAGTTTCTTGTTTCATTAGTTAAGTTAAGTTTTGTTTATTAATCTTCCAAGTTTAGTTTTCTTAGTTTTTGCGTTACCCGTGTTTGTTTTCTGTTTTGTTTTAATTTATTTTGTTTGTTTAATAAATTGAAAAAATATTAAACCTGCACTTATGTTCACCCTCCTCATACATGACACAGAGCTCCAGGGACGTGCACAGGAATCTTAAAGGGCATATCGTCGCTGTCCAATGAAAAGCACTTATCTCCAAAACAGCAACTTTACAGGAGAGGGAAAAAACCTTCTTCAATTTCAATGGAAGTCAATGTAAAAAAAGTTTATTTCAGGTCATTTTGAAGAGTTTCTATTGGTCCGTTCATCAAGAAATTTTGGCACAGTGTAAGGGACAGTTTGTCTGTTCAAATTATGTAGTAAACTAAAAATCGATAAAAATGGAGATAAGTGTTTTTCATAGGACAGCGACGATATGCTCTAACCTGAAGAAAGTGGGGAAAAAAAGAGTCTCTCTATCCTGCATTCGTCTCTTTTCCGTGGGCATTTTGAATGTTCTGCATTAACACAACGTGCATGTGAATAATTGGAATAGTGCTTTATGTCCGTCATTCATCTTGCTGGATAAAATGAAATGTTATCAGCTGCATGTAACTTAGTTTGGTTAGCCTCCCACAAAACAACCTGAGCCATGTAAAAAGTTGACTGCAAGCTAGCTGGCTGTCGGGGTATTTTGCTACCTAAACGTGGCACAGTAGGTGCTGTCAGATTATTTAGGATCACTAAACGTCCTAAACTCGACGACAGCGGATTTTAGAGCAGTTGATTGTGATCATATCTTGTAATACTGTGAAAGCTACATTTCAAGCTCACCTTCAGGGTAGTCGCTCTACTCCCACGGCATCTTCAAACTCCTCTGCTAGTCGGCTGAAGCGCCGCCCGGTCGTGTGCTGCGCTTTTTTTTTTTTTCTAGTGAAGCGTGCTGCGTGTCCCCCGCTATGCCTCTCTCTCGAGGTGTCTGAATCTGAATGATTGACTCTGAAAACTTCAACCAAAATTACGAATTATAAAGAAAATCTTGTTGAAATATGAAATGATATTTGCCTATATTATTTTTTCCCCTCCCTCGGAAGGGCAATATCAGCCAAGGACGGCAAAAGGGCAGTTGCCCAAGCACTTTGGGCCATAGCGTCTGCACGTCACTGCAGAGCTCTTATGTCGCAGCATGTCAGTTGGACCATACAATGTGAGAGATTATAAATCACAGGCATTGTTTATACACACTACAAATGATTTAAATGTACAGTTTGAGCTCTCCGCAATGCACCAATTAACAAAATCGTACAGTGTCTGCCTGGCTTCATGCAATCAAATTCTGATAGCATAGAAAAGCACAGGCAACTAGAAAAGTGCTAATTAAATGTGTGAGCAGAAAGTGGTTCTCATTGGTTGCAGAGGTGGTGCTAGGTGGTTGCTACGGTGCTGCTAATCAGTTTGTAAAGTGTTGCTATGCTAGTGCTAAGCTAGATGTTGCTATGGAACAGCTCTAGGTTGCTACATGGTTTGCTGCATGATTGCTGTGGAAAAGGTTTGGTTGCTAAGGGTATACTAGGTGTTCAAAGTGGTTGCTAGGTGTTGCTGAAAATGAATAGGAATTAATGGATGGAACAAAGGATAAAAAGGCTCCTGTCTTGAATGAATAGTAGTGAAGTTGTGTTACAAGGGATGAATATAAAAAGACAAATAAATGAGTGCAGGTCAAAATTATTCAAGGGAATTCTATATCCTAGATGGATGGATGGATGGATACTTTATTTATCCCAAAGGAAATTTAGGCATTCAGCAGCAACAACACAATACAATAAGAAACATATTCAAACATAAATTAAAACAAAGAAGAATAGAAAATATATAAGGCTATAAAAAAACGTACTATACAAGGTAAAGGTATATCTGTAAACAGAACAGTGCAGTAGATGTTGCTAATGGTCATTAAATAATAAAATAAAATAAAAATTAAATAATTAACAGAGCTTGTATGGTTTACACAGAAGCACAGTATATTGGGGCTTATAAAATAAAAGAATGGGATCCAAAGGGGAAAAATAGGGATGAAATTTATTGTATATACATGCAAACCTCACAGTTACACAAACCAATCTGGAGTTAAAAGGTCCTTCCAGCTAGAAGGATATTAAACTCTGGAATGTGGTGTGATGGAGTTTCATCCAATAGCTTAAGCCAGAACCAATTTTCCTACATCATCAGTACCTGACCTATCTAATGCTGTTTTGGTGTAAAGCAATCAAATACCGACAGCATAGAAAAGCAATGCAAATACAATGGGACGCTCTGGAGCAGCTGCACATGAACCTAAGGTCAAAAAGGCCCATTTAGAAGGGTATAAGCCCCCCAGCACTGGGTTCTGGAGTGATGGAGCTTCTTCCAATACCTTCCACCAAAACTGATTATCCAACAAAAATGCAATCAATCCAAAGCAAATGGAGCAAATCAAATTCAAACCCTTTAGACAACATGGATTTGCAGCTTTCCAAATATATTGGTTATGCCATTTATTATATTTCAATAGAAGTCAATCTAAAAAGATTTTAAGTCAATTTAGAGCAAAAAAAACAGGTAGTTTCCAGAACCAGGAACATTCATTCGCAGTGGGAACCAAAGAATACTAGGTTCTTTAGAGTGAACCGGGACCCCCCATCAACGGAAACTTGTGAAACACACCAGATTTTGGTGAACAAGAGCTCATTGAGGGCACTGTTTTAGCTTTCTATATGCAAGCTATCAACCGTGCACAGTGCAGCTTGGTTGCAGCTTTGCTATCATAACGACGGGAAAAGTACACCTTGCGTGGTTTCTACCCCTAGTCTATTTTCATGCCTTTAGTCATTGGCGCACCTGTGTTTTCTGTTGCCAGGATAGCAATGCACCAGAAATGTACCTGAACACACCTCATTTCCAGACCGCCACACCCATCAGTGCAGATATATTCACAAGCACTGTTGCTATTCAAACAATTCAGATGGAAGGCATGAAAATAGACTGTTGGCAGGGTGTAAGATAGCAATGAGCACCACAACACACCTTGCACTGGGTGTAAGACAGAGCCCTGAGGGTTGTTATACTGTAAGAACTTCCAGAGAGTCAATCATTTTGATTTTAACATTGGATATTTTATACTTCACAGGCTCTAGTTGCAAATTTGAGAACATGGCGGACAATCTGGCGTCATTTCTGTAGTACAGAAGGGACTAGAACCATGATGCTCATGTTTATATACAGTGAATGGATTTTACTGACTTATATATAATGGTTTTGACTTAAATGGAAGCTTAACAATATGCATTAATGAGCCCTAACTGTCGAGGCTTTTTCGCCGGTTAAAATCAAAATGATTGACTCCATGGAAGTTTTTACAGTCTAACAACCCTCAGGGCTCTATCTTACACCCAGTGCAAGGTGTGCTGTGGTGCTCATTGCTATCTTACACCCCGTCACCGGCCTATTTTAATGCCTTCCGTCTGCATTGCATAAATAACAACAGTGAGTGTGAATATATCTACACTGATGGGTGTGGTGGTCTGGAAATGAGGTGTGTTCAGGTAAATTTCTGGTGTATTGCTATCTTGGCAAGAGAAAACACAGGTGCTCCAATGACTAAAGGCATGAAAATAGCCTGGAGAAAAGGTCTCGACAGTTGAGGCTCATTAATGCATATTGTTAAGCTTCTATTTAAGTCAAAACCATTACATATAAGTCAATAAAACCCAGTTACTGTATATAAACCATGAGCGTTATGGTTCTATTTTCTTCTGTATTATAGAAATGAAGCCAAATTGTCCACCATGTTCTCAAATTTGCAACTAGAGCCTGTTAAAATCAAAATGATTGACTCCATGGGAGTTTTTACAGTCTAACAACCCTCAGGGCTCTGTCTTACACCCAGTGCAAGGTGTGTTGCGGTGCTCATTGCTATCTTTCACCCCGTCACCGGCCTATTTTCATGCCTTCCGTCTGCATTGTATAAATAGCAACAGTGCTTGTGAATGTATCTACACTGATAAGTGTGGTGGTCTGGAAATGAGGTGTTTTTATGTAAATTTCTGGTGTATTGCTATCTTGGCAACAGAAAACACAGGTGCTCCAATGATTAAAGGCATGAAAATAGACTGGTGAAAAGGCCTCGACAGTTAAGGCTCATTAATGCATATTGTTAAGCTTCCATTTAAGTCAAAACCATTATATATAAGTCAATAAAACCCAGTCATTGTATATAAACATGAGCATCATGGTTCTATTCCCTTCTGTACTATAGAAATGAAGCCATATTGTCCACCATGTTCTCAAATTTGCAACTAGAGCCTGTTAAATATAAAATGATTGACTCCCTGGCAGTTTTTTACAGCAGGATGCTCATGCTTATATATTGTGACTGGGTTTTATTGATTTATATATACCGTATTTTTCGGGCTATAAGGCGCACTTAAAATACTTATTTTTTCCCAAAAATCGTCATTGCGCCTTATAATGCAGTGCGCCTTGTGTATGGATTTTGCTTGTGTTTACTGACCTCGATTTTATGTGGTACACGGCGCTCTGTTGTGCAGAATTCCTCACCCACGCCAGAAAAAGATCCCCCTCTTGGGCTAGCGCGCGGTTACCTTTGACTGCCGTACTGCCTCTCGGCTGTGGTTCAGGGTAGCTAGTTTCCACTGTAGCTCCGTGGCCAGAACAAGGTGCCGGTAAACTTTCCTTTCCACCCGTTCTGGGGTAATAGCACAAACTGTTTCTTTTTAGTGCCCACTTCTAAGTAAAGTTAACCTCTTAACACGCGCTGGCCCACCGGCGGGCCAGAAATATTTAATATTTCATAACTGGCTGTGTTTCTGAATAGTTATGAACAGTTACAGGTTCAATATAGACATCCAATATACCATTTTAAAGCTTAGAATCTCTGCTTTTGAGCTATTTAGCCTATTTAGCGGAATATCCTTTCAGAAAATAAACATTTAGGGCGAAATATGCCTTGGTTATGATTTCAATAATTCATAACTCTCATATTTGCGTTTATCGTTCGTCCATATTTCATCGAATGCGGTCATGTCATACACCATTCGAACCGTCTGGCTCTCCGGATTCCAGAACTGTGCTTTTACTGTAGGATGTATGTTTCATGAATTAGAGCTGCGTCAGAGCGCATGTTTCCAGTAATAAAAGGCTCTCCTTTTGTCCTGGGGTAACCTCCGGTCACTGCCGCCACCCCCCGAACACACACCCGCGCTCAGCCACAGGTCCTACCTTCAAAACGCGTCCAGACTAAAGAGAATCCATCAATCCAGTCTCCTGTAATCCACAGCTATATGCAAACAGCGCTGGAAATCACTTCATCCAGAAATGAAACTTATCCAATCTTTATCTCTGTTTTAAAACCGTTTTATTCACCGAATTCGGCACAACACGCTATTATAGTCAGAAGCCTCGCGGAGTAATGCGGTACTTGCTGTGCTTCAACATAATATTATGGTCTGTCGGAGCGTTGCGGCTACCGTTGTCAGGAGCGTCGCGGAGTAATACGTACTTGCTGTGCTTGTTGATTTATTGCTCAGAGATGTTGTTATTTTTCACAGATATTGTGAAGGATTTATTGCTCAGAGTTATTGTTACTGATATAAATAAAGTTTCATTTAGTGCGCCTTATAATCCAGTGCGCCTTGTGTATGGACTAACACTAAAAATAGACCGTTCACTCATCGTGCGCCTTATAATACGGTGCGCCTTATAGTCCGAAAAATACGGTAATAATTTTGACTTAACCATATGTGTTAATGAGCCCTAACTATCGAGGCCTTTTCTCAAGCCTCTATTAAAGCGATGTACGCTGCGTTTCTGAGCCTCTCTCTCTCTTATGCAACGCCACTTACTGCAGCTGCTCTGTGGCGGCTCTATATTGTCTGAGCTGAGCGACTGAATGTGGTCTCTGTGCAGCCCCCGCGCACTTGTTCTCTCGGTGGGGGGTTACTATGAGTCCATCAGCCTGCTTCCACGAGGAGCCTCTGGACTGCGGGATTAAAAGAAGAGTGGCTCAAGGCTGTTTTATCTCTCTCCGTGCAGCTAGCAAGCCGAGCGATTAGCTCTCAGAGGGAAGGAGGGGAGGTGAGGAGGCTTTTAAATGGCGCTTGATATCTGGGGTGGGGATGGGAGGGGGGGGGGGACAGTCGGCTCTACATTTTCTACATTTTCCTCACAGACCCTTTTGCTTCATTATCACGAATTTCTGTGCAGTGTTTTAATAGAGAAATGTGGTTTTCGTGTCGTTTTCGTGTCGTTTTCATGTGGTTTTCGGCCTACTCAGATAAATAGCTTCATAGTAAATAGTGTATTGTTCCTGGTAACTATCTAAACAGATATTTTGTGTGATGGTGATTTTAATATTTAGTCAAAGCAATAATCATGCAGTTCTGGGCCCAACTAAACCAGAGCAATTATTATAGTGTCTCATCGAACCTTCAATGAGGTTGAAACCACATTACCTCCAGCCTGACCTGCCTACCCATAACCCCCCATAACACACACACACACACACACACAGAGACACACCATCTCAGCCGCGGGCAAACTCTTCCAGTCCAGCGCATCACCAAGTCCATAACCTCCTCTCTTTCTCTCTCTCTCTCTCTCTCTCTCTCTCTTTTGTTTGGTGTCCCTCTCAGATACGCTATTATTCTGTCCTACATGAAAGGCTGTGTATGAGGTTTTGCACAGCTCTGATATGAGCGAGCTCTTTGTGTTAGCACTGTGTTCATGTGTTCATGAATAGCAGCACACAGCCTTAGGAGAGGACATACAGTACCCTGAAATAATCTGCTCCATAAACTAGTGCTGGGAATGCACAGGATTAACCTGAATAAATGTATTATTTTTATCAATATTATTATATTGTTACTTTTTCCTGTAATTCCCTCTTTCACAGAGCTGGAGTTGCTGTGGTCCATTTTCAGCTCAAATTTGAAGAAGGCAAAAAAAAAAAATAATCCGAGGGGTAGTTTGGGAGGGACATTGAGTGATGTATGGGTTTAGGGGTGGGGCAGAGCAGGGCAGGAGAGAGAGCTGATTGGCTGAATACAACCCAGATAGACGTCACCAGTCAGATGTTCATTGCTATCTTGGCAGTGAATTTATTGCGATTTATGCCTAAAACACACCCATGATTGATTAAGAGCATTAGTACATGCCTTTTGCGCCTTTAGACCAACGCAAGGTGTACTTTTCCTGTCGTTACGATAGCAAAGACAAACTGACATGCCCTAAATCAAGCATGAAACCTTAGCTCAATCAGAATAATAGATTCTAATAAAAAAAATCCTAACTGAACTGATAGCCTTTTTTAGCTGGGAACTAACTTTTGGCTCCAAGAACTGTGTCAAACAGTTTAAAACTAGAAAGATAGACAGACAGACAGACATACAGCTACTTTATTAATCCCATAGGAAAAATCACATATTGCAGCACCCAATCACATTAAGAAAAATAAAATAGTATTAATAACTCTACAGTAGTAATATATTCATAAAAACTAACAAAAGAATACATTTATTTAGAAATAAATATCCTGAATACTCCTATCAGAATAAAGTATTGTAGATAAATAAATGGCCTATCTTAAGTGGACTAAACAATGAATATGAAAGAATAAATATGAAAATTAGAAAAAAAAGTGTATTGTCCATCATGTGCTCAGTTTGTTGGTGCTTAAGTGTTCACGTTTAGATGTCCGATGCTAATGCTAATAGATCAGCAAAATAAGATGCATTTTTAAGTAAATTTACTAGTTTGCAAAGTGACTCAGTTTTACTTCCTAAAAATACAAGGACATCAGAGCTTGGTAAGTTGTGATTAATCGTGATAATTTACAGAATATCACTATTGTGATTAATCTGACTACATTTTTTTATTGATTGAATCCACTGCTAGCATTTCCACTGCTAGCATCGGCAAGAATTAGCCGGGTGCACAGTGTCCGATTTCAGACCGCCAACATAGTTTAATGGCAATACAAAAAACACAGGTGCTTCACTGACTGAATACAACCTAGAAGTCAACAGCCAGACGTTCATTGCTATCTTAGCAGTAAATTGTCAACACAGGTGCCTTCTTAATGTGCATACAACCCAACTTGTTACTTAACACATGAACACACTGCAGAAGTATTGGACATGTCCAGGTAGCTGCACCGTTAAAATAGCAATCTGCCAAAGTTGCAGCACACCAGACTCTTCAAAGCAAAGGCTACTGACGCCCTCATTGATTTATTGCACTTTACACCAAAACACACCATTGATTAATTAAGAGCATTAGTACATGCCTTTTGTATGTTTAAAACAAAGTGAGGTGTACTTTTCACATCATTATGATAGTAAAAGACACACTGACATGCCCTAAATCATGCATGAAACCTTAACTAAATTTTTTTTTTAAATAAATCATGCAAACTAAACTGATAGCCTTTTTTTATCTGGGAACTAACTTTTTGGCTCCAAGACCTGCGTCAGTTAAAAATTAGAAAGAAAGATAGGCAAGAATTAGCCGGGTGCACAGTGTCCGATTTCGGGCCGCCGCCACAGTTTAATGGGATATTGGTATCCATTCTAATTTGGTGGTAATGCTGGCTTTCGGCCTTGGCTTTGGCTGGCTGCAGAAAATGATGTCCAGTCTGGGGCTGAGAAGCTGAGATTATGGTTTTTGAATGTGTAGGAAATGCGGAACATGCTGACATTTGGATTTGGTCTCCGCGGAACGCCGTTAAAGCGGCTGAAACTACCTGCCGCAGCAAAGATTGCGCGGTCCCAAATGCCTTGTTATAAATGAAGCTGGACGGCAGAAATAGGCACTCTGAGGCTTGTCACTCCTGTGCTGCAAGAAGCCATCAGCTTCTCATAATGAGGGGGGACCATGTTTCAGTTTTTAAAGAAGAACACACTGGGGACACACAGTGGTTGGGATGTTGTTACTGGGGGGCTTCATGTAGGCCTTATAATATCTAGGACCATTCCAAAATGTGTGTACAGCTGCATCTCAAAAAAAATTGATTATCAGTGAAAAATTACTTTATTTTAGTAACTCAGTTCAAATTGTGAAACTCAAATACATTTAATACACACAAAGTGATCTATTTAAGAGTTTATTTATTTTATTATTGATGATTACAGGGGTCGTACAATGAAACTGAATCACCTGGTTTTAGAGCACAATAATTTATTGTGGTGACGGACAGTTCTGGTGGAAACAGGAGAGTTGAGGTGCACATTGAATTCTGCCGTGATTTGATCAGCCGTGGTTTTACCTTTCAGACAGCTTCCTCTTACAGCGTCCACAGTTAATCCTGTTGGATGTGGTCGGTCCTTCTTGGTGGTATGCTGACATTACCCTGGATACCGTGGCTCTTGATGCATCACAAAGACTTGCTGTCTTGGTCACAGATGCGCCAGCAAGACGTGCACCAACAATTTGTCCTCTTTTGAACTCTGGTATGTCTCCCATAATGTTGTATGCATTGCAATATTTTGAGCAAAACTGTGCTCTTACCCTGCTAATTGAACCTTCACACTCTTACAGCTCCTACTGGTGCAATGTGCAATTAATGAAGATTGGCCACCAGACTGCTCCAATTTAGCCAAGAAACCTCCCACACTAAAATGACAGGTGTTTCTGTCTTTTTGTTGCACCATTGTTGGTGCACGTCTTGCTGGCGCATCTGTGTCCAAGACAGCAAGTCTTTGTGATGCATCAAGAGCCACGGTATCCAGGGTAATGTCAGCATACCACCAAGAAGGACCAACCACATCCAACAGGATTAACTGTGGACGCTGTAAGAGGAAGCTGTCTGAAAGGGATGTTCGGGTGCTAACCCGGATTGTATCCAACAAACATAAAACCACGGCTGATCAAATCACGACAGAATTCAATGTGCACCTCAACTCTCCTGTTTCCACCAGAACTGTCCGTCACCACAATAAATTATTGGGCTTTAAATCCAGGTGTTTCAGTTTTATTGTCCAACCACTGTACATATAAGCCAATATTAGAAGTATGAGTCTGGGAATTAGAGAACCTTTTTTTATCTTCACTCTATAATAATAATAATAATGAATGAAAGCTAGCAGGGCCTTCTCACCATTATGTGAAATTGTGTCATGCTAATGCGTGGCTGTTAGCTTATTCGTTATTAGCCACGTTAGCATTTCTGGACAGACAGTTTCTTTAACCTGCCAGGTCCACTTTCGCTCAGCCTGAATAAAGGCTATACGCTCTCGGATGCAGCTTGACTGATACGCTGACTGACGTTTCTGGCACAGTTTGGATGGTCCACTTAGGCTCTCACGCAAAGATGTAGCCTGAGGGATGCATTATTTTGCATGTCATAACTCATAATGGGATGTTCACACTGTGGGAAATTACTCACTAATTTTATGAACTATAAAATTTGAGCTCAGTAGACATTATCTCAAAGATAACCAGCTGTTCCTCCCAAATTCCAAATAAAAATATTGTCATTTAGAGCATTTATTTGCAGAAAATGAGAAATGGTTGAAATACTAAAAAAGATGCAGAGCTTTTAGACGTCAAATTATACAAAGAAAGCAAGTTTATATTTATAAAGTTTTAAGAGTTCAAGAGAAAGCAATATCTGGTGGAATAACCCTGGTTTTTAATCACAGTTTTTATGTATCTTGGCATCATGTTCTCCTCCACCAGTCTTACACACTGCTTTTGGATAACTTTATGCTGCTTTACTCCTGGTGCAAAAAATCAAGCAGTTCAGTTTGGTGGTTTGATGGCTTGTGATCATCCATCTACCTCTTGATTATATTCCAGAGGTTTTCAATTTGGTAAAATTAAAGAAGCTCATCATTTTTAAGTGATTTCTTAATTTTTCCAGAGCTGTATATATTTTTAAGTTATGTGTTCATAATGGAAATACTCTAACTGTGTTTATTTTATTGAAAAACACAGTTTGCCTCTCGTAAATGTATTAGACATTGTGTTGCGTTGTGTTTGGTCCAAACATGGAACCAAAAGTGGAAGAACCCTTTGTAGTATATCTATGTCTAATATCTAAAATCTAACAGCGTAGTAATAATAAGATTAAATCCATATTAAGGTCTTAAACACTGCCACTATGATTGGAAGATCGCGGGTTTGAATCCCGGTCCTGCAGCTTAACATCAGCTGCTGGAGTCAATTGGACTTGCTCTCTTTGGGTGGGTAGATGGTGCTCTTTTCCCTCATCACTCCTAGGGTGATGTGGATCATTACAAGGCGTCTGTGAGCTGATTTATCAGAACCGAGTCGCTGCGCTTTCCTCCGAGCGTACTGTGATTCTACTCTGCAATGCTGCATCAGCTGCAGCACCTTAAAAAGAAGCGGTGGCTGGCTTCACATGTATCAGAGGAAGCATGTGTTAGTCTTCACCTTCCTGGTGTTGGGGCATCACTAGTGATAGGGGTTGGGTAATTGACCTTGTAAATTATGGAGAAATAAATAAATAAAAAGTAGTGAAGCTGAGGTTTGGTACTTGCAGTGACCTGTACTCTCAGCATCACTGTAGACAGAGACTGTTATGAAACCAGACGCCCCCTTTGTGGTGGAGTCGGGTGGGCGGTGTCCACACGGCGCTACAGGGCAGCCGTGTACCCTCCGTCACCAGCGTGACGCAGTCTGCTGCCGTTACTCAGCAGCTCGCGGTCATTAAGGTGTAGAAATCCTCCTCACATCACTTCCTGTCTGGAGAAAACAGCAGTTTCAGTTCACTCGAAACACAAACGGCCACAAGCAGAACAGAATGAACTGCAGTAAGTAAATAAAATGGGAAAACCGTGCAGATTTAATATAGAATTCAGTAGTTTAAATGTATTTATTACGAAAACCTCTTGACTTACATTTTAATCCAGTTTTTTAGTCAGCTAATCAAGTAGCAGCAGTGCAAAGCAGGAAATCCTGCTAAATATGATCCCAGTGATTTATGCTGCATTCCATTTAAACTTAAGTGTCTGAATTTCCCAGTTTCAAAAAGGGAATTTTAACTAGAATGCCCTCACTAAAGAGATTATCTAATATCTAATACTTACAGTTTATTTTAATCAGTAAACTTAAGTAAAGTTGAAGTACAGGGGTTGGACAATGAAACTGAAACACCTGGATTTAGACCACAATAATTGATTGTGGTGACGGACAGTTCTGGTGGAAACAGGAGAGTTGAGGTGCACATTGAATTCTGCCGTGATTTGATCAGCCGTGGTTTTATGTTTTTTGGATACAATCCGGGTTAGCACCCGAACATCCCTTTCAGACAGCTTCCTCTTACAGCGTCCACAGTTAATCCTGTTGGATGTGGTTGGTCCTTCTTGGTGGTATGCTGACATTACCCTGGATACCGTGGCTCTTGATGCATCACAAAGACTTGCTGTCTTGGTCACAGATGCTCCAGCAAGACGTGCACCAACAATTTGTCCTCTTTTGAACTTTGGTATGTCACCCATAACGTTGTGTGCATTGCAATATTTAGAGCAGAACTGTGCTCTTACCCTGCTAATTGAACCTTCACACTCTGCTCTTATTGGTGTAATGTGCAATTAATGAAGATTGAACACCAGGCTGCTCCAATTTAGCCATAAAACCACCCACACTAAAATGACAGGTGTTTCAGTTTCATTGTCCAACCCCTGTATATTTCCCAAGTATATAAAATGTAGTAATTATAGTACTAGTAAGTGTACTATTTCAATAATTCTTGGGACTAGATCTGAATTTGGCGGATTGCTATTTTAACAGCGCAGCTACCTGGAAGTATCCAATGCTCCTTAGCAGAGAAAACTGAGTAGGTCATTTAACACTAACAATACTATAATTAAATTTTACTTTAGGAGTGTCTTGGTGTTGGTCTAGAACGTTTATATTTTACTAATGTTAAGACTTTTATTCATAGTTATTCAAGAAAGTTCTCTTTTAGTGTTTTAGTTTTTATCCTATTTTTTTACCTAAATTTACAAGGCCAATTACGCAACCCACTCGTTAAAACTCCCCCTATAATTAGTGATGCCCCCAACACCAGGAGGGTGAAGACCGGAACATGCCTCCTCCTACATATGGAGTCAGCTCACCGACTCAGTTCTGATACATCAGCTCACAGACGCAACCTTGTGCTGATCCACATCACCCTAGGAGAGCTTAGGGGAAAGAGCACCATCTACTGTACCCATCCAGAGAGAGCAAGGCCAATTGTGCTCTCTCAGGGCTCTGGCAGCGGATGGCAAGCTGCATGAGCGGGATTCGAATCAGTGATCTATCGATCACAGTGGCAGCACTTAGACATTTACTTTTACCTTATTGTCCAAGTTATTTCCTAGTTATGTTCGAACATAATTTCATGTTATTTTTTATATTTTATATATTTTAAGTTTGAGTATTCTAATTTAAGGACTGTTCTACACGATTGTTCTCTATGTTTTTCTAACATTCTGTTCTAGCTCTTCTAAAAACTGTTTAAGACCATTCTACTCTCTATGCTTCTGTATTTAATATTCTTGAGTGTTATCTTCTAAGACTTTATTATATTAATTTAATCTGTTATTTTTTCAATATATTTTTCTGATCATCCTGTTCTTCTTGTTCTAGTCCACGGTGTCCCAGTTTTTCCAGAACACACGTCTCTTTCTGAGCTTCCAATCTCTGAATGAATAGTAAATACAGGGTAATATATGGATAAATTTGCAATTGGGGTTATTTTGCAAATAGATGGGGTGATTTATAATCTAGGTTACTTACATAACTGGAATAGTTTGGGGGTTATTTGGGGGCTCATTATGAGGAATTTGGAGCTGTTCTTCAGCATAAATAAACTGCATAGAGAACATACAGCTGCTGAAAACAAAAAGCTACATAGCAGATTCATACAGATGTTTAGGAAGATTTCATTTTTATAGATTTTGTTTTATAGTTAACCTCCTGATATGTGTATAATAATTACAGACTGTAGTTCTGTATCTCTGTTTCTTTGTATACTTTATTACTATCCTCCTTTGACCCTGTTCATCAATACTCAGAAAACCACCACAGAGCAGCTATTATTATTATTATTATTATTATTATTATTATTATTATTATTATTATTATTATTATTTGGGTGGTGGGTAATTTATTCTCAGCACTGCAGTGATTAGCAGTGATTAGCATGGTGGTGGTGTATGAGGTGTTAGTGAGTGTTGTGCTGGTGGTACAGTGAGTGGATCAGATACAGCAGTGATTAGCAGTGATTAGCATGGTGGTGGTGTATGAGGTGTTAGTGAGTGTTGAGCTGATGGTACAGTGAGTGGATCAGATACAGCAGTGATTAGCAGTGATTAGCATGGTGGTGGTGTATGAGGTGTTAGTGTGTGTTGAGCTGGTGGTACAGTGAGTGGATCAGATACAGCAGTGATTAGCAGTGATTAGCATGGTGGTGGTGTATGAGGTGTTAGTGAGTGTTGAGCTGGTGGTACAGTGAGTGGATCAGATACAGCAGTGATTAGCAGTGATTAGCATGGTGGTGGTGTATGAGGTGTTAGTGAGTGTTGAGCTGGTGGTACAGTGAGTGGATCAGATACAGCAGTGATTAGCAGTGATTAGCATGGTGGTGGTGTATGAGGTGTTAGTGTGTATTGAGCTGGTGGTACAGTGAGTGGATCAGATACAGCAGTGATTAGCATGGTGGTGGTGTATGAGGTGTTAGTGTGTGTTGAGCTGGTGGTACAGTGAGTGGATCAGATACAGCAGTGATTAGCAGTGATTAGCATGGTGGTGGTGTATGAGATGACTTTGGTTTCTGCCCGTTTTCGTTTTTTTCCACCCGTTCTTGAGCTCCCGATCTCCTTATAAGGTCGTTTTTTTCCCGGCAGTGTCCCAATTTACTAGCCAGGGCAGAGATAGTGTATTGGACCGCGACCCTGACGACAGGGGTTCGATCCCGCGTGAGAAGTTTATATACTTATTAATTTTTTCATTTCTTCTTGGGTTTACCTGCTTTGAGATGAACTGTTCTGCAATTGGGTTCAACAACCCTCTGGGCTGGAGAGCTACTAGTCTGTAGCACTCCATCACATTATACTTCATTTTACAAAACAGATTTTTTTTTTGTGTACCGCCAGATAATAGATATAGAAATAGATAGATAGATAGATAGATAGATAGATAGATAGATAGATAGATAGATAGATAGATAGATAGATAGATAGATAGACAGACACTGCTGTATCTGAACCACTCACTGTACCAGATATTAAGAGATATTTAATACTAGCTGCTCTGTGGTGGTTTTCTGAGTATTGAAAAACAAGGTAAAATGAAAAAAAAAATAATACAGTATACAGAGAAACAGATACAGAACTACAGTCTGTAATAATTATACAACTACAAAGCGTCCTGTATACAATCAGTGGAGCTAATAAAATGAATATGCTCTGTTCCTGTTTGTTTCTGCAACAGCATCAGTTGTAAAAAGTGACGTACGAATACATCTGGCTTAATTTGATTTGATTTAGATACACAAAGTACAAAGCCATAATTAAACAAAGAGGATTTTATATTGGTGTTGATTCTGTTTACAGAAGAGTTTTCCTGCTTTGAGTTGAAGCTAAATACACAAACTGCAGCCTAAATTCAGCCAGACTGAGGCTTTAAGGCCTTAAACGAGCATTCTGTTCAAACTTTGTACTTTAGACTGAAACCAGTTAAGAGGAACTGGGCCAGATCTTCCTCTGGGTAGACTCTTACTGTAAACTAAACGCAGACACTGCAGGCAGGGAAATAAAACTGGTTCTTGTAAAGTACGTTTCTATTAGACCATCTCAGTCAGCTTTATGATTTAGAGTCACCTGGAAAGACTTTCAGTTAACAGCTGCGCTTGAATTTCTTGCCTCTTAAGCCCTATGGGATTAGTTTCTCAGGGGGGCGTCTGTGAAAAATATTTCACACTTCTACTCAGTGATAAAACTCCTGCATTCAGACTGTAATTGAAAAAAACAGGAGAACCAGTGAGTGTTTAAGCTTTTTTCTCGGTCACGTGACATTCACGTGGCGTTCAGTAGCTCCTCCATTTCCACTCGCTGTTATGTTTACATGGATCTCCGTGGAAACGCATGCCCAAAGTGTAATTGCGGTGCACAGAAGTGAACAAATAGCTATTTTATTAAACACAAGAAGACGAAACTCAGAGATGTGCTTCTGGACGGGACTAAAATTACCGGAGGACCACAGAGATCAGAGAAAAACAGTAAATAATTCAGCCTGTAATTTATTTATCAGAGGTCGTCTGAGAAAAACACATACATGGTCGTTCTGGACGGGAATAAAATCAAATAAGACCCCCTGTAAAAGAGAAAATTACCCCAGAACCCCCTGAGAAACTAATCCCGTCCAGATAGGACTTTAATGTGTTTGAGAGCGTCAGTTGTGAAGAGGTAGAACTACTTAACTAGGTAAAGAAAAGTTACCTCGAGAAATGAAGGTGTCAATTTGAAACATTTCAAGAATTTTGAAGTGCACTCAAGTGCAGTCACTGCAAATAAAGACCATTAAAAATGTTACGATGATGATGGAACTGGCAATCATCAGGACTGCCTCAAGAAAGCAAGAGCAAAAGTTAACAGCTCAACAGATAAGAGCACCTAAAAGCTTCTTCACAGAGTATTTTGGTTTGTTTTTTTTAACACTTTTAAGTTACTACATGATTCCTTATGTGTTCCTTCATAGTCTGGATCACTTTCTATTCATTTAGTATGTAGGGAAAATAAAGAAAAACAATACATGAGAAGCTAATTGTGTAACATTGCTGTGAGGTTTTGATTACATTCTGCCACAAGAGCGTCAGTAAGGTCAGCTCAGCTCCTGATGCTGGATGATTATTTCTGACACTCCAACTCATCCCAAAGGTATTGGGTATGGAGCTCCATCATCGCTCTCGAGACCACCAGCCAGTTCCATGGCTCTTCAGCTCAGTGCTGGGGGGCTTTATACCCCTCTAGCTGATGTTTGTCATTGGGCACGGTGACCTTAGTCTCGTGTGCCGCTGCTTCAGTAAATCCCATTCTATTGGCAGGGCTTTTCCTTAGGGATTATATAGTAGCAGCACTCTGAGCACATCTGAAAGTCATTGTCAGCAGTGGGTGCTGGGTATGGGTAATATTCAGTCACAACATCAATACAGGGAGCTTTATTCACCTCCTGCAAATAGGTCTTTAGGTATTTATCTGCTCATGGTGGTCATATTCTAGTGGCAGTACTTCTACTCTCTACAGGGAGTAGATAAGCTGTGTGTGTGCATTTGATCTTTTTTGTCTAAATGAATAAATGTAACCCTTTAAGACCTGAATTACTGTATCTCCAGTAATGGAAAAATAAGAATGTAAGAATGCTGTTTTCTGTTGTCTGTAATGCACACAAAGGAAAGGTCTCTAATATTCCAATATAATTTTAAATAAAAACTTTAAATCCAATTTATACTTAAATAAGTAACAGTTTTTTACGTAAAATTTTAGATTTGATATTGACCTCTTTGTTCACAAACCATCCCTAAATGCTTAAACTAACATGATAGAAATGTGGTAAATTGCATATAATTAGTGAAAACTTGCTCTTTTTATTGGCCTCTTTGGCTCTAAGTGCTGTTTTTTTTTGTCAGTGCAGTGGGCGTGGCTAAGGTATCGTTTCATTGGCTTATAAACTTGGGCATTAGCTCGGTAATAGTCTATTCTGATTAACAAAAGGTCTTAATTAGTGTTGTGTGACACAAAACGTTTGAAATAATAAGAAAATCATGTCCATTGTAATGGACATAGAGTCTTTAAATACTATTGTATTTTTCACACTATAAGGTGCACTGGATTATCAGTGAACATCTATTTTCTGGTCTATTTTTATACAGAAGGCGCACTGGATTATATGGCACATTTTGCAACACTAGTAAGGAACAGGGGTGTTGCCATGTTTTCCTTTTAATGCAGCAGATTTCACCACTGTGGGGTGGTGGAGGGGGGATAATAAAACTAAGATAAGTAAAGGTAAGCTAAGTAAACAAAACTGTAATTCTTAAAAACCCTTTTCTTTCAAAGTCTAACGAGTGCTGGATGTTAAACTACACACATTTCTCTCCTGAAAACTGTTAATTTGGGTTAAGTTAACCACTTCCTTTTATTTACAGAAGCTTAGTTTCCCAAATTTCTCCAGCACTAAGGCTGGAGCATTAGCAGCTAACCGCTAGTGGTTAGCAGTTAATGCCACCCAAAATGTTCCAGTAAGTCATGGCGATATTAGCTAGCGGTTCATCCCATGTAGCTTGTTTTAACACAGTAAGAGAAAGAGTTCGCGCTTAGCACGGTTAGTGGCTAATGCTCATACTGCTCCAGCAGTGCTAGCCAGGGTTAGCAGGAGGCTACCGGCTGATAATACTCACCTCTGAATGGCAAAAGAGCTAGCACCTAGCATAGTTAGCGCCTAATGTTGATGCTGCTTTAGAAGTCCTAGCCAGAGTTAGCAGCAGGCTACAGGCTGAAAATACTCACCTCTGAATGGTGAAAGAGCTAGCGTTTAGCGTGCTTAGTGGCTAATGCTCATACTGCTCCAGCAGTGCTAGCCAGGGTTAGCAGGAGGCTACCGGCTGATAATACTCACCTCTGAATGGCAAAAGAGCTAGCACCTAGCATAGTTAGCGCCTAATGTTGATGCTGCTTTAGAAGTCCTAGCCAGAGTTAGCAGCAGGCTACAGGCTGATAATACTCACCTCTGAATGGTGAAAGAGCTAGCGTTTTGCGTGCTTAGTGGCTAATGCTCATACTGCTCCAGCAGTGCTAGCCGGGGTTAGCAGCAGGCTACAGGCTGATAATACTCACATCTGAACGATGAACTACTCCAGTCTCATTGCTGGAGAGAACCAAACTGAAACCCCTTTATAATGCTTTTATTACTGCTCCTTACAACCTGACTTACGGAGGGATTATAAGGCGCACTGCCGGTTTTCGGGGAAATTAAACGATTTTACGTCTGCCTTATAGTTCGAAAAATAAAGTATATAAAAACCCTTTTTTCCTCAAATTGATCTCTGATTTAAAGGCAGCTAATTTTGTTAAATTAGGTTCTCTTATCAGGTGTTAGCAGTAGATCAATGAGCCTCTGAAGCCCCTGATAACCCTGTCACCTGTTCCTTGGTCAGCCTAATCAATAGGAATACAGAGCCAGAAGGTAACATAGACATGAGGGCATCCTGAAACATTGGTATCCATACTCTCCAACACCACCAACATCTCAGCTTGCCATACATCACTATGTCCATGAACCACTGAATCTGTAGCTTTTATCAAAATCAAAAAGTTAATCATCAAAAGCTGAGCTGGACATATTATAATTATACGTTTTTACTAACTACTAAGTTATAATAGGTCTATAAGCTGTAACTACAAAACATGTTCATGAATTTAAAGATAAAGAGATCTCACCAGCTTCATTGTTGTTAGTTTCAGTTCCTTTCAGAATGAGCCATTTAAGAGCTTTGTCACTTGTATGCAAATAAGCTGCAAATGGCAAAACATGAACAAAGCTAGTTCATGCTTAACTGTGATAAAAAACCCACACAAAACTCATTTTTTAAAAATGATAACATCTACTTACACCTACAGCTGATTTGCCACAGACAGTAGTTACAGATCCCTCCCTCAGACGAAGTCTACTGGATAATCTTGCTGTGTACTGTCTGAGGTTCTCAACCAAATTGACCAAAATAGGGGAACTTCAAGTAGAAGATCTAGTGGGTGGGGCTATGATGGGAGGTGGTGCCAGGGTGGCCTTTTTGCAGGTTTCCTTATTGTGACATCACAATAAGGAAGGATCCAGAATTAGCTCATAGAAACTCATATGATTTTTGTCACCAAATTCTTTCAGCTGATCCACAGAAAACTGATGGATGGAATTTTTTTCATTTTAAATTTTTTCTCATTTTTGGAGTGTTTATTATAGGGGCAGTCGAGACCCAAGGGGAAATACAAAAGCATGCAAAAAGGGAGTTTTGCATAATAATATGACCCCTTTAACAATTATTCTGAAGACTGTATGGCTCATAATAATACTAATCTGTCACGAGGGGATTTTTTTTTTTGGAGATGTGAGGTTATAAAGCCTGGAAAGTCCATTTAGGATAGAAATACTCTTTTCTACACTCCCTAAAAAACACCAAATTCCTTAATCACGTCTGCAGAAATACAACTGCGTTTATTAAAGCAGTGAAATCACCTAGCGCTGTGTGTGTAAGTGTGTGTAAGTGTGTGTGTGGCTGTGGTGGTAGTGGAGTTCAGCTCGGGGCCCTGACGCTTCATTCGAGTGTGCAGAAATCTGACAAGGCCGATGACGAGCGACGCTGTAAATATCCGAACCTCGCCTGACTCACAGCTCGGCCCGCAGGAAACCACGAAAGGTCAGTGTTTCCTGATGCCATTGCCCACAACTAAATGAAGTGACTTCACAACCCTTCACTCATTCCTTCCATCTTGGTGGACGGATGGATCTAGTGCTGCTACTGAAAGGTGTTGCAGTACACACTCTCCGTTACTGCCGTACATATTTGCTACACACATATTCGTGCATTCATACACGTATTTCTACATAAATCGATCATTAAATGAGTTCTGATCTTCATCTAAGTCACAACAATAGACAAACACAGTCTGATTAAACTAATACCACACAAAAATTATATATGTTTGCACAGTTTTATTGAACACAACATGTTAACATTCACAGTGAGGGGGTAAAAAGTATGTGAATCTTTGAATTTAATAACTGGTTGATTCTCCTTTGGCAGCAAAAAACTCAACCAAACGTTTCCTGTAGCTGCAGAACTCAGTATGAACAATGTCTAACTAGTTGTTAAACCATTTAAATGGTAGTTCTATGAGATTTTAAAATTATAATATAAAAACAAGTAGAATATATTAAATAAATAATAATCATTTTAAACCTTTCAAAGGAACTCTCCATCATGTAATTAATGGTTCTACCCCAATTCTTCCCATATTTATTCCCTAGAAAACTTCGTCTCCAAGCCATGAACGATTTAATAACTTATATTTAGAGTCAATTTTGGACAATTCCTCTTTAAAAATCAGTTTCAGTTTTTTTCAGCAATATTCTTGGGATATCTGGTGTGATTCGCTCTCTTGAGGCCATGATGCCACAGCATCTCAATTGGGTTCAGGAGGTCAGGACTCTCCAGAAGGTCCAGTACTTTCTTCTGTTGAAGCCGTTCGGTTGTTGATTTACTTCTATGTTTTGAGTCGTTGTCCTGTTGCATCATCCATCCTCTGTTGAGCTTCAGTTGATGAACAGATGGTTTTAAGTTTTCCTGCAAAATATCTTGGTAAACGTGGGAATTAATTTTTCAGTTGATGTCAGCAATCCGTCCAGGCCCCGAGGCAGCAAAGCAAAGCAGCCCCAAACCATGATGCCATGATGCCGCCTCCACCATGTTTCACAGTTGGGTCGAGGTTTTGATGATGGTGTGCTGTTCCTTTTTTTCTCCACACATAGCATTGTGTGTTTTGTCAAAACAACTTAATTCTGGTTTCTTCTGTCCACAGTATATTTAGCCAGTACTACTATAACACATCCAGGTGCTCTTTTGCTTCAAACGTACAGCAATGTTTTTTTGGACAGCAGTGTCTTCCTCCGTGGTGTCCTCCCATGAACTCCATTCTTGTTTAATGTTTTCTTTATTGTAGATTTGTCAACAAAAATGTTAGCGTGTGCCAGAGATTTCTGTACAGTAAGTCTTCACTAGGATTCTTCCTCACCTCATTGATCATTCTGCGCTGTGCTCTTGCAGTCATCTTTACAGGACTTTACCACGGCTAGGGAGAGTAGCAGCAACAGTGCTGAACTTTCTCCATTTGTAGAGCGTCTGTCTTACCGTGGACACATGAACATCAAGTAGCTTTTAGAGATACTTTTGTAACCCTTTCCAGCTTCGTACAAGTCAACTATTCTTGAACGTAGGTCTTCTGAGAGCTCTTTTGTTTCGAGGCATGATTCACACCAAGCAATGCTTCTTTAGAATAGCAAACTTAAAACCAAAACAGGGCAGTTTTAACCAACACATTCAATCTCATCACATCCTGACTCCAATTAGCTCTAAGAAAAGTTGTTAGTCTAGGGTTTCACATACTTTTCCTACCTCACTGTTTATGTTAACATGTTGTTTTCCATAAAACCATGCAAACATATATAATATTTTGTGTGGTATTAGTTTAATTCCAAAGGGGTCACATACATTTTCTTGCAACTGTACACACACATGCTCAAACAGTATTATTCAAGCATTTCGAACAACTTTAATAATTACAATGTCAAAAATCTTATTATTTGAGTAATAAATGTTAATTTAGTTAGAAAAAATTGTGGTTTAATCGTTTTCTCGGTGTCTTGAAGGAGTTCCTGGAGGTGCTGAAGCTCCAGCTCATCCCAATTAAATCACCTCAAATCACCATCTCAGTTCATCAGGTTTAGACCAGGGGATTAATGTGGAGGACTTTTTTACTTGTGAAGGACTACTGCATGGCTTCAGCTCATCCCTCTGACCCCATCCCTCACTTTCTCTCCCTCTCTCTCTCTCTCTCTCTCTCTCTCTCTCTCTCTCTTTCTCTCTCTCTCTCTCTTTCTCCTGCTGTATTGTTTAACATATGCTTTGATCCACTTATTCTCACTGCTTTCCCCTCGGGGCTGCAGTCACACTTCAGTGATGTAAATGATCTACTTCATTACTGCACAATTATACACCCCATAGTGCCAGTCAGTACAGATAAACCTTATTACTCCCAATACACACTCTACACACTATGGGCACAGTATCGTACATCCTGTGCAAGATGCGTCGTGATGCTCTTTGCTATCTTACACCCCGTCATCAGTCTATTTTCATGCCTTGTGCCCGCACTGTTAAAATAGCGCCAGAGTGTAGGAAATAAATCTACACTGATGGTTTGGTGTGGTGGTCTGAAAGTGAGGTGTGTTCAGATACATTTCTGGCATGTTTCTATTTTGCTGGTGAAAAATACAGGTGCGCCACTGACTGATTAAAACCCTAACAACAGTCAATCATTTAAACACACACACAAACGCACTGCAGAGCACAAATCCAACTTTTAGCTCAACAATAAACAGAACAAAGAGTAAAATAACATTACTGTTCCCATTGGCGAGTCTTCATAGTGAAGTATCCTCTGCTGAGATGAGCAAAAGCGCTGCACTGTTAAGATACGAACACGCCAAAGTCAGAGCTTACCTGGTTCTTAAAGAGAATGACAACTGGTACACTGATTGGTTTATTTCACGTTACACCCAAAATTAACCACACCCATGATTAATTAAAAGAATTAGTACATGCCTTTTGCACTTTTTGAGCTGTGCAAGTCATAATTTTTGTGCTCTCATGATACCAAAGATACACCGACACGCCCAAATTGAACTGCTTAATCTGCAATTGACTGGTATGCTTTCAGTCGCTAAAATAGAGCTCATAGTCTCAAAAAAGATATTTGGGTCAAATTGAAAATATATAGTTCTAAAAAAAATTTGAGATAACTTAAAAATGATGAGTTTTTTTTATTTTACTAAATTGAAAACCTCTGGATCTGGATATAATCAAGAAGAAGATGGATGATCACAAGCCATCAAACCAAACAGAACTGCTTGAATTTTTTTTGCACTAGGAGTGTAAAGCATAAAGTTATCCAAAAGCAGTGTGTAAGACTGGTGGAGGAGAACATGATGCCAAGATGCATGAAAACTGTAATTAAAAAACAGGCTTATTCCAGGCTTATACTTTATGAATATGAACTTGTTTTCTTTGCATTATTTGACGTCTGAAAGCTCTGCATCTTTTTTGTTTTTTCAGACATTTCTCGTTTTCTGCAAATAAATGCTCTAAATGACAATATTTTTATGTGAAATTTAGGAGAAATGTTGTCTGTAGTTTATGGAATAAAACAACAAGGTTGATTTTACTCAAACATAAACCTATAAATATCAAAATCAGAGAAATGTATTATTGTAACAGGCCTTATAATTTTGAAATGTTACGACCCCTGGTCGTATAGATTTTCCCTGTGTGTCCTCTGTGCTGTTTGTGTGTTTAGTTTTTAGTTGCAGGACCATGATTGGCCACCAGGGGCACATTTTATAAAAGGACAAGAGAAATCCTAACCTGAGAGAGACTTTAGGGCTCCTTCCCTTTCCTGACCTGGAACAACTTCCCGCTCAGACCAGCCTGGCATCTCCATTTAGTATTCTGTGTGTTGCTTTAGTTTTTGTTACAGTTTACATTAGTCTTTGGGTAAAGTATTGGCTGAGACAGGGAGTCAGGGTAGTTTGTGTATTTTGTTTTCTTTATTTTGGCAGGTTCAGTTAGTTTTCTTTGTTTGTTAGTTGGTTTATTTGTTATTTTGGCCTGTGCTCACTCCTGAAGTCATATTCCCTTGTTTTTATCAATGAAATCGTTCTGATTTTATTCATTTTCAGTGTCTGGTATTTGGTCTGGCAGAGGGTCTGGGGAGAGAGCCCACTCTCATTTTCTGTTACGGCCTGACCCAAGACGGGGTCATAACAGATAGCGTAATTATTGTAACAGGCCTTCTCTGGATTTGTTGTGGTCATTGCTTGTTTGTCGCATTTTAAATGTCATAAATCAAAGCAAACCAGAATGTTGTCTTGTTGGGTGCTCAACACCCCTAAAGCTAAACCTAGAATTCTAGAGTCACATTTGATCCAGTTTTAAGAAACCACTTTTACTGTATGTAAGTAAATTTTATGGAAAAAAGCGAATATAAGACTTACTTACAGTAGAACGTCTTTAAATTTTGACATCTATGGTTGATAGAAATGGGCTAAAATCCAAGCTAATAAGACATGAATGGTATCTGGATCAGATTTCAGTGTTTTAAATGAAGAATACTGTGTTTACACACTGCTACTGAGATATTTGGGGAGAACAGGGGGGCTTAAAATAGCCTGGCATGGCGAGGGACTGTGCTTTGGTGCTCTGACACAAGCCGACTTCAAAACACGGCGAGGCTCGCCAGGATTTTTCCGAAAAATTCCGTGCAATCCAGTTTTGAAGCACGACGGAAAGGAGGAGTGAGCACTGCTGCCCCACTTTTTTTTTCGCAGGGCTTCGGGACGGTGTCGCATGCGAAGGCGTCCTGTTCCCTCCCCGCCTGGACGTTTGGAAGGCTGGCGAAATGCGAAATGTCAGCAGAGAGGCGGAGAGAAGAGGACCGAATGTTCCACCTTTCTGCTCAGGCAGCTGTGGCGCCGCTTTCTCCGGCGCTGCTGATTAGCCAATCAGCTGAAACTGCTGATAGACATTTGGCAGAAGTCCCAGTAAAATAATGGCAGACGAATCCCTAATTAAGCATCATCTGATGTTCGAAAGCACCGCCGGCTCCTCCGCCGGCGAAGCCTCCACTCATCCAGCTAATTCAAATGCGAGGCACGCTTGTGGCAATTTCGTGAAATGATCCAGCGTGACAGCGACAAGGACAGGGGGAGGAATTGTGCGTATTGTGGGTATTTGTATTAAAGCATGTCTGCTGTATTAAAAGCATGTTTTCCTGTTCTTATGCAGGAAAAAAAAAATCACGTTTTTTGTCTTTTTAGCATCACAATTCTGGATTCTGCATCAATCAGAGTTATCTGTATGCAGATTCTGACCAACAAGCAAGCGTTAGCCCCGCCCCCGCTGAGCCCAAAGCCTTTAAAAGCCTCTTTGTTGCACGTTGCCTTGCAATTAGGAGCAGCTGAAAGGAAGTGTACCTATTATGTCATTACGCTTCATACATCCATCCTCCAACTGTGACTAATAGGCCAGTTTACGACGTCTACACACACATTATACACAAATATACGAACACAAATACACACCGAAAGCATCACATCCAAAATCCTGCTCAAATGACCAATATATTGTGTAATATGTTGAATAATACTACTACTGTTACCATTAGTACCATTAGTACTAATTAATATCTCTGGCAGCCATGATTAACCATTGTTTGTACCCACAGAGGAGTATGGAGAGGAATTAGCATCATATTGAAAAGCAAACACTACAGTGAAAAAAATGCATTGCTTTTCTTAGCTAACATGCACCCAAACAATACGTGCCAAAAATAAAATGCATAACCACTATTACACTATTGCATTTCACTGCACTTGATCTCTTTACTGAAAAACAAGAACACACTAGAATTTACGTTTTCCAAACCAAACACTGAATTCATGTCAGAATTGCACACAAATGCACTCAAAATGCAATGAGCTCAGCTGCATTGTAGTCTGCGGTGTGGTTGTGCTGAGAATGTTGAAAAGCAAAAGCAAATCACAATGCACAGGATTGCAGTTCGTCTAGGAGCATTGTGGAATTCGTGCCACAATAAAATGTAATCACAGTCCAATCAGAGCCCACTACTGAAATTGGGGAGAGCTGAGAAACCAGTTCGAACCAAACGTACCGAAGAAAAGGGGCCAGTGTGAATACACTCCAGGAGCCTGTGTTAAAATCTGCTCAACTCTGAAAAAAAGCGTTTATTCCCTCTTTATAATTATATCCTGTCGCTAAAGACGTTTTCTCTGGTTTAAAGTACAGCTATGAGTGCTCCTTTTTGACTGATTCCTCAGCCCCGCCCCCATTTCAGTAGTGGGTTCTGATTGAACCGTGATTGCATTTCATTTAGGCACGCTGCTCCTAGACGAAATGCAATCCTGTGCATTGTGATTTGCAGCGCCACACAACAACAGTGGAATACAGTGCAGTTGGTTTGTGTGCAATTCTGACACAAATTCAGCATTTGGTTTTGAAAATGTAAATTCTTGTGTGTTCTTGTTTTTTAATATAGAGATCAAGGGCAGTGAAATGTAATAGTCCAGGAGTGTCCAAACTACGGCCCGCGGGCCATTTGCGGCCCGTTTCCTTTTTTGGAGTGGCCCGCGAGGTATTTTAGAAATAGAATGAAAGCAGGTTTTTATAATGTGAGATTCAAAGTTTGAACGCTAGGTGTCAGAAATGGGCCAAAGAGTCTAAAAGTGGAGAGAGTGCGCATTTCTAGCGCAGAAAAACGGGCCAAAGAGTCTAAAAGCGGAGAGGGTGCGCATTTCTAGCGCAAAAAACGGCGAAAGAGTCTAAAAGCGGAGAGAGTGTGCATTTCTAATGAAAAAAACGTGCCAAAGAGTCTAAAAGTGGAGAGAGTGCGCATTTCTAGTGCAAAAAAAACGGCCAAAGAGTCTAAAAGTGGAGAGAGTGTGCATTTCTAATGAAAAAAACGTGCCAAAGAGTATAAAAGCTGAGAGGGTGCGCATTTCTAGCGTAAAAAAACGGCGAAAGAGTCTAAAAGCAGAGAGAGTGCACAGTTCTAGTGCAGAAAAACGGGCCGAAGAGTCTAAGAGCGGAGAGAGTGCGCATTTCTAGCGCAGAAAAACGGGCGAAAGAGTCTAAAAGCAGAGAGAGTGCGCGTATTTAGCGCAGAAAAACGGGCGAAATAGTCTAAAAGTGGAGAGAGTGCGCATTTCTAGCGCTGAAAAACGGGGCAAAGAGTCTAAAAGTTGCCGTAATTAAGGAGTTTTATATTAAGAGGCACCGTGAAATGAAACATCAATTTGAAAAATCTTAGTTTACACAACACTGTCAAAGATAGATAAAGATAGTAAGTCAATAAAAAGGGGTTTAAATGAAAGTAATCAGGAAAATGTATTATTTAAAGTGGTATATTTCATTATTTGTTTTATTACAGACTCTGTGACCCGTGACTTCAAATATATTTCTCCTTCTGGCCCCCAACAAAATAAAGTTTGGACACCCCTGTAATAGTGTAATAGTGGTTTTCACATATTCTGCATGTTAGTGAAAAAAGCAAAGCATTTTATGGATTGCATTCACATTTTTTTATGGTTGTGTTGCTTTTCAATTTGTAACTAATTTCTTTTCATAGGGAAGAGGAAAGATAGTGTTTTCTGCTGCTGTTTTCTGCTGCTGTTGTTGTTGTTGTTGAATATTTCGGGGGGTGTGTAGTCTAGAGTAGAGTAGGGGGTGGGCGTTTTCACTGACGTCAATCGCTCACGTAAATGTGCCTCTTCCAGGCTTATGTCGCCCCCCAAAAACCGGGGTCTGAATGGTGGAGCTTAGCTGGAAGACGTGTCCGCCTGCTTTAGCCCATTCTTTTTAGTGCTGGGAGGATTCAGCACGGCGCTGAATGATAGATCAGCCAGCCAGCCTGGACCAGCTTTGAAGCAGATAAACCCTTTAAAACCATGACCAGCATTTTCTTGCACTGTAGCCCGAGGCGGCCAGGCAGGGAAATGAAAGCAGTGTGGATGCTCTCTCGCCACAGTGTGTGTGTGAGAGTGTGTGTGTGTTGTGTCTGAGGTTCATCATGTCCCCAATACTATATTCGACTGATTAGCAAACAGAAAATGCATTGCCTTTTTATCTAAAATGAGGTTTGCTTGAAGCTATAACATATTTCACATTAGAACCACTTTAAATTCTCTAAAGCAGAAGATTTTTTATATATATATATATATATATATACAAATAGGTGTGAACATGTTTTTAAGAATATCTGCATAATATTCTACACCAATTGATGATATATTTAATAAGTGCGCCTGCTAAAAAGGGAAATATTTTTATGCAAAACTCACAAATTCAGTCTCAACTGCCCCCACAATAAACATTTCCCTGTTTTATGAATCAATTGAGCCATTTCCATGAGCTGTTTGGATGCTTCTTTATTGTGATGTCACAATAAAAGGAAACCACCAAGAGCCACCCTGGCACCACCCCTCACCCTTCAACCCCCTTCAGAGCCCCGTCCACTAGATCAGTTAAGAAAGAATAACCATTTCAATCTGTTGGTTGAGAACCTCAGACAGCACACAGCAGGATTAACCAGCAGACTTCGTCTGAGGGAGGGATCTGTACCTACTGTCTATGGCAAGTCAGCAGATGTAAGGGAGATGTAAGAACTTTCAAATAATGAGTTTTGGGCTTCTATCACATTTGAGCATGAACTGCACAAGGCATGGACATGCTTATTTGCATAAAAGTGACAGAGCCCTTAAACGGCTCCTTCTGAAAGGGACTAAACCTTGCAAGAATTGAGTCGGTGGGATCTTTCTCTTTATGTGAGAGTGATTTTGTGTAAAGAACTTCATGAACATGTTTTCTATAGCCCACAGACCTATTCTAATTTATAACCAATGTAAAATATGTCCCGTTTACAAGAATGAAGGTGCACAAAAGTACAGAAAGGTGTTTAATAAAATGATGTACGAAATGATCATATAAAGAATGTTCTAAACGTTATTAATATGACAATTTTATGTTCCTTGAACTGTACATCCAAGAATCACTTGTATTATATACTCTTTGGCCCGTTTTCCACGCCACAACTGTGCATTCTCGCCGCATGTACACTCTTTGGTCCGTTTTCTGACACCCTGCGTTCAAACTTTGAATCTCACACTGTAAAAACCTGCGGGCCAACTTTCATTTCATTTCTAAAATACCTTGCAGGCCCCTTCAAAAAAGGAAACGGGCCGGAAATGTTTGGACACCCCTGGTCTAGTGTATTTGGTTTTCTTGAAAAACAAAAACATCCATTAAATGTTTTTTTTTTTGTCAATAAGATAATAATGTTTCTGGGTTTTTTCTACAGAATCATTTAATTAAAAATAATTGAATGGTTTCAATCCATTGCAAGAATCTTCAGAAAAAACACAAGTAGAAAAAAACCCCCACAAAGATTTCTGCAAATCATCCACCTCCATACATATTATAGATCAGATGATCTTTACCCTGCCAGGTCATTCTGATCAATAAATGAATCGATTTCAATCACGATCAGCTGGAGGAACCGTGGTTTGATTTGGTGGGGGGTGATTTGCACAAACAGCTTTGTTTATAACATGAATAAAAGCAGCAGTATGGTGTTCAGACTGCTTCTATAAACGGGTCTCAGGCTCTCAGGAGCTCAGTGAACTCCAGTTGTGAAATTTTACTACTCACTACTCACTACTAAAAATTCCACAACCAACTGTCAGTGATATTATAACAGAATAGAAGCAACTGGAAACTAAACGTTTTTTTTTTAATTATTCTGAAAAATGGAAAGAGAATGGTCCTGAGTCATCAATATCACTTTAGAATGGTCAAAATACTTTCATCTTCTAAAGGATGCAAAGGATTGTAGAGGGAATCTACTCAGAGGAAATGCAACAGCCAATGTAATTGAATGTAATGTAATGGAATTGAATTTAACCCTTGTGTGGTTTTCATTTTTCATCAAATGATACTAAAAAAAAATATTTTTTCCAACTCAAACTCATTGGCATTGGCTCATTTTTTCAAAACACATTTTCGATAAACACACACTGTACACCCCCCCCCCCCACACACACACACATTTATATTACATACAGTTTGTTTGGCCAAGGGCTAATAAACATTGTTTCATTTGTAAATTTGAAACTAAACAAATTTTCTACTCATATCTTGAGTTTAATTCATTTTCTTTTACATTTTATTAAAAAACTAATAAAAAAAGAGTAGCACTTTTTGAAAGAAATGTAACATAAGAAAGGTAAAGGGCAAATATTAACCATGTAAGCTGTTTATATTGCTTGCAATTTAGGTGAAGCGAGCATGTGTAAAGCATTTTAATGTAGAATTGCTTAATTTTGCTGAATTAAATACAAGTAACAAAGTAAACGAGTAACAAAAATATGAACACCACACAAGGGTTAATGGAAAAAAAATATATATATATAGTTTAGGGTTTAGTGTTTTTTTTCTGCTACAATTGCACACCACTTTTGGGCAAACAGAGCCAAAAATAAATGGCTCATTACCCTCAATCCCACTTGACCAAGGGGAAACAGCCATAAGGCCACTGGACGCGCCGTCCAATCACGCGACCTCTGCGTGGCACAAGTCAAGGAGCCAGTCAGTTTCCATAGCAATGCGGACAAAAGCGAGGGATTAGAAAGAGACGGGGTGGTGAGGGGAGATTGCAGCTGTTAAGTGAAATTCGACGCACATGCTCCACTGGCCGACACGCCCCCCCCCACCCCGTCTTTGATCTTTCGTCCTGTGTGAGCCGTGGAGTAATATTGTATTACAGTATGTTTTGTATGTTATGCATTACTATATCATATACTGTGGGCATCACTCTGTACTGCTCTGTACTGTATTGTAGAGCTTATATTGTCTGCCCGAACAGGACCTGACCCGAGGCCCGACCCGAGGGGCCGAGATTTCCCACCACATTCCTCGGGCCGGGTCGGGTCGGGCTCCAGAAAATAGCCTGAGATCTGTTTTTTAATGATATTTTTAGTTTTAAACAAAATAACGAAAAAAGTGAAACTAAACTAATTTATTTATAAGCGCTGTTTTCACTTCCGCAGTTCTAGCGGGGGGTGTTGTGCCGATTCTGTCCGCGAAGTGGGAGTCGGATTCAGCAGCGAGTCGGATTCGGCACAAGCGCGGCGGCACCTCGCGGTCCGCGGTGTTAGTTGTACGCGCTCGCGCCGCAAAATACGACAGAAAACACTGAGGGAGCTGCAGAATTATGTATGGGACTAGAATATGAGCACGAGGAGATAAAAGAGAACCTTTACCTGTGAGTAGGATACACCAGAACAATCTGTGTCTCTTTCTCTCTCTCTCTCTCTCTCTCTCTCTGTGTCTCTCTCTCTCTCTCTCTCTCTCTCTGTGTCTCTCTCTCTCTCTCTCTCTCTCTCTCTCTGTGTCTCTCTCTCTCTCTCTCTCTCTCTCTCTCTGTGTCTCTCTCTCTCTCTCTCTCTCTGTGTCTCTCTCTCTCTCTCTCTCTCTGTCTGTCTCTCTCGCACATGAACTCCTCAGCGTTTGACCTGCAGCACTGTGTGTAGCTGTTCTTAAAAATCATTTTGATTAAATAATAGTTCTATGCTTCTATGTTACCGTGTTAATTAACATAATTCTGATCATATTTCGCTCATTCAATCAGCCCGAAAACAACCAGTTTATAGGGCGGGTCGGGCTCGGGCTCATAATGGCAGTTTATGGTTCGGGTTGGGTCGGGCTCGGGCAGAACATGCTCGGGCCGGGTCGGGTCGGATTTTTTGGGCCCGAACTAACCTCTACTATATTGCCATCCTTTGAATAAGCACGGCGCTTCTGAAGGTGAATTTTCAATCAGGTATAGGGTCTGTTGATGTAGCTGCTAAAGTTATCCAAGCTATGAAAAAAATATATATAATTTAATGAGCAAAAAAGTGTTAAACCAAACTGAATTTTTGATTTTAGAATTAGATTACAGCTTTATGAGGTAGAGTCATCTGGAATTCAGGCTTTCAGTTAACAGCTGTGCTGACTCATCAAGAGTTAATTAAGAGTTAAATTTCTTGCCTCTTAATAAAGTGTTTGAGAGCATCAGTTAAAGTAAAGTAGTGAAGAGGTAGAGTTACAGGTATACAGTGAATAGTGAATATTTAAGCAATGTTTTAATCCAACTAACTACTCAACTAAATAAGAAAAAAATACTTTAAGTAAAAATTTTAACTTTAAAAGTCACTGCAAAGACCATCAACTACGTTATGATGTGTAGCTTTGTCATCAAGTTGCCGGCATTCAGAGGGAGCAAAATTGGCCCTGCTCTTTCCGGGTGGGTAGATGGCTCTCTTTCCCCACATCACCATAGGGTGATGTCGATCAGCACCAGGCATCTGTGAGCTGATGTATCGGAACCGAGTCTCTGCGCTTTTCTCCAAGCGCGCTGTGATGCTACTCGGCAACGCTGCATCAGCAGCAGCTCGAAAAGAAGCAGAGTCTGACTTCACATGAATCGGAGGAGGTATGTGCTAGTCTTCACCCTCCTGGTGTGTTGGGGCATTACTGGTGATAGGAGGGGTCCTAATGAGTGAGTTGGGTAATTCGCAAAATTGTGGAGAAAATGGGGAAAAGTTGAAATAAAAAACAGAAAAACTAAGTTATGATGAAACCGGCTCTTATTAGGACTACCCAAGCAAAAGAAGAGCGAGAGTTTCCTCTGTTGTACAGGATACATTCATCAGAGTTAACAGCCTCAGAAACCACAAGTTAACAGCTCCCCAGATAAGAGTACCTAAATGCTTTTCACAGAGTATTTTGGTTTGTTTATAACGTTCAAGTTACTACATGATTCATTATGTGTTCCTTCATAATCTGAATCACTTCACTATGAATACAGCTCTGGAAAAAAAATGAAGAGACCACTTCAGTTCAGTTTCTGAATCAGTTTCTCTGACTTTGCTATTTATATGTTTATGTTTGAGTAAAAATGAACATTGTTCTTTATTATATAAACTACAGACAACATTTCTCCCAAATTCCAAATAAAAATATTGTCATTTAGAGCATTTATTTACAGAAAATAAAATAGATATGGCTGAAAAAAAAGATGCAGAGCTTTCAGACCTCAAATAATGCAAAGAAAACAACAATCATTCATCGTTCATATTCATAAAGTTTTAAGAGTTCAGAAATCAATATTTGGTGGAATAACCCTGGTTGTTAATCACAGTTTTTAGTTTTCATGCATCTTGGCATCATTTTCTCCTCCTCCACCAGTCTTACACACTGCTTTTGGATAACTTTATGCTGCTTTACTCCTGGTACAAAAATTCAAGCAGTTCAGTTTGGTTTGATGGCTTGTGATCATCCATCTTCCTCTTGATTATATTCCAGAGGTTTTCGATTTGGTAAAATCAAAGGAACTCATCATTTTTAAGCTGTATATATACACTAGGTCATATTATACAGTATAATACAGTATGCACAGCATATGCATGCTGCATGCATACATATATAGATCTGTATAGATGATAGATGATGATAATAGTAAATGACCACCAGTCTACCAGTCTTTGCATAATAAAGCATCATGTACTAATTAATGGTGCAGTGATTAAACTCATCATCATGAAATTCAGATGGGATGCTGATGAGAATCATATTTGATTGACAGGTCGGCTGGATGTTTGCTTATGCAGGTAAGCAGGCAGGAGCGCCCTGTCAGCTCATCACTCACTCAACCTTCAAAAATTACCATGAATTTGAGGCCTTCTCGCGCAAATGTGAGTGAAAGAGCGTGTGTGTGTATGTGTGTGTGTGTGTGTGTGTGTGTGTGTGAGTGAAAGCATGTGTAATGTGTGAGTGTAGCGGAAGGGCTCGAACAAGGAGAGAAAAAAAAAACGAGAAAAAAAAAAACTTAATCAAATATTTCAATGGCAGCAGCCGAGCAATCCCAGCAGAGATACCAATAAGAAGAGGGCGCGAGAGAAAAAGAGAAAGAGAGAGAGAGAGAAAGAAAGAGAGAGAGAGAGAGAGAGAGAGAGAGACCATTTTGCAGTTGCCTAGCAACACTTGAACAAAATTTGAAACGATTTAGTTGCCCCCATACTGGTTTAGCGAGTGTATACATTCTTTCTCTCTCGCAGCACAATGGAACGTGCACACACAGGCCGAGCTCAGCGCCGGACACACTGTACAGTATAATATTATAATAAACAATATAATTAAATAAATAATACGTTTCTACAGGAATAACGAGAGCAGGAGGTGGAGGACAGTTCAGATCTCGCTTGTCTTTCGCAGGCTGGGGGTTCGCGTCTGTAAGCGGTGATGAGAAACTTGATTATTCTCCGTGGCAGATGGGCTTTGAATTTTGCATTAGTTGAAAATCAGAACCAGGGGACACTGGGGTTACTGAACACAGGGATTGTGCACTCTACCATGCCCTGGTGGTCCACAAAAAATAAAGAATAAGGAAATAAAGATCAAACAGGGGTTGGACAATGAAACTGAAACACCTGTCATTTTAGTGTGGGAGGTTTCATGGCTAAATTGGAGCAGCCTGGTGGTCAATCTTCATTAATTGCACATTGCACCAGTAAGAGCAGTAAGAGTGTGGTAAAAGGTTCAATCAGCAGAGTAAGAGCACAGTTTTGCTCAAAATATTGCAATTGCAATGCATACAACATTATGGGTGTCATACCAGAGTTCAAAAGAGGACAAATTGTTGGTGCACGTCTTGCTGGTGCATCTGTGACCAAGACAGCAGGTCTTTGTGATGCATCAAGAGCCACGGTATCCAGGGTAATGTCAGCAAGATACCACCAAGAAGGACCAACCACATCCAACAGGATTAACTGTGGACGCTGTAAGAGGAAGCTGTCTGAAAGGGATGTTCGGGTGCTAAAGCGAATTGTATCCAAAAAACATAAAACCACGGCTGATCAAATCACGCCAGAATTCAATGTGCACCTCAACTCTCCTGTTTCCACCAGAACTGTTCGTCAGGACAATAAATTGTTGCTCTTACCCTGCTAATTGAACCTTCACACTCTGCTCTTACTGGTGCAATAATGTGCAATTAATGAAGATTGGCCACCAGGCTGCTCCAATTTAGCCATGAAACCTCCCACACTAAAATGACAGGTGTTTCAGTTTCATTGTACATCCCCTGTATTTATGTCAAAACAATACTATATCAAAGGTACAGTAAATTAATATTCTTATTATACATGTGGTGTATTTTTTGAATCAATATAATTTTACAATCCTTTATTGGCTTTTTTTGTTTTGCCTTTAACATGTAATTGTAAAATCCTAAATGTAGCCAAAATATGATCAATAGAAGCAATAGAAACATGTTACAGTTTTTTCACTGTTACTGTTATCCTGATCCATATATCCTGTTACTAACCAACCCTGCAAACAAATCTGATCACACTCGTGTAAAACGCTAGCTCATATCGAGGGTCGTTCCATCTGAACCACTCAGCTGGCGGCCTGTGTAATTTCTATCCTTCCGGCAGCGGCAGCAGTTTGTTATCACGCCTATAGAAGACAGTCGCTAATGGCAGGGCGTTTAGGGTCTATTAGCAGCTCCTTCAATCCACAGCACACTGACAGAGAGACGAGTGACAGCAAAACATCAGCTGAACAAACCTGTACCATCCAAAATACCACCAAAAAGCATCCTACGTTATTTAAAAATCAATACAATATATTAATAGTGCTGTAGTGCTCTACTCTCATAAACGATATCAACCAAAGCATTGCAACACCTGCTCTTCCATGCGGACGTATCTTGGAAACAAGACATGTTAAACAAACCAGAATATGTTTTATACAATATATAAGGGGTCGACAATTAAGTTTGGCCGCGGGCCAGATATTTTCCAAGCCATTACCTGGCGGGCCACAAAAAAATAATAATTATGCTTTTTACAGACTAGTAGCTCTCCAGCCCAGAGGGTTGTTGAACCCAATTGCAGAACAGTTGATCTCAAAGCAGGTAAACCCAAGAAGAAAGGAAAAAATAAATAAATAAATACACTGCAGTCCAATACTCTACCGCTGCCCAACTAGTGAATTGGGACTCGGCCGGGATAAAGCACCCTTATAAGGAGATAGGAAGCCCAAGAATGGGCAGGTTCATGAGTATCTGCTTCAGAGAGTCCTATTCTATTGGCAATAGTTTTCTAAAGATACTAGACAAGCTGTGACTGCGCATTCCCAGACTGCATTTCAATGTTCATTTGCGGTTTAATCTATGTCACATTGTTGGTGAATCACATTTATTGAAAGATCAATCAATGTTGATATTTAGTAGTAGTAGTTTTTCAAGGGTTTAAAGAAGACAGTAGTTTTATTTAGAAACACCAGCACTCTTAACACACTCCATCTGCAGCTGAAGCGCTTCTTAAAATTAAAGCTAATTGAAGTTTATTCACAAACTTTTTTTCCTTGTTTAGGGTTGTTTTCTACTGTTAATACACAAATTTAGGAATCAGAAGTGGTCTTGTGGATAAAATATTATACAATTATTGTATAGGGATTGAGCAAATGTTCTACCAGGAGATTCCAATGCAGGTTAATGAAGACATTGAGCAAACATTTCATGAGGAGACTCCAATGCAGGTCAATGAAAACATCGAGCAAACATTTCATGAGGAGACTCCAATACAGGTCAATGGAAGCATAGAGCGAAAATTCTACCAGGAGACTCCAGTGCAGGTCAATGAAAACATCGAGCAAACTTTTTATGAGGAGACTCCAATGCAGGTCAATGAAAACATAAAGCGAAATTCTGATTAATGAAACCACAGAATGGACGTTCTACCTGGAGACTCCAATGCAGGTCAATGAAAACATAAAGCGAAATTCTGATTAATGAAACCACAGAATGGACGTTCTACCTGGAGACTCCAATGCAGGTCAATGGAAGCATAGAGTGAAAGTTCTACCAGATGATTCCAAAGCAGGTCAATGAAAACATCGAGCAAACATTTCATGAGGAGACTCCCATGCAGGTCAATGGAAGCAGGACGCATAGAGTGAAAGTTCTACCAGATGATTCCAATGCAGGTCAATGAAAACAAAGCAAAATGTTGATCAGTGAAACAAGTTCTACCTGGAAACTCCAAAGCAGATCAATGAAAACATTGAGCAAACATTTTATGAGGAGACCTCAATGCAGGTCAATGAAAGCATAGAGCAAAAGTTCTACTTGGAGACTCCAATGCTATTCCACCTACTTTCCCAACCAATCACCAGCTTCCACCTGCTTTTTAAATAACATTTTTTACATTCTACTTTTAAACGCTGCCTTCATGTGGTAGACTTTGCGTCAAAATAAAGCAGTAAATTCTTGGGAAACATATAACTTAAATATAACCATAATCCATTATTGTTTTCATAAGGCATCCCAAGATGCATGGAACATCATGAATCAATTACAGGATTTACTGTATGAAATTAATGTAAAAAATATGAAGACAGGAATGGGGTACAGTGTAGCTATAAACGATGCATTCCGTAGTAAGGATGTCCAAAAACATATTTGACATAAAATGTATTTCTCTAATGCAATTGAATATAAATCAAATACATTTTTTTTCTCAGCATCTGATGTAACATGTAACATCAGTTGTGCAGATGTTTAGTCTGTCAGCTGCAGACAGAGTGCTGATCTGATATTTCACACTTCATTTAGGAGTAGTAAAATAAGCAGTTGAGAATGGATGTCTGCTTTTCAGTGCAGGTCTGTGCAGCACACTGAAATCTGCTGGCTTTGTAATTTGCATATTAACAAGCAATCAGGCTAATCTGCTCATTTGTGACCTGGGCTAGTAAAGTGGAACAGAGCAGACGCAGAGCCAGCGCTGAGCACACGGCCAGAGAGGAGAAAGAGAAGCAGAAAAATGAATATTTGCTTTAAAAAGCCCCTTTTTTTTAATTATGAAGCCATATGAAGCCTCTGCTTTGATTGGATTATACAATTCTTCAATTTAACCCTTTGAACTCTAGGCTGTTTTGGTGTGTTTTTTTTTGTCTCTGTTTTTGTCAGTTCCTCTTTCTGTCTTTTAACACAGTAATTATATCAGACAGACACATGCCCTGATCTCTTTTACTCCAGAAGACATACGGCTGCTCAAAAATAGAATCATTTATGTATAGACTTTAAATATATTCACACCTAAGATATATTTTCAAAAATGGTTAGACTAGAGTGTTTATGAGCTGAAAGCATAAGAATATTAAAGATATGAGTTCATTACATAGTTTATTAATTATTACTTTGATAAAATACATGGAGAAACAGCATCAGACGGAGTTATTTTTCTTGATAATCAATAATCACACCTCTAGGTGTGATTTTGGACGAAAAATCCAGCCGTAGGATTCTAAGGGTTAATTAATAATGGTTCAAAAAAAGTATCACTTAGGGGATGCAAAGCTCAAAACATACATTTTAATGGTCTTTTTTTAAATAAGATATGATGTATTTGTATTGGCTATATTTAATTTATTTATTTATCAAATACAGCATATGGGTTGCATTCCTCTATACTTCATACTGATCCCAGAATCTGGAGAGCCCTGACATTTAAAACGAGGCATTAATAACTTAAAAAGTGCACAAAAAGTTCATTAAAATTCACTGTTTACATCTCATAACGTTAGCTTCAGCTCCGAGCGCCACCATTCCTGAACTGATAACAACATAGACATATATATGTAGACTCCACATAGCGTAGCAGCCGGTGCCAGGAGACAGGCTATGCGGAATCTATGTTTATATATGTCTATGTTATTATCAGTACAGTAATGGCGGCGCTCGGAGCTGAAGTTAGCATCATAGGATGTAAACTGTTTTTTTTAATAAGCTTCTTGTGCACTTTTTAAGTTATTAATGCCTCGTTTCAAATCTCAGGGCTCTCCGGATTCTAGCAAGGAGGTGTAGAGCTACTTTGAGCTGGATAACAATGGAAAAAGTGATTTATCAGGGTAAATTATGCCCCGTGTCACCCAGTCTGAAGGGTGCTTGGATAAGCTGTTAAAATTTCTGGATCTTGGAATGCTGTGGGAGTGCGGAGGTGTGCTATTCATCTAATATAAGAACTTTTTATCATGTTTTACTACAACAAAAGTCCATTTTACAACGGAGTATATACGGAGAAATCCAGTATATATCATGGTAAAGAAAAGAAAACGTGTCTCAGGATGGAGCCCTTTGGGACACCCTTAATTATCATTTTATAGACCATTTTATGAACAATTAAACGACCTTGTGACTAAAGCTGATATCTCTATAGTCTATAGTAACCAAAAACTTACTTCAACATGATACAATTTCTGCCATTTTTGGTCATATATACAGCTCTTGGAAAAAATAAGAGACCACTAAAAATGATGAGTTTCTTTGATTTTACCAAATTGAAAACCTTTGGAATACAGTATAATCAAGTGGAAGATTGATGATGTTCACAAGGCATCAAACCAAGCTAAACTGCTTGAATTGTTGCACCAGGAGTAAAGGCATAAATTTAACCAAAAGCAGTGTGTAAGACTGGTGGAGGAGAACATGATGCCAAGATGCATGAAAACAGTGCTTAAAAAACAAGGTTATTCCATCAAATATTGATTTCTGAACTCTTTCTTTCTTAAAACTTTATGAATTTGAATTTGTTTTGTATTATTTGCATCTTTTTTAGTTATTTCAGCCATTTCTCATTTTCTGCAAATAATTGAAAATATTTTTATTTGGAATTTGGGAGAAATGTTGTCTGTAGTTTATAGAATAAAACAACAATGTTCATTTTACTGAAACCTATACATATAAATAGTAAAATCAGAGAAACTGATTCAGAAACTGAAGTGCTCTCTTAATTTTTTTTCCAGAGATGTAGAACCATACTCCTCTGTACAACAGGGTTTTCATCATTTTTAAGAACCTCTAAGGATTTAAAGTCTCACATAGAACCTTTTTTCTTTACTAAAGAACCATTGAAAGCCCGCACAATGCTTCAGGAAGCTCTGTTATATTCAGACTGTAGATTTACAGCATTTTCAAATCATCCTCAGTGATTAAACGATTGGAATTCTCAGAAAGACTTCAGCAACACCACAGATGCCAGTCAGAGCAGTGAGACGGCGGCGTGTCAGATGTGCCAACGCGGCGCTGGGGTTAGAGGGCAGACACCAGTAATTCACAGGCACTTTACGTGTCCGCAGCAGGTGCATAAATATGCCATGTTTTCACAAGCCATTACCAGAGGGAGCTCCAGCCAGATGGAAGTTGTGCAGCTAAATTTCGTGTTGTATCATTAGTAGGTTAGTTCACCCCTCATTGGTTTGCCATCTGCTGCCATTTCAGCTCTACCACTCCGCGCCAAGGCATGACAGAGGATGTGAAATCTACACTAGTGTGACCCAAATCCCTCCACAGAGCTGCTTCACCCTCCACTGCTGCACTAAACGCCTCGGCACTGTTTAAATCAACGAGCCAAAAAACAGATCCACTCTTTAGGAGAAAGAGAATCGGGACACTAGATCAAAAAAAGGGTAGTAAAAAGAGTTTATCCTGGTTTTGTTGGAGCAACTGTTTCTACTGTCTAGAGAAGAGTTTGTTCTAGATTCAGGGCCATTGCTGTAAGGATTTGATTGCATTCAGAGACAGACAAGAACATACAAATGTACTGGTTGGAGCTCCATCATTCTTGAGAACACACTGGTTAGGGTGTAGTGGGTAGTGAGCAGGGGAAATATGCTAGTGGGTAGTGGATAGGGGTATCATACAGTGGGGTTAGGGGGTAGGGTGAAGGGGTAATGGGTGGAGGATGGCAAGTAGGAGGTAATGGGATGTGGGCAGTGGGTAGGGGTGATGGGTAGTGGATAGCAGTTAGTGGGTGGTGGATAATGGACAGTGGGTAGTGGGCAGTGGATAGGGTATTGGGATAGTAAATAGAGGCTAGGTGTTAGGAGGTAATGGGCAGTGGGTAGGGGTGATGGGTAGTGAATAGCAGTTAGTAGATAGTGGGTAATGGATAGTAGGTAGTGGGTAGGGGTGATTGGAAGTGGATAGCTGTAAGTGGATAGTGGAAAGTGGACAGTGGGTACGGCGTTGGGATAGAAAATAGAGCCTATGAGTTAGGAGTTAATGGGTAGTGGGCAGTGGGTAGGGTTGATGGGTAGTGGATCGCATAAAATGGATAGAGGGTAGTGGAAGTGGATAGCAGCCAGTGGATTGGGGGTAGTATGTAATGGGCAATGGGTTGTGGGCAGTGCAGTTACTGGTTAGTGTACAGTGGGCAGTGGATAGGGGGTTGGTGGGTAGGAGTAGTGGTTAGTGGATAGCAGGCATTGGGTAGGGGGCAGGGGATGGCGGTCGGGGTAGTGGTTAGTGGATAGCAGGCAGTGGGGGCAGGGGATGGGGGGTGAGGAGTAGTGGACAGTGGGTAGTATGTAGCGGGCAATGGGTTGTAAGCAGTGGTTGGGGTAGCGGATAGTAAATAGGGATAGTGGGTAGGGGTTACTGATTAGTTGACAGTGGGCAGGGAATAGGAGGTGGTGGGAAGAGGTAATAGATAGTGGGTAGTATGTAGTGGGCAATGGGTTGTAAGCAGTTGATAGGGATTGTTAATAGTGAATAGGGGTAGTGGGTAGGGGTTACTGGTTAGTGTACAATGGGCAATGGATAGGGATGATGAGTAGGGGTAGTGGATAGTGTGCAGTGGATAGTGTGTAGTGGAGAGTGTGTAGTGGATAGTGTGTAGTGGATAGTGGGTGCATGGGGGCACAATATGCGGTTCTGCTTTTTTTTTTTCAGATGGAGAAACGTTGAGCAGCAGAGATGAATGGCTGAAGTGTGTGAGTCATCTGGAGCTGCTGCATCAGGAATTTCACTACAACCAGGACGGATTGAACCTTTTGAACCATTCTGAGCTTTTGAAGGAGTGTGGTGGAAAGCTGGACACAAATACGGTGGAAAATAAAATAAAACAGAAATGTGCCATGTTCCTATCAAAATCTGTCCATGTTTTTATTATTATTATTTTTATTTTTATGACATTTTTTCATTCCTTTACTTAAAGGCTCACTTATACCCAGACAGGGATTGAGCCTAGTGATAGACTATATTCTAATTTCAGTGGAAAATTTCTATAAAAAAAACTAGGCTTAATTTCTGACTAAGAATCTGTCCCTAATCGTTTTCGAATGAGGATTTTGTGTTTATTAAAAAAATTAATGCAGAAATTTTTTATTTTATCATCAACTTTACCTGGCGGATAGTGTCTATATGCATACTGTTGCCTGCTGACTGCTCTATACCGACTGTGTGTGTGGCGAGCAAGCGACTGACTGACTGAACGACGAGAAAGCAAAGAGCGAGAGAGAGAGAGAGAGAGACCCAGAGAAACAGAGAGAGAGAGAGATACTCAGAGAAAGAGAGAGAGAGAGAGAGAGAGGGAGAGAGAGAGAGAGAGAGAGAGAAAGAACGGAGGGATCGACTTTCAGATGACATTGAGGCGATGTAGATGCCAGTTGGGAATAGTGCTCCCCTCCGCGCGCCCGCTTGTTGATGTTAGAGGCTGGCACAGGGCGAAGCCGCCGCTTCTCCGGTGAGTTCAGCACCGCGTGCCCGCGGACAGCTCCCTCCTCCCGCCAGCGTTTCAGCACCACCTGCCGCCGGACCGCTCGCGCTCCCAGTCAGCCGCTCAGCACCACCTGCGCGCGGACAGCTCCCCGGTTTCAGCACCCCCCTTCCTCCGGACAGCTCCCCGCAGCGAGGCGCCCGGACTCCCGCCCCTCAGGACCGCTGTGGGGCTTCGTTTCCAGTCTTTTAATGGAAATAAAACACATTTATGTTCCAAGCAACACTGGAAGTTTACAACTTGGGGAGGAATCTACGGATACCTCGTTGCACGACTCGCGACCGCAGACCAAACCTCTTCGGAAGAGCGCTGAGATTCACTGTGAGTAGAGCTAGGTTTTACCTTGTTTTTTTATGTTTTAGGCTTGTTTTAGGCGTTAATTGGCTTAATAATTAGTTTTTTGAGTCAATCAATGTTTTTTTGGGTTTGTTTGTTTGTTTTTAGAATGTAGTACAATGTTTTATTTTTTATTTTTGAGTTTGTTTTTAATCGTTGTTTTTTATATTTTATTATTCAGACTCACTATATTATTTAGTTTAGTTTTTTTAAAAGCTTACATTATTATAAGCATGTTTTATATTTTATGGCTTATCAGGCTTATATTGTTTTGCACTGAACGCAACAATGGATTATACAGTGTTTTATCATTTGTTTTCATTTGTTTGTTTGGTTGAATTTTTGGTTGTTTTTAATTTATTTGGCTCTATTTTTTATTATTATTAAGCTCACATAGTGTACATTCCTTCACTGAGAGCACACCAGTGTAGTTTTATATATGTTTTATATATCATTTTTGTTTGTTTGTTTTAATTTAGGCTTTAATTGCGTTTCTAATTGGTTTAATCAGTGGGCATTATTCAGTTTTTTTTTTTTGGCTTATAAGGCTATATATATTTCTTGAGCTGAGCCCAACAATGTAGTAAAATGTTTTATATATTTATTTATTTATTTATTGCTTGTTTGTTTCTTCCTTTATTTCATTGTGTGTTTCTTTTTTTCAAGTAGGAGTTATTATCGTTTAAATGTATTATTAGACGCATATCTTATATCATGCAATGAACCTAACAATGCAGTATCATGTTTTATCCTTTTATGTTTGTTTGTTTGTTCGTTTGTTTTGTTTGTTTTGTGATAATTGGCTGTATATGAGGACAGTCGGCTGATGAATTCTCATGGGTTCTTGTTTTTCTTGTGCCCAACTTGCTGTGCAAAAAAAGAGAGAGAAAAAAAAAAACAAAAATACAAATTAAACTGTCCAAAAACAATTAAACTGCCAGTTAAAGTTGCTATTTCTTGTTGTCCTGGGCTGATAATCAAGCTTTCCAAGCCATTGGAAAGCCAATGTATTCAGAGATACGTTTTTATTTTTTTTCTAGAGATGTTTACACGGTCTGCTCGCTCTGCTCGCGCGCGCTGTGACAAACAAAGGCTAGACAGGGTGCACAGCCTTGTGCGTAAAGCTTTGCGCACGGGACATATAGCGTGTCCTCGGTGCCTCGGTAAATGTCCTCTCCACGCATTAGAATAAGCATCAATCAGGTCATTTATGCAATCATTTATGCAACCATTGTATGGGTTTGCATAGCAAATCGCTGGAATAGAGTTTAAAGAATGCCTTTATTAGTTTTAATCCAGAGAAAGTGTGCATACACTGAACTGCAAGGTACGTTAAACTGTGCACGACGAAGAGACGACGCCAAAAGTAGCATGCGTCTTTTGTTTTCTTTGATATAATGCATGAAATAAAGGAAAAAAGGCGCAAACCAACTACCGTTTGATCGCAGAAATTGGTGCACAGTTTTATGCGTAATTACGCAGATAATTAGCAGCGCGTTCAGCTTGGATTCATTAGTTTGCGTTGAAATAATAATAGTTCTCTCGGTTGTTTCTGTGATTGTTGCGGTAATTACTGTTATTTAGGCCAGTTTATGCATTGAAAAAAAACGCACAGTTGCACAAATTGCACAGTTTGGACTGTCTGTTGTTCAGTTGTTCAGTGGTTTATTGGTGATCGCAGAGATATGTTTTGGTGTTTTGGGGTTCTGCTATATTTTACGCTACGCCACGAATGTAAATGAAATGAAAAAAAAGGGGGCGGGGGGGGGGGGGGGGGTCAGGCCAATGGCAGCTCACTCTGAAATACTGACGGTCTGGAAGCAGCAAAACAACACTTCCATTGAGATTCTCCCTACGTGAAATGCATAGTAAAACTAATATATGCTGATGTTTAGAAGCCAATTGCTGCCAATTTTTCTCAAAAAATGAGATACTGTCTCTAAATAATGATATATTGATATTGAGATAATCAATCAAAATAATGGCATATCTAAGACGTAATAATATTTAATGTTATTATAAGGACTTAATGTATAGGACATAATGTGATAGTATCTTAAAATAATCTTATCTCTTCTTTCAGAATAATGAAATAATCTATCAAAATAATGAAATAGTGTCTCAAAATAACAATTTATCTCAAATGAATTAATCTCAAAAAATTACATAATTTCAAAAAAATGAGTTAGCATCACATAATAATGACATAGCATGTCTAAATAATGAGATACTATCTCAAAATAATGACTTGACATTGCAAAATAACAATTTATCTCATAGTAATGATATAGTATCTCCGCAAACTACATAAATCAATGAGATAGCATATCAAAAAAATGACATAGTTTATCTAAATAATGAGATAGTATATCAAAATAATGAAATGATCAATCAAAATAATGACTATGCATCTCAAAATAATATTTTTCTCAAAATAGTGAGATAGTTTCTCATAAGATTACATAATTGTAAAATGAATGAGATAGCATCTCATTAATCTGATGTAGTATATGTAAATAATGAGATATATATTAAAATCACATCTACTCAGTATTGTAATGAGACGATCAATCTAAATAATGACTTAGTATCTTAAAATAATGACTTGGCATTGCAAAATAACAATTTAAAATAATGAGATAGCATCTCTTAATAATAGCATAGTGTATCTAAATAATGAGATAGTATATCAAAATTACACAATAACATCTTAAAATTATGATTTGGCATCTACTAGAATGTCAAAATACACATTATCTCACATTAATTATGATGTGGTATCTACTCAGTATCTCAGAAAAATAAGATAGTATCTCCAAGTAATGAGACAATCAATCAAAAATAATGACTTCATATTGCAAAATAATTAAATAATAGCTCAAAATAATGATTTGCCATCTGAAAATAATAATTTATCTTAAAATAATGAAAAATCATCTCCCAATAGTGACATAGTATATCTAAAAATATAGAATTATCTAAGAAACTATATCAAAAGTACGTTAGCATCTCAAAATTATGACTTAATATCTCAGAATTACGATTAAGTATCTCGAAATAATGACTTGCCATCTCAAAATAATGATTTATCTCAAACTAATGATATAGCATCTCCTAATAGGAACATAGTATATCTAAAGAATGAGACACTTTATCAAAAATACACTTTAGCATCTTAAAATTATCACTTAGTGTCTTAAAATTATGAGTTAGTATGTCAGAATTACGATTTAGTATCTCAATATAATAGTGACTTGCCATCTCAAAATAAGGATTCATTTCAAAATAATGAGATAGCATCTCATAATAGATACAAAGTAAATCTAAAAAAAGAGACACTTTATCAAAAATACACATAAGCATCTCAAAATTATGACTTAGTATCTCAAATTATGACGTAGCATATAGTCAGTATTTTTAAATAATGAGTTAGTATCTCCAACTAATAAGGCAAACTATAAAAATAATATTTTATTATCTCAAAATAATTAAATAGCAGTACAAAGTAATGATTTATCTTAAAATAATGAGATTGTATCTCATTATAGAAACATTGCATATCTAAAAAAATGATACACTATATCAAAAGTATACATTAGCATCTCAAAATCATGACTTGCCATCTCAATATAATGATTTATCTCATCTAGAAAATGAGACACTTTATCAAAAGTAGCAGCTCAAAATTATGACTTTTTGTGTCAGAATTATGATTTAGTATCTCAAAATAATGATTTATCTCAAACTAATGAGATAGCATCTCATAATAGGTGCATGGTATATCTAAGAGACTTAGTGTTTCAAAATATGACTTTGCGTCTATTCAGTATTTTTAAATAATGAGTTAGTATCTCCAACTAATGACGCAATCTATAAAAATAATGACTTATCTCAAAATAATAAAATAGTAGGGCAAAATAATGATTTATCTTAAAATAATGAGATTGTATCTCATTATAGAAACATTGTATATCTAAAAAATGATACACTTTATCAAAAGTATACATTAGCATCTCAAAATAATGACTTATCTCAAATTAATGATATAGCATCTCATAATAGGAATCTTAAAATTATGACTTAGGGTCTCAAAATAATGACTTGCCATCTCAATATAATGATTTATCTCAAATTAAGCAGATAGAATCTCATAATAGGAAGATAGTATATCTAGAAAATGAGACACTTTATTAAAAGTACACTTTATCATCATACTTTATCTCAAAATATGACTTGGCATCTTTTCAGTATTTTTCAAATAATGAGTTAGTATCTCCAACTAATGAGGCAATTTATAAAAATAATGTCTTATTATCTCAAAATAATGAAATAATAGGGCAAAATAATGTTTATTTTAAAATAATGAGGTAGCCTCTTATAATAGTGACATAGTAAATAAAAAAAATAGAAACTATATCAAAATACACTTTATCATCTCAAAATTATGACTTTTTGTGTCAGAATTACGATTTAGTATCTCATAAAAATGACTTGCCATCTCATAATAACGATTTATCTCAAACTAATGATATAGCATCTCATAATAGGAGCGTAATATATCTAAAAAAATTGACACTTAATCAAAAGTACATGTTAGCATGTCAAAATGATGCCTTAGTATCTCAAAATTATGACTAAGTATCACAACATTATGACTTGGCATCTATTCAGTATTTTTAAAGAATGAGTTAGTATCTCCAACTAATGAGGCAATCTATAATAATAATGACTTATTATCTGAAAATAATGAAATAGTAGGGCAAAATAATGATTTATCTTAAAATAATTCGATTGTATCTCATTATAGGAACATTGTATATCTAAAAAATGAGACACTTAAGTAAACATTGACTTAGTATTTCAGAATTATGCCTTAGTATCCATAAATAATGACTAGCCATCGGAAAATAATGATTTATCTCAAAATAATGAGATAGCATCCCCTCATAATGACACAGTATATCTACAAAATTAGACACTATATCAAAAGTACACATGAGCATTGTAAAAATTATGACTTAGTATCTCAGAATTATGTCTTATTTTTCAAAATAGTGACTTGTCATCTCACAATAATGATTTATCTCAAAATTATGAGATAGCATCTCATAGAACATAGTATATCTAGAAAATGAGACACTTTATCAAAAATACACTTTAGCATCTCAAAATTATGACTTAGTATCTCAAAATTATGATTTAATATCTTAAAAATATGACTTGCAAAAAGAAAATAAAAAAAAAATAAAAAAAGGATAGCATTTGAAAACAATGACTTAGCATCTCAGAATAATGAGATAGTATCTCCAAGTAATGAGACAATGAATCAAAATAATGATTTGGCAATGTGAAATAATGATTTTTCTCAAAATAATGAGATAGCATCTCCTAATAGTGACATGATATATAAAAAATATAGAATTATCTAAGAAACTATGTCACAAGTACGTTATTTTACTCAGAATTATAGTATCTCAAAATAATGACTTGCCATCTCATAATAATGATTTATCTCGAACTAATGATAAAACATCTCATAATAGGAACATAGTAAATCAAAAGAAATGAGAAACTTTATCAAAATACACTTTACCATCTCAAAATGATGACTTAGTATCTTAAAATTATGACTTAGCATCTCACAATTATGATTTAGTATCTCAAAAATATGACTTGCAAAAAGAAAAGAAAAAAAAGAAAAAAATTAGATAGCATTTGAAAACAATGACTTAGCATCTCAGAATAATGAGATAGTATCTCCAAGTAATGAGACAGTGAATCAAAATAATGACTTGGCAATGCAAAATAATGATTTATCTCAAAATAGTAAGATAGCATCTCATAATAGTGACATGGTATATAAAAAATATAGAATTATCTAAGAAACTATGTCACAAGTACGTTATTTTACTCAGAATTATAGTATCTCAAAATAATGACTTGCCATCTCATAATAATGATTTATCTCGAACTAATGATAAAACATCTCATAATAGGAGTGCATTATATCTAAAAAATGAGACACTTTATCAAATGTACAAATTAGCTTCTCAAAATTATGACTTAATGTCTCAAAAATTTGACTTTGCATCTATTTATTGTTGTTTTAAATAATGAGATAGCATTTGAAAACCATGATTTAGCATCTCAGAATAATGAGACAGCAATGCATTTAATAATGAATAAAACTGCAGGCTTGATTTTGATTTATTTTGAGTGGAGGGATGGAGGGATGGAGGGATGGATGGGCCTCCATGCAGATGTACAGTATCTCAGCAGGGCGCTGATATGAGCTTCAGTAATGTGGTTGGTGTCTCCAGGTTAAGGGAAACTGAGGAGCTGGAGTCTGGAAGTTTAATCAAGAAGCGTAGATCACCTCCACAACACCAACCAGAACACCAAGCTGAAAAACACCACCACGAGCTGCTACCATAACCTGGAGACATGGCGACCAACGGCACCAAGAGCACGGACGGCCAGGTGGCCACGGAGCTGAACGAGGTGACCACCAACGACAGACCCAAAACTGAGGAGAGCAAAGAGGATCTGAAGAAGAAGAAGGACATTCCGGACAGAGAGACGTGGGCGGGGAAGTTTGACTTCCTGCTGTCGTGTGTCGGCTACGCCATTGGTCTGGGCAACGTGTGGAGGTTCCCTTACCTGTGCGGCAAAAACGGAGGAGGTAAGTGCAGGTTCAGAGTCCTGTTATGTTCATTTATCAGGAACAGCAATCGTGTTCCGGGGTTAATTTGACCCGGTTCATGTTTAATTATCCAAAAGATGATCTGAAACCCACAAAAATATTTTTAATGATTAACTCCATTACTACTAATTATTTAATCAATATTCAATGCAATGCTGTTCCTTACCTTATTACCTTATGAATTCTCTGAATTATGCCTTACGTGTCTCAAAATAATGACTCACCATCTTAAAATGATGATTTATCTCAAAATAATGAGATATCATCTCCTAATAGATACATAGTATGTTTAACAAATTAGACACTATTTCAAAAGTATACTTTAGTATCTCAAAATAATGATTTATCTCAAAATAATGAGATATCATCTTCTAATAGACACATAGTATATCTAACGAATTAGACACTATATTAAAAGTACACTTTAGTATCTCAAAATTATGTCTTAGTATCTCAAAATTATGCCTTAGTATCTCTAAATAATGATTTATCTCAAAATAATGATTTATCTCAAAATAATGAGATATCATTTCCTAATAGATACATAGTATATTTAACAAATTAGACACTATTTCAAAAGTACACTTTAACATCTCAAAATGATGCCTTAGTATCTCAAAATATTTATTATTTTTTATTATTATTTATTATTTATCTCATTATAAACTAATGATATAGCATCTCATAAAAGGAATCTCACAATTATGACTTATTATCTCAAAATTATGCCTTAGTGTCTCAAAATAATGACTTGCTATCTTAAAATAATGCTTTATCTCAAAATAATGAGATATCATCTCCTAATAGTGACATAGTATATGTAACGGATTAGACACTATATCAAAAGTATACTTTAGTATCTCAAAATTATGCCTTGGTATCTCAAAATAATGATTTATCTCAAAATAATGATTTATCTCAAATAAATTAGATATTATCTCCTAATAGTGACATAGTATATGTAACGAATTAGACACTATATCAAAAGTACACTTTAGCATCTCAGAATTATGCCTTAGTATCTCTAAAAAATGATTTATCTCAAAATAATGATTTATCTCAAACGAATGATATAGCATCTCACAATAGGAATCTCACAATTATGACTTATTATCTCAGAATTATGCCTTAGTATCTCAAAATAATGATTCATCTATCAATATTTAGTGCAATAGTGTTCCTTACCTCCAACAGGTAATGGTTCAATTCACTCATTTTTCACTTGAACTTGAATTACGACTTAGTATTTCAAAATAATGATTTATCTCAAACTAATAATAAAGCATCTCATAATAGTAGCATAGTGAATTAAAAAAATGAGACACTTTATCAAAAGTACACTTTAGCATCTCAAACCTATGACTTATCTCACAATTATGACTTAGCATTTTAAAATTATGACTTAGTATCTCAAAAATATGACTTGGCATCTCAGAATAATGAGACAGCAATGCATTTTTTTTTTATTAACTTCATTGCTAATTATTTTATCAATATTTAGTGTAATGCTGTTCCTTACCCCTAACAGGTAATAGTTCAATTAGGATAATTAACTCGTTTTTCACAAAAAATACATGTTTAAACTTGAATTACGACTTAGCATTTCAATCTCAAACTAATGATATAGCATCTTATAATAAGAACATGGTAAATAAGAAAAATGAGACGCTCTATCAAAAGTACACATTAGCGTCTGAAACTTATGATTTATTATCTCACAATGATGACTTAGTATCTCAAAAATATTATTTGACGGCTGTTTAGTATTTTTAAAATAATGAGATTCTATCAATATTTTGTACAATGGTGTTTATAACCTCTAACAGATAATGCTTCAATAAGGATAATTCACTTGTTTTTATATAAAAAAATACATGTTCAAACTTGAATTACAACTTAGTATTTAAAAATATTGACTTGCCATCTCAAAATAATGATTTATCTCAAACTAATAGAGATATCATCTCCTAATAGTGACATAGTATATCTAACGAATTAGACACTATATCAAAAGTACACTTTAGCATCTCAAAATTATGCCTTAGTATCTCAAAATAATGATTTATCTATTAATATTTAGTGCAGTGGTGTTCCTTATCTCTAACAGGTAATGTCTCAATTAGGATAATTCACTTGTTGTCCTTAAACAAATATACATGTACTTTTTTTAATTATTCACTACTTTATTATTTTTGAAAGACCAACATATAAAACAGTAGTTTTACATAACATTGAAACATTGTTAATATTTTTGTTTTAGTATTTGTTTTTGCAGGAGGTGGTTGCAAATATATATATACATATATATATAAATATATGAGATTAACAATTTTCTTATTATACGTTAATTACACTAATTAAGGCAAGCAGAAGACGTTTCATACTGAAAAAAATGACTTTTAACTATTTTTCCTACATCTTCAAACTTTAAAATGGGTCAATTTGTCCCAGAACATAACAGGAGGGTTAAAAAAACACATGTCTAAACTTTTTTAATATTTCACTACTTTATTACTATTGAAAGACTAACATATAAAACAATAGTTTTACATAACATTGAAACATTGTTAATATTTTTGTTTTAGTATTTGTTTTTGCAGGGGGTTGTTGCAAATATATATGTATATATATATGAGATGAACCATTTTCTTATTATACGTTACTTACACTCATTAAGACAAGCAGAAGAAGTTTTATACTTGAAAAACAATACTTTTAACTATTTTTCCTTGATCTTCAAACTTTAAAATGGGTCAATTTGAACCAAAAGATAACAGGAGGGTTTAAAGAGTGGTGGGGGTGTTAAGAATGGGTGGTCATTGCAGGAATGGCATGACTGGCTGTTGACCGGGTCCTTGTCTTGTGCACCACAGGAGCCTTCTTGATTCCTTATTTCCTGACCCTCATTTTTGCTGGGGTTCCACTGTTTCTGCTTGAATGCTCCCTGGGTCAGTACACATCCATCGGAGGACTGGGAGTATGGAAGCTGGCGCCAATGTTTAAAGGTACGGTGATTTATAAGTCCATTAGAAGCTACTTTTAACCTGTTTACCTCCAAAGAAACTGTCTTAAATACTCAACCAGTTTGCATTGCTTTCCGTAGATCACTGTAGATATGATATAGATATATATCATATCGGAAAAAAAATAAGAGACCACATAAAAATGATGGGTTTCTTTTGATTTCACCAAATTGAAAACCTCTGGAATATAATCAATAGGAAGATGGATGATCACAAGCCATCAAACCAAGCTGAACTGCTTGAATTTTTGCACCACGAGTGAAGCAGCATAAAGTTATCCAAAAGCAGTGTGTAAGACTGGTGGAGGAGGACATGCATACCAAGATGCATGAACACTGTGATTAAAAAAACAGGGTTATTCCACCTAAAAGCTCTGCGTCTTTTTCGTTATTTCAGCCATTTTTCATTTCCTGCAATTAAATGTTCTAAATTATTTTTATTTGGAATTTGGGAATTTGGGATAAATGTTGTCTGTAGTTTATAGAACAAACCAACAATGTTCATTTTACTCAAACACAAACCTATAAATAGCAAAATCAGAGAAACTGATTCAGAAACTGAAGTGGTCTCCTAATTTTTTCCAGAGCTGTATTTATTGAAACATATATGATATCTTATCTCGCTAAGACTCACCCCCTTTAATTAGAATAAAGAATTACTAAAGAATTACTCCTTTAGAGTAAACCTGCAGTGAAGAATATTTTTGTCAGATTCTTTGAAACTGAAACACCAATTAATCCATTAATACTGAAATTTCCTTGTGACATATCGAGTATCACAGAATCACAGTGTCATAATAACATTGTATTGTGAGATGCCATGTGATTTTCAACTAAACTAGCTTGCAATGCTAAATTGCAATCCAACTGAGTTCAAGCTAATGTGCCAAGAAATAATCTTTACGTACCTTCAAAAGAACCTTTTAAAAATGTGAAGCACCTGTATATAATTGGACGTTTCTGCACCAGTGAAATAATAGACTCTAATATTTAAGAATTTGCCTTATAGAACCATTTATTAGAGCTGCCTTTAACCTGTTCACCTCCAAAGAACATTAAGTCTTGAATGATTTCTATAGATCAGAAGGTAACACTTTCTATGAACGTCATCTCTATAAGACTCTGTAAACATACTCATAACACATTATAATGAATTCATAAGGCATTATAAACATGGCTATACATATTTATAAAATGTATAATTCATCATAGCCATGTTTATTATGCATCATGAACTGTGATTATAATGCAATAATAGCTGTGTTTATAACATGTTAAACATCAATACCAAGAAACTCAGTCCCTGCTTGCAGACTTTATAATAACTAAAAAGCTTACAACTTATAAACACACCCTCAGTAATCCTATAAATATATTTTAACCACTGATAAAATATTCTTGCACTGAACATGAAATTAATTATAGTCAATTATAATGTTTTATAACAGGTCTTTGTGCACTCTAAGTAAAGTGCCAGACTTTCATTGTGGGACTACTATATTAAAGATATATATATATATATATATATATATATATATATATATATATATATATATATATATATATATATATATATATATATATATATATATATATATATACTATTTTAACATGTATATTATAAGCACAGCTTATACATTACTATGATCACAAGTCATAATTCTTTATAAACATGGTTATAATGGGTTATGCATTTTTATAAATATTTATAGCCATGTTTATAATGCCTTATGAATGCATTATAATATGTTATGAACGTAGTAATAGAGTCTAATAGAGATGACATTCATAGAAAGTGTTAATGATCAAAATAGACTTGGTGGAAACAAAGAAAGGTGACCAAATAAGCTTTTAAAAAATGGGAAGGATCACCATAGAATTAAAATGACGTCTATGAAGGTGACACAAAGGAACCTTCATTCCGTCTCCATCCAATGAAAAACAAGTATCTCAATTTTTGTTTCGATTTTTAGTTTAATATGTAATCTTTACACTGTGCCAAAATTTCCTGACCTGAAATAAACTCTTTTTACATTGACTTCCATTGAAAGTTTACAAGGTTTTTTCTCTCTTGCTGTTTTGGAGATACTTGTTTTTCATCAGACAGCCACAAGTTCCAATAATCTCTCTTAAATTCTTTACACCTACAACTCTTTCAGTTTACATTGCTTTTTGTAGATCACCATGGAGTTCATGTGGCTAAAACAAAGTTACCACAAAAAAAACCTTTCATTTATCTTCAGAAGAACCTTCACATTATGTCTCACAATGGGAAAAAAATAAATATATATGTATAAGTCAAACATAGAACTTTATGAAAATGTAAATAACCTAAACAGGGACTTACTGTTCTTTCAAAAGAACCTGTTTAAATATTTCAGCATTAAAAAAAAAACGTAGAGACCTTTTGTTAACATGTTTAACTTCATACAACCTGATTTGAATTCCTCACATCTAAAACTCAACCAGTTGGCCTTGCTTTATATGGATCACCATAGAGTTTAAATGGGTACAAATAAAAAATCCTTAATTCTCAAAAAATGAAGAAGCTTAAAATATGTTCAAATTTGAACTTTAGTTCAACTTTAACAATTTAGCGTCCAAAGAACCTGAATTGAATTCTTCCTTATTTACCTTTTAAAGGGCTCAGGTCATTTTAAAGGGTTTCTATTGGTCCATTCATCAAGAAATTTTGGCACAGTGTAAGGGACAGTATGTCTGTTCAAATTATGTAGTAAAAACTAAAAATCGAGTGTGTTTTTCACTGGACAGCGACAATGTCAAAAATGGTCAGCGAAAAGAAATTGCTTAAAATGCATCAGTAGAACCTTAATTTTATTTAATTTTGTCTTCAAAATAACCATATTAAAATGTGTAAAACCTTAATATAATGTGAAGGTTCTTCACCAGTTGAGAGAAGAGCTTAGAACCTTAAATTAAGGCAAAGAATCACAAAAAATCTTCATTTTTAAAGAGTCTAAGATTAACCTCTATAATGACCCAACAAAAGCATATAAAAAAGGGTCGGCAAAAAGAACTTGCTTATAATGCTTCGGTAAAATATGTTATTTCATTTAATTTCATCTTCAAAATAACCTTTTTAAAATGTGATCCACCAAAAGCACATCAGAAAAGTCAGATAAAGAATCTGCTTAAAATTCATCAGGAAAACCTTTATTTTATTCAATATTCATATTCAAAATGTCCTTTTTAAATTATGTAAAACCTTAAAATAATGTGAAGGTTCTTCATCAGTGGGGAGAAGAGCTTAGAACCTGATATTTAAGCCGGGAATCACAAATAAACCTTCATTTTTAAAGAGTCTAGGATTAACATTGATATCACTTTAAAATAAGACTAGCTTTATAAAGGGTTTATAAATGGTTTACAATTAATAATCAGTTATAACACATGCGTATAAATGGCAACAATATAGACGGCTGTGGGTTCACTATTTGGCAAAATAATCATTGGTCATTGTTGCACTTTCTACGTATGTGTTATAACTGATTATTAATGATTTTAAGGCATTTACAACCTAATTAGTAACCATTAATAAACTAAACCATTTATAAACCCTTTATAAATCATTTATAAACCCTTTATAAATGTAGTCTTATTTGAAAGTGGTACCTTAACATCTATATGTGAACCAGTATAATGCCATTAGTGACCCCTTGTTGAGGGTCTATCTTAGCTTGGGTTTACTGATGTGAAGGTTCTTCACCAGTTGGGAGAAGAACTTAGAACCGTATATTTAAGCCAAGTATCACTAAAAAATTTATTTTTAAAGCGTTTATAATGACCCACCAAAAGCACGTCAAAATGAATCAGCAAAAAGAATGTGCTTAAAATGCATCAGTAGAATCTTAATTTCATTTAATTTCATCTTTAAAATGTCCTTTTTCAAATGTGTAAAACCTTAATATAGCATGAAGGTTCTTCACCTGTTGAGAAAAGACCTTAGAACCTTCTATTTAAGCAAAGAATCATTTTTAAAGAGTCTAAAATTAATCTCTATAAAGATCCACCAAAAGCATATCGTCGCTGTCCAATGAAAAACACTTATCTCCAAAACAGCAACTTTACAGAAAAGAGAAAAAAACCTTGTAAACTTTCAATGAAAGTCAATGTAAAAAGAGTTTATTTCAGGTCATTGTGAAGAGTTTCTATTGGTCCGTTCATCAAGAAACTTTGGCACAGTGTAAGGGACAGTTTGTCTGTTCAAATTTTGTAGTAAACTAAAAATCCAGCGTGTTTTTTACCGGACAGCGACAATATCAAAAAAGGTCAGCAAACAAAACTTGCTTAAAATGCATCAGTAGAATCTCTTATTTTATTACATCTTCAAAATAACCTTTTTAAAATGTGTAAAATCTTAATATAATGTGACAATTCTTCATTAGTTGAGAGAAGACCTTAGAACCTTATTTTCAAGCCAAGAATCACTTAGAAACCTTAATTTTTAAAGAGTCTAAGATTAACATCTATATTTGAACCAGCTGGATGAGGTTCTATTTATAATGATCCACCAAAAAGCACATCAGAAAGGGTCAGCAAAAGTACTTGCTTCTTAAAATGCATCAGGAAAACCTTAATTTTGTTGAATTTCCTCTTCAAAATACCCTTTTTTTTAAATGTGTAAAATCCTAATATTGCATGAAGGTTCTTCATTAGTTCAGAGAAGAGTTTAGAACCTTATATTTAGGCCAAGAATCACAAAGAAACCTTCATTTTTAAAGAGTCTAAGATGAACATCGGTACCACTTTAAAATAAGACTAGCTTTATAAAACTTTTGAAAGGTTTATAAATGGTTTACAATTAGTATGCCTTAAAAATCATTAGTAATCCGTTATAATACATACATAATACAGATGGCTGTGGGTTCACTATTTGGCAAAAACAGGCCATTGTTGCCCTTTCTATGTATGTGTTATAACTGATTATTAATGATTTTTAAGGCATTTGCAACCTTATTAGTAACCATTAATAAACCTAACCATTTATAAACCATTTGTAAACCATTAATAAACCCTTTATAAAGGTAGTCTTATTTTAAAGTGGTACCTTAACCAGGTGGATGAGGTTCTATATATAATGATCCACCAAAAGCACATCAGAAAAGGGTGAGGAAAAGCATCACCAGGTACTTATAGGGTTAAATACAGGGCTGTTTGAAGCTGGGAGAAGGTAAACGCTCACTGTTGCCATTAGTGACCCATTGTTGAGGGTCTATCTTAGCTTGGGTTCAGTGATGTATGTGATTTGAAGGGTTGGGAGGGTTTCCTGTAGATGAAAAGCAGGGGTGAAAAAAGTAATGAATTACATTTACTCACATTACTGTAATTGTAGTAATTTGTAGTTTTTAGGTAATTTTACTTTTACTCAAGTACATTTTGACACAAGTAATTTACTTCGCTACATTGGAAATCTCTCCATTACTAAGTAAATAATTAAATGCTGGGGGGAAAAATGAATTGTCTGAATAAAAAAAAGGAGTTTTGTTCTCCATGGCAGCGCAGCTGAACTTCTCCATGCAATGTTTATTACAGTTAGCAAGAGAGACGTTTGCGCATGTGCCAACCAACATTTTTTGTGTATGATTTCATGATAGTTTTTATTGAAAACATTAAACAATCTGCTTGGATGTAAAAAAAAAAAAAACATGTAAATAGCAGTTAAATCATAACAATGGCAAGTTAAAAAATAACAATGACCTGTAAAACTGTAAAAATACAGTTTATAGTCGCCAATATGACCTAACTTTTTTAACAGTAAAGAAACAAATGGATCATAGAAATCTATGCCACTTGTTTGTAAAAATGTTTCATGGGGTGGTCTGAACAAATACTGCCTGAAAGATCCAAATTATTATGTGGAATAATAATTCATTAAAAATATTTAATTTATGCTTTGTTGTACTTTTTTACATCAAATAAATAAAAGTAACTATTTAACTTTTACTCAAAGTAAATTTTAAATTAAGTGTTTTTGTTTTTTTTTACTTTTACTTGAGTAGATTTTTAGATGGGTACTTTTACTTTTACTTGAGTAGAATTTTAGATGGGTACTTTTACTTGAGTAGATTTTTAGATGGGTACTTTTACTTTTACTTGAGTAGAATTTTAGATGGGTACTTTTACTTGAGTAGATTTTTAGATGGATACTTTTACTTTTACTTGAGTAGATCTTTAGATGGGTACTTTTACTTGAGTAGATTTTTAGATGGGTACTTTTACTTGAGTAGAATTTTAGATGGGTACTTTTACTTGAGTAGATTTTTAGATGGGTACTTTTACTTTTACTCGAGTAGATTTTTAGATGGGCGCTTTTACTTTTACTTGAGTAGATCTTTAGATGGGTACTTTTACTTGAGTAGAGTTTTAGATGGGTACTTTTACTTTTACTTGAGTAGAGTTTTAGATGGGCACTTTTACTTTTACTTGAGTAGATTTTTAGATGGGTACTTTTACTTGAGTAGAGTTTTAGATGGGCGCTTTTACTTTTACTTGAGTAGATTTTTAGATGGTTACTTTTACTTGAGTAGAATTTTAGCAAAGTTAAGGTACTTTTACTTAATTACAATTTTTCAGTACTTTTTCCACCTCTGATGAAAAGGCTGCATTTTATTGGCTACTCTACATATAAAACCCTGCATGCTGAGTTACTGCCAGCACTGTCCGTTTGCTCCTGGCTGAACCTAAACAAACAGCAGCCTTTTGCTGGGTTCTGTATGTGTTAATTCGAGCCCGAGGCTCTTTGCTACGCATCTGCCTTCAGACTGTCACAAAGCATTTGCGAGTCTGTGCGCGAGTGCCTGCCGGACTGTGTAATTACGCATGCTCTCACCACAGGTGTCGGCCTCGCCGCAGCCGTTCTGTCCTTCTGGCTGAACATTTACTACATTGTGATCATCTCCTGGGCCTTATACTACCTATACAACTCATTCACCACTGTGAGTAATCCTTCCTCACGCTTCTCCACACCACTTCCTGCTCACCATCACCATCACTCTTCATTAACCAGCGTCGAAATGTATCCTCCTGTTTTATTATTTCAGGAGCTTCCGTGGAGATCATGCAACAATCCCTGGAACACGGAGAAATGCTTCACAAACTACAGCATCGCAGACACCACCAACCTCACCAGTGCAGTCATGGAGTTCTGGGAGTAAGAACAAACATTTTTTAGTCAAGAATTATTAGTCAAAATGCGAAAAAATAAGACACCACTTAAAAATTATGAGTTTCTTTGATTTTACCTAATTGAAAACCTCTGGAATATAATCAATCACAGTTTGCAGTTCTCTCCACAGATCACTGTGGATATATCTTTATTGCGATATATATTATATCAAATTTGTGTCCAGTACATTGTCAAATATTAATATACAGCTATGGAGTTTCTTTGATTTTACCAAATTAAAAACCTCTGGAATATAATAAAGAGGAAGATGGATGATCACAAGCCATCAAACCACCAAACTGAACTGTTTGCAGAATCTTTGCACCAGGAATAAAGCAGCATAAAGTTATCCAAAAGCAGAGTGTAAGACTGGTGGAGGAGAAGATGATGCCAAGATGCATGTTGAAAACTGGGATTAAAAACCAGGGTTTTTCCACCAAATATTGATTTCCGTACTCTTAAAACTTTATGAATATGAACTTGTTCTCTTTGCATTATTTGAGGTCTGAAAGTTCTGCATCTTTTTTGAATTACCTGTTTTAATCTTAAAACAGATGCCATTTGTTTATATTCATAATTAAAATGCATAGTCAGTCATATTTCACACATGTATCTCACACCTCTCTCACACAAATCTCACAGGTATTTCACACATATCTCAAACATTTCTCACACGTATTTCATGTTTTCCACACATATCTCACACATATCTCACTCACAGGTGTAAAATACCTGTGAGATATGTGTGAGATAGGTGTGAGATATGTATCAGATAGATGTGAGATATGTGCGAGATACGTGTGAGATATGTGTGAAATACCTGCGAGATATGTGTGAAATAGGTCTGAGATACACACGCCAGATATGTATCAGATACATGTGAGGTATGTGTGAGATAGGTGTGAGATAGGTGTGAGATATGTGTGAGATATGTGTGAGATAGGTGTGAGATACACATGCCAGATATGTATCAGCTACATGTGAGGTATGTGTGAGATAGGTGTGAGATATGTGTGAGATATGTGTGAAATAGGTCTGAGATACATGCGCCAGATATGTATCAGATACATGTGAGGTATGTGTGAGATATGTGTGAGATATGTATGAGATAGGTGTGAGATAGGTCTGAGATACACGCGCCAGATATGTATCAGATACATGTGAGGTATGTGTGAGATATGTGTGAGATATGTGTGAAATAGGTCTGAGATACATGCGCCAGATATGTATCAGATACATGTGAGGTATGTGTGAGATACGTGTGAGATATGTGTGAGATATGTATGAGATAGGTGTGAGATAGGTCTGAGACACACATGCCAGATATGTATCAGATACATGTGAGGTATGTGTGAGATATGTGTAAGATATGTGTGAAATAGGTCTGAGATACATGCGCCAGATATGAGATACATGTGAGGTATGTGTGAGAAAGGTGTGAGATAGGTGTAAGATATGTGTGAGATATGTGTGAGATATATGTGAGATATGTGTGAGATAGGTGCAAGATAGGTATCAGATACATGTGAGATATGTGTGAGATATGTGTGAGATATTATCCAGGCTGCTCACTACTTCAGGCTTGTTTTCTCACAGATGCAAATTAATCTTGGAGCCCTATAGTACACCCTGCACAAGGCGCTTTACATGCTCTTTGCTATCTTACACCCCACCAACAGTCTATTTTCACATCCCCCACTGTTAAAATCCCTCTTAAAGGGAATGATTGGTTTATTTCATATTAGGCCCAAAACACAACCACGATTAATGATACGCCTCATGATACCAAAGATACACCGGTACGCCCTAAATTCAGCTGTGCAATACCAGTTGATCTATGATTGATCACTAAAATAGGGCCCATTAGTGTTACCTCAGTGGGTGGCTTGAGAATGGCCACACCTGTATAAGCTGTGAGGTGCTATCTTGTGAATGAGTTTGAACACTGATTTATCAGATTTATCTTTGAGGACAGATCTGCACACTCTTGGTTTTCAATGATTTTAATCTCAGTGTCTTCATGAGGGAGAGTCACCTGGAATAGTTTTCTCAGCGTCTTGAAGGAAGGAGTTCCTGGAGGTGCTGAACAATAGTTGCTGCTTTTCCTTCATGCTGTGAAGCTCCAGCTCATCCGAATTAAATCACCTCAAATCACCATCTCAGTTCATCAGGTTTAGATCAGGGGATTAATGTGGAGGACAAACACCTATTATTAAGTATTCCATATGTGTATCTTTTTTCCCATTTTTCCCCAATTTACATGGCTGATTATCCAACCCACTCACTGAGACTCCCCCTCCCCCATCACTAGTGATGTAGTGATGCCCCAACACCAGGAGGGTGAAGACTAGCACATGCCTCCTCCGATACAGTGAAGTCATGTGATGCAGCATTGCAGAGTAGCATCACAGCGCTAACGCTCAGAGGAAAGTGCAGCGACTCGGTTCCAATACATCAGCTCACAGACGCAACCTTGTGCTAATCGATCAACATCACCCTTTGGAGTAATGAGGGGAAAGAGTGCCATCTACTGTACCCACCCAGAGAGAGCAAGGCCAAATGTGCTCTCTCAGAGCTCCAGTAGCCGATGGCAAGCTACATAAACAGGATTCGAACCTAAAACTGATAATAGTGGCAGCTTAGCTTAGCCCTCTGGACCTCTCACAGCCCCATATGTGTCTCTTAATAGTTTTAATGTTGTTAATATTAAACTACAATGTAGAAAATGTGTTAAATAAAGAAATAAAGACATTAAAACATTATTAAGAAGAACCTCTTGCGTAGATCAAGTTTCTGGAGAGTTCTAATCACTGTTCACGTTGCTGTTCACGTGTTCTACAGGCGCAACGTGCACGATATAACCGACGGCCTGGAAAAACCCGGTCAGATCCGACCGCACCTCGCGATTACCCTCGCCGTAGCCTGGGTCCTGGTGTACTTCTGTATCTGGAAAGGTGTGAGCTGGACTGGGAAGGTAAGAGATCTCTCTGGAGTCTGCAAGAATTTTGCAAATGTGTTGATTTAATTATGAGAAATGATTTAATAAGGAATTAATCAGGCTGGAGGAAGTATGAATGAATGGAAATGAATAGAAAAAAAATGCATGGTGTAGAATTATATTTAGTCCTGTCTGAATTTTTTTTGTAGAAATATATAATTAGAAATATAAAATTAACCTTTCTCATATGCTTTTTAGATCAATTGCTCCATTGAAATAATAGTGTGACAGTGTAGAACATACTGATCTGCACTAAATAACACAGCTTACATAACCCACAAGCATTACATAAACCCAGCTCTGACTCCTGTCTGACAGTAATGATGTTGATGTATGGGATGTATGTTATATATATTTTATTATTATCATTATTAAGGAACTGATTCTGGTCTGCTTGGTTTTCTAGGTCGTTTATTTCTCCGCCACCTACCCGTACTTCATGCTCTTCATCCTGTTTATCCGCGGCGTGACTCTGCCCGGAGCCACGGACGGAATCATGTTCTACATCACACCCGACTTCGAGAAGCTCAAAGAGTCCGAGGTACTTTACAGCAAACAAACACAGCAAACCAACACAGTAAACAAACACAGCAAACAAACACAGCAAACAAACACAGCATACAAGCACAGCAAACAAACAGTAAACAAACACAGCAAACAAACACAGCAAACAAACACAGTAAATAAACACAGCATACAAACACAGCAAACAAACACAGCAAACAAACACAGCATACAAGCACAGCAAACAAACACATTAAACAAACACAGCAAACAAACACAGCAAACAAACACAGCAAACAAACACAGCATACAAACACAGCAAACAAACACAGCAAACAAACCCAGTAAACAAACACAGCAAACAAACACAGCAAACAAACCCAGTAAACAAACACAGCAAACAAATACAGCAAACAAATACAGCAAACAAACAGCAAACAAACACAGCAAACAAACACAGCAAACAAACACAGCAAACAAATACAGCAAACAAACACAGCAAACAAACACAGAAAACAAACACAATAAACAAACACAGCAAACAAACACAGTAAACAAACAAAGTAAATAAACACAGTGAATAAACACAGTAAATAAACACAGCAAATAAACACATTAAACAAACACAGCAAATAAACACAGTAAATAAACACATTAAACAAACACAGCAAACAAACACAGCAAACAAACACAGCAAACAAATACAGTAAACAAACACAGCAAACTAACACAGCAAACAAATACAGCAAACAAACAGCAAACAAATACAGTAAACAAACACAGCAAACTAACACAGCAAACAAATACAGCAAACAAACACAGCAAACAAACACAGCAAACAAACAAAGTAAATAAACACAGTAAACAAACACAGCAAATAAACACAGCAAACAAACATAGCAAACAAACACAGCAAACAAATACAGCAAACAAACACAGCAAACAAATACAGTAAATAAACACAGCAAACAAACACAGCAAATAAACACAGTAAACAAACACAGCAAACACACACAGCAAATAAACACAGTAAACAAACACAGCAAACAAACACAGTAAATAAACACAGTAAACAAACACAGCAAACAAACACAGTAAACAAATACAGTAAATAAACACAGCAAACAAACACAGCAAATAAACACAGTAAACAAACACAGCAAACACACACAGCAAATAAACACAGCAAACAAACACAGCAAACAAACACAGCAAACAAACACAGCAAACACAGTAAACACAAACATGATAAACACACACAGGGTAAACAGAGTAAACAAATAATCAACCAAACAGTTAATCCCACAATGAAGCAAATATTAGTCATACACCTCATAGTTTTCAAAATAATCTCTTTTCTTCTCTTCTTTACTTGTTTGGTCTCGTCTCAACTCGTCTCTCTGCTTCTCTTCTCTTCTCTTTTCTTATATTTTTTGGTAATCTTTTCTCTTCTCTTCTTTACTTGTTTGGTCTCATATCAACTCGTCTCTCTGCATCTCTTCTCTTTTCTTCTCTTCTCTTCTCTTATATTTTTTGGTAATCTTTTCTCTTCTCTTCTTTTCTCTTCTCTTCTCCTCTTGATCTCTTCTCTTCTCTTCTTTTAAATGTTTGATAATCTTTTTTCTTATCTTATTTTCTCTTCTCTATTTTCTCTTCTCTTTTCTTCTCTTCTCTTCTTTTCACGTCTCTTCTCTTCTTGATTTCTTCTCTTCTCTTTTCTTCTCTTCTTTTCTCTTCTCATCTCTTCTTGTTTGGTCTCGTCTTGACTTTTCTCTGTTCTTCTCTATTGTCTCTTCTCTGCTCTGTCTTTTATTCTCTTCTCTATTTTTTTCTATTCTCCTCTCTTCTCTTTTCTTTTTCTTCTCCTTACTCACATTTTCTCCTCTTTTCTTCTTTTTCTCTCTTCTTTTCTTCTTTTCTTCTTGGTCTTGTCTCATCTCATCTCTCCTCTCGTCCCTCTTCTCATCACTTCTCTGGACTGTCTCCCCTTTTCTCCTCTCCTCTACTTCTATTTTCTCTTCTTTTGTCTTTTTACATTTTATCTCATTTTTTGTCTTCTTTTGTGTCTTCTCCTTTTCTCTCATTGGCTCTTCTCTTCTGTTCTCTTATTCTATTGTATCTTTTCTTCTCTCCTCTCTTATTTCTTGTCTCTCCTTTAATATTCTCTATTTTTATGTATCTTTATGCTCTTTTTTCTGTTTTCTCCCATCCTTTCTACTCTTTCTGTATTTGACCTAATTTTCGATTTGCTTCTCTTCTCTATTCATTTCTTTTTTTTTCTTATCTTGTCTAATCTTATCTTGTCTTCTCTTATCTTGTTTATCTAATCTTGTCTCATACTGCCTTGCCTCTTCTCTTTTCTTCTCTTCTCCTCAACTATTTCTTCTCATTTGCTATCCCCTTTTTCTCTTCTCTTCTCTTCTCACTTCATCACTTTTCTTGTCTTTTCTTGTATGGTCTCATCACTCTTCTTCTCTTCTAAAAATCTTCTGTTCTCTTCTTCTCTTGCTTTTCTTTATTTCATACCATCTTCTAAACTTTTGTACAATTTTGTCTTCTTTTCTGTCTCATCTTTTTGTCTTCCTCTACTTCGTTTCATTTTGTCTCACCTCTTCTTTTCTCTACTCATCCTTTATTTTATCTTGTCCTATCTCTTTATATCTTATCTTCTTTAACTTTTGTTGTGTTCTTCTTTTTCCTTCTTTACTTTTATTTCATCTTCTTACATCTTACGCTCTTTTGTGTTGTCTTTTCTACCCTAACAATTCTTCTATACCTGCACAGGTATAGTTAAACAGCTGAGAGTTGATTTTCACTCTCAAAGTGTAATTTTAACTCATTCAGATTTAAATGGTGTTCAGTGTTGGAGTTATTTGACAGAGTTGAACATTTCAGTGTTCATCCCACTTAACCCAATAAATACTGGCCAACTCCACAGAGATTGAATTAAACTCTGCCCAGTTAAATACGTTATTAGCATAATGGGTGTGTCCCTCCGATCCTAACTTACCATCAGTGTGAAATCTTGCCCACCAGGGCTCCCTTCCATTGGGTATTGTGTTATATTTTGTTTAATGGTTGTTTGTCTAGCCAATATATTGTAGGCTATAAGAGCAAGTTACCATCCATACAATGGATATACAATGGAAAATTACACGCTAACCTGTCCTAAATAATAAATATATAATAAAAAGTCATATTATTTGACTAATCTTCTTCTCATTTATATATTTTCTTAACTCTTTTCAGTGTTAGTGTAACAATTTAGGAAGTTAAAGAAATACAAATGTGAGTTAAAAAGGAACTCAAGGCAAGGTGTTAAATGTTTAACTATTCTGAAAGTGTTGATTTAACTCCAAAGAGTGTGGAGCTATATAAACCCTGAATAAGAGTTAAAATCAACTCTGTGGGAGTTAATTTAACACTTGCCTTTTTGCTGTGTGTTTTTTTGTGTGTTTTCTCTCCTCAGGTGTGGTTGGACGCTGCTACTCAGATCTTCTTCTCGTACGGTTTGGGTCTGGGGTCTCTGATTGCGCTCGGCAGCTACAACCCTTTCAATAACAACGTTTACAGGTACAATCAGACTAATCCTGATCCAGAGAGATTCACACAGATACGTTTATACCGTTTCACTGCTCTGAGTCACTGCAGGCTGGACTATTATATTTAAGTAGCTCTAAGCTCTGGACCTTTAGCAGGTCTTTATTTTAGAGCCACTTTTGCCACCGGGCACAAGCGCTTGGCTTAACTGTGTCCGGAACTGTTGACTATAATTAAAGGCCCATCAGCTCTGTAATGTATGAGGATATGAATAAACAAACCCAATGTTTGCCTTGAATTTCCATGTGATTAAAGCGCAGAGATCTAATCTGGGCTCCCACTGCTTACATAATTAATTCCTCAGTCCTCATTATACCGCTGTCCAGCGCTGAGCGGTTGAGCGCCGGGTCAGTTCTGAGTTCTCTGGAACTTCTAAACTTGTTGTTTTTGACTTTTCTTTTCTCGTCTTTCCTGCAGAGACTCCATCATCGTGTGCTGTATAAACTCCACCACCTCCATGTTCGCTGGTTTCGTCATTTTCTCCATCGTGGGCTTCATGGCTCACGTCACAAAGAGATCCATAGCTGATGTAGCCGCTTCAGGTAATGCATTTCTAATGATAGTCTGTGGTTATGTTTAAATGCAAAGCTTTCCTCCAATCAGAATGAATTAATTCAGATTTTTAGAATATATAAGTGGACCATTCTACTGAATTAGTGCAATTTCTGTCCCATGTAAGGTAATTACATGTATAAATGTGCACACAAAAAAACGTTTTATTATAAAATACATTTTATTATTGACCTAATTGCAAAAGTATATATATGTGTAATATGTAATTTAAAAAATAGATATTAAAAACGACTTTTGTTACCTGTCCACAATCTCTACTATAAACTTAACCATGAAATACTGAGTGCCAGTAACAGGAGTAAGTGCAAGTAACAGGACTGAGTGTCAGTAACAGGAGTGAGTGCCAGTAACAGGACTGAATGTCAGTAACAGGAGTGAGTTCCAGTAACAGGAGTGAGTTCCCGTAACAAAAGTGAGTTCCAGTAACAGGAATTAGTGTCAGTAACAGGACTGAGTGTCAGTAACAGGAGTGAGTGCCAGTAACAGGAGTGAGTGTCAGTAACAGGAGTGAGTTCCCGTAACAAAAGTGAGTTCCAGTAACAGGAATTAGTGCCAGTAACAGGACTGAATGTCAGTAACAGGAGTGAGTGCCAGTAACAGGACTGAGTGTCAGTAACAGGAGTGAGTTCCAGTAACAGGAGTGAGTGTCAGTAACAGGAGTGAGTTCCAGTAACAAAAGTGAGTTCCAGTAACAGGAATTAGTGCCAGTAACAGGAGTGAGTGCCAGTAACAGGACAGAGTGTCAGTAACGGGACTGAGTGTCAGTAACAGGAGTGAGTTCCAGTAACAAAACTGAGTTCCAGTTACATGAATTAGTGCCAGTAACAGGACTGAGTTTCAGTAACAGGAGTGAGTGCCAGTAAAATGAGTGAGTGCCAGTAACAAAAGTGAGTTCCAGTAACAGTAATTAGTGCCAGTAACAGGACTGAGTGTCAGTAACAGGAGTGCATGCCAGTAATATGAGTGAGTGCCAGTAACAGGACTGAGTGTCAGTAAAAGGAGTGAGTGTCAGTAACAGGAATTAGTGCCAGTAACAGGACTGAATGTCAGTAACAGGAGTGAGTTCCAGTAACAGGAGTGAGTTCCAGTAACAAAAGTGAGTTCCAGTAAGAGGAATTAGTGACAGTGACAGTAAGAGGAATTAGTGACAGTAACAGGAGTGAGTTCCAGTAACAGGAGTGAGTTCCAGTAACAAAAGTGAGTTCCAGTAACAGGAATTAGTGTCAGTAACAGGACTGAGTGTCAGTAACAGGAGTGAGTGCCAGTAACAGGAGTAAGTGTCAGTAACAGGAGTGAGTTCCAGTAACAAAAGTGAGTTCCAGTAACAAAAGTGAGTTCCAGTAACAGGAATTAGTGCCAGTAACAGGAGTGAATGCCAGTAACAGGACAGAGTGTCAGTAACGGGACTGAGTGTCAGTAACAGGAGTGAGTTCCAGTAACAAAACTGAGTTCCAGTTACATGAATTAGTGCCAGTAACAGGACTGAGTGTCAGTAACAGGAGTGAGTGCCAGTAAAAGGAGTGAGTGCCAGTAACAAAAGTGAGTTCCAGTAACAGTAATTAGTGCCAGTAACAAAAGTGAGTTCCAGTAACAGTAATTAGTGCCAGTAACAGGACTGAGTGTCAGTAACAGGAGTGAGTGCCAGTAAAAGGAGTGAGTGCCAGTAACAAAAGTGAGTTTCAGTAACAGTAATTAGTGCCAGTAACAGGACTGAGTGTCAGTAACAGGAGTGCATGCCAGTAATATGAGTGAGTGCCAGTAACAGGACTGAGTGTCAGTAACATGAGTGAGTGCCAGTAACAGGAGTGAGTGCCAGTAACAGGAGTGAGTTCCAGTAACAGGAGTGAGTTCCAGTAACAGGAGTCAGTTCCAGTGACAGGAATGAGAATTTTCCCATGATTTATTGAATTATTAATGTAAATATTAGTGCATATGTGCATGCATATATATAGTGACATAAATATCAAATATTTAAATCTGCAGTCAACCATTTCTTAAAAATAAAGACTTTCTTTCATCAAACATCAAAGGAAGTAATGGGCTTAGTGGACTAGTGAGCGTGAGTTTTGGTAACAGGACTGGTAACAGGAGTTTAACCAGTACATGTTTTGAATAGTTAAATATATGTGTTATTAGATTCAGAGACAAACAAATAGGTTTCATTTGGAAGAGTTACAACAAGCAAATGGCACCCATTTGGTGAAATGGTTAAAAAAAAATACAAATCTGTAGAAAAGAAAGAAAGAAGTCGAGGGCCAAAAGGCACAGTATTTTGATAATAAATCTGTTGTTAAAACTGTTTGTAAAATGTTTGTTTTACAGATAAATTACTGAGGGTCCCACTTCCTCAGGTTTAAACTGCTGCGTTTCTCTCCTCAGGTCCTGGCCTGGCGTTTTTAGCGTATCCAGAGGCTGTGACGCAGTTACCCGTATCTCCACTGTGGGCCATCCTCTTCTTCTCCATGCTGCTGATGCTGGGGATCGACAGCCAGGTGAGAATATTCAGCATTGCAGATTCAGGCTCTGATCTAGAAAACAGGTGTAAACAAGCTGCAGATCTGGATAAAACCCCGGTCAGACGATCAGGCAATCAGACGATCAGGAAATCAGACAATCAGATCAGGAGATCAGATGATCAGGCGTTTTGGCGATCAAGCAATCTGATCAGGCCATCAGACAATCTGGCAATCTGGCAATCAGGAGATCAAGCGATGTGGCGATCAGACGATCAGGTGATCATGCAATCGGACAATCAGACGATCAGGAGATCAGGTAATCAAGCGATCGGACGTTTAGCCGATCAGGAGATCAGGCGATCAGAAGATTAGGCGTTCAGGCGCTCATAAGATCAGAAGATCAGGAGATCAGGTATTCAGGCAATCAGACGATCAGAAGAGCATGCGATCAGGCGCTCAAGCGATCAGGCGATCAGAAGATCAGGCATTCAGGCGATCAGAAGATCAGAAGAGCATGCGATCAGGCGCTCAAGCGATCAGGCGATCAGAAGATCAGGCATTCAGGCGATCAGAAGAGCATGCGATCAGGCGATCAGGCGATCAGAAGATCAGGCATTCAGGCGATCAGAAGATCAGAAGAGCATGCGATCAGGCGCTCAAGCGATCAGGCGCTCAAGCGATCAGGCGATCAGAAGATCAGACATTCAGGCGATCAGAAGATCAGGCATTTAGGCACTAAGAAGATCAGGCATTCAGGCGATCAGACGATCAGAAGAGCATGCGATCAGGCGCTCCATCGATCAGGCGATCAGAAGATCAGGCATTCAGGCAATCAGACGATCAGAAGATCATGCGATTAGGTGCTCAATGATCAGACGTTCAGGCGATCAGGCGTTCAGGTGCTTAAGCGAGCAGGCGATCATTCGAACAGACGAATTTGAACTAAACTTCAAGAGAAGGTGGGTCATGCAACAAGACAATGACTCTAAGCGCAAATCATTCAACCAAAGAATGATTAAAGAAGCAAAAAGTTATAGTTTTGGAATGGGGCCAAGTCATAGTCCTGCAGCGAGCAGTTAATGTAAGGATAACCACCAACATCCCAATGGTGAACAGCCAGTCATCTCTGAATGGTTTCCCTTGATACCATCGGATGTCTGAATGGTGGCAAACGGCATCGAATCAATGCTTGCGATTTTGTTGGTTATGATTTGCACAATCCTCACGCTCAGTTGTGTTCCTGGGACTCCCTGACCCTCTGTGACGGTGGACTATCCCTTCCGTGATCCATTGTTGCCAACTGTTGCCAACTATGCTTTTCTCGAGCAATCTCTCCCAGCTGTGCATCTCATATGTTCTTGTCTCGTTGGTGTAGTAATTTTAAACATTTGCGTATTTCTTACCGGACTACATTCCTGCTGAGTTTCGTGATTGTGGCTTAATTTCTTCTGGGTGCATATAGAGAGTATTCTTTTTATCTCATTTGTTTTACTGGGTTCTTTTTATCTATGTTTTAGGTCATATTGATGCAGAAATATAGAAAATTCGAAGCTATAAATCTAAAGATTTCAAGCTATACTGTATATTGAATGTATACTGCTGGAAACTGAGTAGTGTAATGTTCTTTAATGAAAGTAGTGATGGTTCTAACCTGTGTTTTTCTGCTCTTCTTCCTCCTTGTTGGCTGAAGTTTTGTACAGTGGAGGGTTTCATCACCGCTCTGGTGGACGAGTTCCCGAGGGCTCTGAGGAAAAGGCGGGAGATCTTTATTGCATGTGTTTGCGTCGTATCCTACATCATCGGCCTGTCCAACATCACACAGGTAATTATACAACTGTATTCTGTTATTATTTATTCAGTTTATTCAGCATATTTTTACATTTTTAAATAAAAAAATGTAAAATTACTGTTTTGGAGATTTTTTAAGGTTTTTATATCAATTAAATACCTGAAATTCCAATGAAATATCAATGAAATACCTGTTTCAAATACCTTTTTAGTCTATATACTGTAAATGCAACAGCTTATTGCTATCTTACACCCCGCCAATAGTCTAGTTACAAGCTTTCCATCTGCATCTTTTAAATATCAACAGTGCTTTTGAAATCATCTACACTTAAGGGGTGTGGTGGTCTAGTAATGAGGTGTGTTCAGGTACATTTTTGGTGTATTGCTATCTTTGCAACTGAAAACATAGGTGTGCTATCTTGGCAGCGAGTTATCAACACAACCGCTTCCCCAACACGCATACACCCCTGCTAGTTATGAAAGCGTTGGACAGATCCAGGTAGCTGCACAGTTAAAATAGCAATGCACCAGAGTCAGAGTGCACCCGGCAATTTATTGATTTATTGTACATTATGCACAAAACACACCCATGATAAATTAAGAGAATTAGTATATGCCTTTTGTGAGTTTCAAGTCACACCAGGCATACTTTTCCCGATGTTACGATAGCAAAGACACACTGACACTCCCTAAATCAGGCTGCACAGTGCACAGTTGATGGCTCGCGTATAAATAACTAAAATAGGGTCCTACATTTACATCTACATTGCAGTGCTCCTTAACCACCACCGTTCACATAAATACAAGTTTATAATAATATAAACCTGTAATATAAACCTTACATTACAGCGCCAGATAAAACACTTAATACTCAATACTTGTCTTGAACCACCTGCTTTTTGCTATCTTTTATAACAGATGTTTAACCTGTTACTCCCCTAAATACTGTATGTTTTTGGTCTACGGTTTAAGAGTGGCATGCATGTTTGTGAAATGACATGTACTGTGTATTCTACCTACAACTGCATGCACAGAATCATAATCCCTGTACACATTTACCATTATACCTCCAGTGTCTTTAACTGATTTATGTGTCTTTAATATATTTCAGGGTGGCCTCTATGTGTTCAAACTCTTCGACTACTACTCCGCCAGTGGAATGTGTCTGCTGTTCCTGGTGTTCTTCGAGTGCATCTCTATCTCTTGGTGCTATGGTGAGTGATACACCCTTTAGTCCTTCCGTATTATTTATTTTATGGATGCAACTGAAAGTATAGATAGATAGATAGATAGATAGATAGATAGATAGATAGATAGATAGATAGATAGATAGATAGATAGATAGATAGATAGATACATAGATACATAGATAGATAGATAGATAGATACATAGATACATAGATACTTTATTTATCCCGAAGGAAATTTAGGCATCCAGCAGCAACAACACAATACAATAAGAAACATACTCAGACAAATCAAAACACAGAAGAATAGAAAAATATATAAGGCTATAAAAACCTACCTATACAAGGTAAGGATCTATCTGTAAACGGAGCAGTGCAGTAGATGTTGCTAATGGTCATTAAATAATTAAATAATTAACAGAGTAAAGTGCAATGTGCAATGACATTGATTACGAAAGAGAATGTGAATATGTGAATACCCAATCATGAGTAAAGTGTACTTGAATGTAAGTGAGGTTGGGGAAGTGTTAGTGTAAATAATTAAGTGGTTGAATAATAATGTCCATGTGGTGTGACTGGATTAAACTCAGTCAGCAGCAGCATCCCGTCCCCGATGGGAGGAGTTAAAGAGTCTGATGGCTCTCGGAATAAAGGATCTTCTGAGTCTGTCTGTTGTGCAGCTCTGTGACAGCAGTCTGCCACTGAACACACTCCTCTGTTTCATGATGGTGGTGTGAAGTGGGTGACTATCATTGTTCATGATAGAAAGCAGTTTATCCAAAGTCCTTCTCTCAGCTATTGTAACCAGAGAGTCCAGCTCCATAACAACCACTGCCCCGGCCCTCCTGACCAGCTTGTCCAGCCGTGATGCATCTCTCCTCTTCATGTTGCCTCCCCAGCACACCACAGCGTAGAAGAGAATGCTGGCCACGATTGATTGGTAGAACATCTGCCAAATATATTTCAGTGTTTGTACAAATACAGTAAGAGAAAAGACCAAAAAATAATTATTATGCTGGACAATTACTAGTTCAGTGTTTCTATATTGTAGGATAAATGCAGGACTCCATACATTATGTATATGAAATAATGCATTCAGCATCATTCATCATTTTACTCAGCAGTTTGTTATTAGTATTTGTTAACTACCCTTCCAAAAGCTGCCTGTTTTCCATCTGAAAGATACGAGCTGTAAAGGACTAGGATAGTAATGTTTGCCTTATCAAGACTGACAGGCTTTCTATGAGTAAATTCCACTTACATGTAACGTGAGTAGCACTGCTGATGTAAATGTATGTTTAAAATAGAACTGCTGAGGTATCTAGCTAGCTAAATGGTTTATTAGATTTGCTAAAGTAAATGTAATTACTATGTAGTAACTAATTGTGATTAGTTGCCGTCTGTTAGGACATGATAAACATGTTCAGTGTTCAACTCTGATAGTAACAGTTCCTTTCTATGATTTCTAAGAAAATGTGAAAAAAGCTCAATTCTGTTTTGTTCTGGTTTAGGATTGGCTAAAAACGTTCCAATTTTGTTGAATCCTTACTATACAGCTCAGCCACTTACAAATGATGAGTTTCTTTGATTTTTCCTAATTGAAAACCTCTGGAATAAAATCAAGAGGAAGATGGATGATCACAAGCCATCAAACCAAACTGAACTGCTTGAATTTTTGCACCAGTAGTAAAGACATAAAAGCAGTTATCCAAAAGCAGTGTGTAAGACTGGTGGAGGAGAACATGATGCCAAGGTGCATGAAAACTGTGATCCAAAAGCAGTGTGTAAGACTGGTGGAGGAGAACATGATGCCAAGGTGCATGAAAACTGTGATCCAAAAGCAGTGTGTAAGACTGGTGGAGGAGAACATGATGCCAAGGTGCATGAAAACTGTGATCCAAAAGCAGTGTGTAAGACTGGTGGAGGAGAACATGATGCCAAGGTGCATGAAAACTGTGATTAAAAACCAGGGTTATTCCACCAAATACTGATTTTTTTTAACTGATCTTTTTTGTTATTTCAGTCATTTCTCTTGCATTTTCTGCAAATAAATGCTGTAAATGACAATATGTTTATTTGGAATCTGGGAGAAATGTTTTCCGTAGTTTATAGAATAAAATCTCTTCTCTAAATATCATATGAATGATGCAGGTACATGAGAAGAACCTGCTATACTATCTATGTTCATTGAAATCTATATTAAAAGTATCCTAAATGTCTGAAGTAAAAAACAAACGCAGATTTAGAGCATGATTTCAGATATATTAAGATAAGAGCTTCAGTTTACTCTGGAGGGTTTGTGTTAGCTGTTGTGTAAGAGCTTCTTAAGTCTTGAGGCATTCTGCTTAACAGCTGAACGTGGAAAGTTCTAAGTGTGCTATCTGATTTCATGCCAATTTAGGTGTGAACAAGTTCTATGATAACATCCAGGAGATGATTGGATATAAGCCCTGCATATGGTGGAAGCTCTGCTGGGTTTTCTTCACTCCTCTGATCGTGGCTGTAAGTATAAGCTCTTTTTTTTATAATCACTTAGACTTTATCTCAGTTTTGTGTCTCAATCTTTTAAAGGTAAATGAACAGCATACAGGATGAAAATCTGCTTTATAATATATACAGTTTTATATAATCTAACAGATGCCCAGGTTTTATTTTTGGGGTCCAAAAATCTGTAAAAAAAAAAAAAAACTTCTATTGAATTTAAGACGTTAGAGTATCATTTAAAAGTAAATTTATTTCAGTAATTCAGTTCAAAATGTGAAACTCATATATTATATAGAGTAGATATAGATGTATTATGGCTTACAGACAATGAAAACCCAAAAATCAGTGTCTCAGAAATGTAGAATATTATATAAGACCATATAAGACGTTTGGCAGTGTAGGCAGTGTGCCAAGTCCTGCTGGAAAATGAAATCTGCATGAACTTTGAACTTTTTGACTTTTTGACACAGTGGATCAACACCAGCAGATGACTTGTCTCTCCAAAAACCATCACTGATTGGTGGAAACTTCACACTAGACCTCGAGCAGTTTGGACTGTGTGTCTCTCCACTCTTCCTCCAGACTCTGCTCCCTTGATTTACAAATGAAATGTAAAATTTACTGATGATCAGTGATGGTTTCTAGAGACATGTCATCTGCTGGTGTTGATCCACTGTGTTTTATTATCAAGTCTAAAGTCAGTGCAGTTTTGTTTTCCCACAAAATCTTACAGCACTTCATGCTTCTTCCCTCTGCTACTGACAACTTTTATAGAGATGCGGATTTCATTTTCCAGCAGGACTTGACACACTGCCCACACTGTGTACCAAAAGTACCAATTGGTCTTAGTTATAATATTCTAATTTTCTGAGACACTGATTTTTGGGTTTTCATTGGCTATAAGCCATAATACATCCATATCTGTGTGTTATTCATCTATATAATATACGAGTTTCACATTTTGAACGGAATTACTGAAATAAAGTGACTTATGTATAATATAAATAAAGTAACTTCAATTTGTGTGCCAAGTCCTGCTGGAAAATGAAATCCGCATCTCCATAAAAGTTGTCAATAGCAGAGGGAAGAAACATGAAGTGCTGTAAGATTGACTTTAGACTTGATAATAAAACACAGTGGATCAACACCAGCAGATGACATGTCTCTCCAAACCATCACTGATCATCAGTAAATTTTACATTTCATTTAAAGTAAATCAAGGGAGCAGACTCTGGAGGAAGAGTGGAGAGACACACAGTCCAAACTGCTCGAGGTCTAGTGTGAAGTTTCCACCAATCAGTGATGGTTTGGAGAGTGATGTTTCAATGATATTCTAACTTTGAGATGTACCTGTATAAAGATGTATTACTTTCAATACTATTCTTGCCTTTATCCATTGTTTTAGACAGGCAAATGAGGTGTAAATGAGGTTATAACCAGGATTCTAACTCCATTATGTTTTCTCTTCTTCTCCTCCAGGGAGTGTTCCTCTTCAGTGCAGTCCAAATGGTTCCCCTCACCATGAACAACTATGTGTTCCCAGCGTGGGGGCAGGGTGTGGGCTGGCTCATGGCCTTGTCCTCCATGATCCTCATTCCAGGCTACATGGTGTACATGTTCCTCACCTTGAAGGGAACGTATAAGGAGGTAAACTCACTGCTAACATGTCTAACTTGTGTCTTATTTGGGACTACATGCCATATAGTACAATAATGACTACTTCACTGACATGCAAATAGTCAAAGGATAGATGTGGAATGACATAAGAATACCCACACCTGTACACATTGTGAGGTATTATCTTGTTAACATGCTTGTAGTTAAATGTTCCTCCATCCACAGTGTCACACGTATACCGGGAATACATCATATCCCATTGAGCGATGCAGTGTTCTTTAGCTTTCCTGGGAAATGGCAAAAGTCATGAGACACCATACTAGTTGTGGCATGTCAGTGAATAGACATAGACAGTAGGGGTGTCACGATTTTAATATTTAATCAAAATCGATCAAAATTATGTCATTATATTATGTCGACGATCCCTCCCTCTAAGCTACGCAAGCATGCGCTACTATGCAAATGGCGCAGCACACTTTAGCCGACGCGGCAGACATTGTGACTTCTCAAAGAGCAGCCCTTTCTCCAGAGACTGTGAACATTCTCATCTTCTTAAAGAAAAACTTGAAAATATAAAAATAACAGTTGTTTTGTCTAGCCTCAAATATGTTAATAGTTTTGGTACCTTAAGGAGCATCTTTCTCTCAGATAAAGTTAATAATATATATTTGTTAAAGAAAAAATGTTTCATGTTGAACTGTTATAGTAGGATAGAGTTCAGTTTGTTATGGCTCTAATTGTTCTATTATTTTGTACATGACTGTTCCTGTATTTTTTTATTATTTATTTTGTTATATATATATATATATATCTTAATTAAATTATTTAAATTTGACTATAAGTGCCTAATGTGGTGTATTACAGATCACTTGTATCACTTTGCATCACTTATATCAAGCCCACCTTTTGAAATAAGATATTGTAAATTCGATGAATCAAACCAATGACTGACCATAGACTAATCTAAAACTGGCATAGAGAAAAAGAAAAAAGAAGATCGAGAATCAAATCGAATTGATAGATAGATAGATAGATAGATAGATAGATAGATAGATAGATAGATAGATAGATAGATAGATAGATAGATAGATAGATAGATAGATAGATAGATAGATAGATAGATCTAGGCTCACCAGATTATAAGGTGCACTATCAATAAACGTCTATTTTCTGGTCTATTATTTGACACTAGTAAGGAACAGGGGCGTCGCCATGTTTTCCTTCTAATTTAACAGGTCTCGTCACTGGGTGGCAGACTACAGTCTGATATACTCACCTCTGAACGACAAAAGAGCTAGTGCTTAGCGCAGTTAGAGGGTAATGCTAATGCTGCTCCAGCAGTGCTAGCTGGGGTTGGCAGAAGGCTAAACAATAATAGATAATAGATAATTGAACAGATAATAGAACTGTAAAAAATAACAGAACTGACGGGATCGTATGGGATTGACTGTTATTACTCTCAGTAATAATGTAACTGCTGTAGGAACATCTTGTTCATTTGGAGAACTGGAACTTAGTACCTATATTTGACAATATGCTGATGTCAGACACGCCCCCTCGACAAACCAATCAATGTCAAGCCATCAATGTTAAGTATAAGGAGATACAGCTCATGTATGTAATGAGAACAGGATGTAGGTACACAGCAATACCATGAACATTGGTTTACGCCTTGGTCCAAGCTTTATGGTGTTGAATACAGGTGTGAATAAAGCAAATTTAACAGATAATGGCACCATGATTTAATTGTCTTATGAGAAAGCAAACATAACAATAGATACAATTGTTAGTCCACCAAGGCCAGCCATTGGTCATTGACATCTGATGTGTCCTTACAGCGAATCAGGATAATGCTGCAGCCTCCAAAGGTGGTGAGGTCCCAGGAGAATGGACCTGAACAGCAGCAGCAACCAGCGGCGCAAACGGCTCAACCGGCGCAACTGGATCAACCTGCCCAACCAGCTCAGCCGGCTCAACCTGCGCAGCCGGCTCAGCCAGCACAACCGGCACAGCCTGTGCAACCTGTGCAGCCTGTGCAACCAACTCAACCGGCACAAGCAGTGCAACCAGCGCAGCCAGCGCAGCAGCAACAGCAGGTACAGCAGCAGCAACAGCAGCAGCAGCAAGCTCAATCACCCCAACAACAGCAGCCACCGCAGCAGCCACCACAGCAGCCACCACAGCAGCAGCCACAGCAGCAGCAGCAGCCACAGCAGGCTGACACCACCACCCCGGCCAACCCCGGCAATGCAGACGCCAACGTCTAAAGCCCTAGCTGAGAGCAATCAAAGATGAACAATACAGAGGACTTCCATGTTTATACAATAATAGAATCATCTACCTCCAGGGGCCAAACATGATCCAATCCAATCTTTAACAAATTCTATGTGTGACAGTTTGACTTTCAGGTTTAGAAATCTCACCAGCTCTTGGGTAGGAGTTCTAAACGTGAGGGTGAAGCGTGTTCGTGTCGAAAAAAAAAAAAAAGAAAGAGAATTAACAAAAAAATATAAAAAATATCCATTATACTGTATGCGAGTGATCCTGTCTAACGTGTTAATACTGTGAGTTCGATTTCAAAAAGCACAGCGCGTCAGTGCATAAGCTATACATATATATCCACGAGGAGTCTAATATATAATATAATATATCAGAGTCTATATACAGTACGTATATATATATATATATATATATATATATATATATGTATATGTATATGTATATGTGTTGCTCAGAAGCTCACAGCAAACTGAGCTGAAGGAGATCTGGATAATATAAATGAGAACTATCAGAACTATCAAAGATATCAGAGAGATATATTCATAAACATAAACCAGGTGAACATAAATGCCTTTCGTTGCGAAATCCAAAATATATATATATATATAAAAAAACTACCCCCGATCCCGACACGCCTCTATTTCAAAAGGAGACGAGACGAGGCGACGAGTGGGCTGAGGGGTCTTTCTAAACTAAACTTTCTAAAAATCTAAAGCACAAAGAAACCTGAATTACAGGAGAGCCCTTGGGGTGACCCACTATCTGACTATCTGACACTATCTGTCGTTTTTTCGATATTTTTGTTAGAGAGACTGTTACTATATTCGTTTTTCTTTCGCTGGAAGGAGAAGAAGAAAAAAAAAGGAGAAAAAAAAAACGAGATAAAACCTACTTTATGTATGTGATCGAAAAAACATTTTTAGAATTCTTTTTAGGATGTTTTGTACACTTAATGTTGTGATCGAGGACCAAAATTCTAGACTAAAGCAAAAACAGTATCTATGCCATGCAGTGTATAGGTTGCAGAGGACAGGGTACAAAAAAAAGTGCGGAACCTGAGAATCGTTAAAAAAAAAGAACAAAAAATAAATAAATAAATATAAAAAAATACAAAAAAAAGAGCGAAACAAAACCACAGGGTTTTTTCTTTTCTTTTTTTTTTTTTTTAGTGTCAGCATCCGCCTGTCGACCAGTGCTGTCATATCAGTCCTGTTTACGCTTCTGTGCTTCTTATCAGGTTATCAGGAATCATAGATAGAAGGCAAAGCACAGCTGAATCTCTGAATCCCTGAAAAAAAAGAGAGGAGAAACGAACGAGTGAGGCGCTACTTTCCAACTCGTAATTCAACGACCAAACAGATTAAAGATAGAGCAGAGGTGTAATTCATTCACGTGCCAAAACGCCAGACCATATCTGTGATCGAGCTGAAACTGGAAACGAGGAGAAAAACAAAGGAGGGCGCCTCTAAAATAAGAGATTCTGACCGTTTACATTAAGAAATGCTGTCTGCGTTTCTAGGATAAGCACATTTCTCAGATAGGAGTGTTAGAGTGTTAATGTGGAGTGTATTTTCTGTGTCGCGTTCTTGTTCTCATCTGAAAGCACAAGGCTTTAAAGCAGCATTATGTGAGAATTGTGTATTGGTAGCTGTGATTTTTTTTTTTTTTGCTCTTGGGCTCCCCCTACAGTCGTGGAGGAAAAAATATATATGTTTTGCACTGCTGTAAGAAAAAAATGCAAAACATGCTTTTCTGGACAAGCTGAGAGATGTAGAAAACAAGAAATTGTATCTTTGGGCTTCCATTACAGTTGTTACCACTGTAAGAAAAAAAATGCAGAACATGCATTTCTGGACAAGCTGATCGATCTAGTAGCAGAACTGTAGAAAAGAAGAAATTGTATCTTTGGGCTCCCATTACAGTTGTTACCGCTGTAAGAAAAAAATGCAGAACATGCATTTCTGGACAAGCTGAGAAATCTAGAAACAGAACTGTAGAAAACCAAACATTTTATCCTTGGGCTCCCACTACTAATTCATGTTTTGGCACTGCTGTAACCAAGAAATAAAATACAGAACATGCATTTCTGAACAAGCTGATAGATGTAGAAACAGAACTGTAGAAAACAAGAAAGTGTATCTTTGGGCTCCTCCTACAGTTGTGGAAGAAAATGTATGTTTTGAAACTGCTGTAAAAAAATAAATAAAAATAAAATGCAGAACATGCATTTCTGGACAAGCTAAGAGACCTAGAAGCATAACTATAGAAAACAAGAAATTGTATCTTTGGGCTCCTACTCCAGTTGCAATGCGGTAAGAAAAGAATTCAGAACGTGCATTTCTGGACAAGCTGAGAGATCTAGAAGCTGAACTGTAGAAAAAAGGGCTCCCACTACAGTTGTGGAGGAAAGAAACATGTTTTGCACTGCTGTAAAAAGAAAGACAAAATGTGCATTTCTGGACAAGCTGAGAGATCTTAAAGCAGACCAGAGTATATTGAGCTCCCCCTACAGTTGTGGAGGAAAATTCATTTTTTGCACTGCGGTAAGAAAAGAATGCAGAACATGCATTTCTGGACAAGCTGATAGATCTAGAAGCAGAACTGTAGAAAACAAGAAACTGTATCTTAGGGCTCCCCCTACAGTTGTGGAGGAAAATTCATGTTTTGACACTGTTGTAAAAAATAAATACAGAACATGCATTTCTGGACAAGCTTGATCTTGAAGATCTTGAAGCAGACTTAAGTATTTTGGGCTCCACCTACAGTTGTCAAGGGTGATTTACTTGAACAGAAGTGCTGTAAAAATACAAATTGTGTAGTAAGCGCTTTACACATGCAAGCTAAGAGATTCAGAGGTGTTATCTTTGCTAAGAGAAGCATGTGGACTGAGGGAATGGCAATGCTGCTCAATGCTGGGATCTTGGGTTCAAGTCCCTATCTGGGTGTTTCTATGGTTTTCCCATGTCCATGTGGGCATGTTTTATCCCACAGTCCAAAAACTGGGAGATCATGTAACCATGTAATCTGGTTACTTCCCATTGAATGGACTGAGGTGGTAAAGTAATGTAAGGTCTTGTGGAGCTCCACCAAAGTTACATAGTGCAGTATTAGAGTTCCAGCCCACAGTCGGGGTAAAGGAGATGCCATTCTCCCCAAAACAAGTCAGTGAACCAACAGAATTGCTCATTTTAAAGTAAAATTGCTACGTAATGCTGCTTTAAACCCCCTACACTAAAAGAGAGATCCACAGAGTGTTCCCGAGGCACGCTAGGATGTTAGGACAGTAGGATAATCAGATATACAGGTGAAGTAAACTGAAGTGAAGCGTGTAAAGGTTTGCAGATCTACGGCAGCTACCTGTGAAAAGCGTTTGGTCGCCCGAAAATCATGTTTACTCCGAGGAGAAGAGCACCTACGAAATGTGAAACGGCTACGTCCTGTGAAATTTGTACAAAAGTTACTTTACCACAGTTTTCTCTGGAACTTTGTCGTAAAACTGTGTCGTGTAAAACATGTAACTGTGAATGTCTGTATTACATTTTGAAGTTATCGTCTAAATGTTGAAACATTTGAAAAAGAAGTTGCTGTTTTCTGCAATAATATTTTGATCTCAGAAACCCAAGCACATATCGTATGGAAATGATGAGAAGTGACAATGATTATAAAAATGATTATAACAAATAGAATTTATGTCTAGTAAGAAATAATATTGTTTTGTATATTTTTAACTGTTAAACTGCCTAACAACATATTAATATACGCAGGATATGTATTTAAATGGTGTCATATGATAAAGCACGATTGTCATGTTATTAAGAAAAATGTATAAATAAAGATTATTGAAAATAATCGAGGGCCTGTCGACTATTACTACTGTCTGCACGTCAATTTAATGAAAAAGGAAGCAGTATGCTTTTTCTGTATCTGCATAAAAAAAAGATTTGCAGCAATTAGCAACACTCCCAAACCATGGTGTATACTGTAGATCTGTAGAGAAAAATTTGAATATCATAAAAACGTTACTTTATTTCAGTAATTCAGTTTAAAATGTGAAACTCATATATTATATAGATGTATTAAACACAGAGTGATCTATTTTAAGTGTTTATTTCTTTTATTGTCGATGATTATTGGCTTACAGCCAATATAAAAACCCAAAAGTCAGTGTCTCAGAAAATTTGAATATTATATGAATAAGACCAATTGGTACTTTTGGCAGTGTGCCAAATCCTGCTGGAAAATGAAATCCGCATCTCTATAAAAGTTGTCAGCAGAGGGAAGAAGCATGTACAGCAAGAAGTGCTGTAAGATTTTGTGGGAAAACAAAACTGCACTGTGGATTTCATTTTCCAGCAGGACTTTTCTTGCCTGTTTCTTGCCTGAAAGAAAATGCATTACTACAGCCTTTCAAAGGATCCACACATGAATTTGTCCATTTTTACCGCATAAAATCACACAAGTATTAAGGTTGTGTCTACTCAGACAGGATTTTGGCGACTGTAAAGCAACTAGTTTAAATCAGTCTTTATTAAATGAGTATTTATTTGACATATGACAAAACAGCTAAACACTCATGTCTAGTGGTAAACTGTTGATAGCTTGGCAACATCAGAAAGTATGTTGATGCATCAGGTAATAAATATGATTAATACACTCACTACCTTATTAATAAATACGGTATTTCTGTTCTTGACAAAAAAATTATTATTACTATCCAATAATTAACAAATCGTCAGATAATGAACAAATAAATGAGTGAATATAACTGTCTAGAAGAGTAAACAGCACACACACACACATACACACACATACACATACATATGCACACTCACTCAAGATTCTAGAAACATAGGCATCTAAAAATAGATTTCTGTGTACCCCACATACACACACACACACACACACAAATACACACACACTAACAAGATTTGTATTTCTCACACACCTGCACTGTGCACCTTTCAGATCGGTTGCCGCTGGTAACCAGACAGAGGGTAAAAGAGAGAGAGAGAAAGAGAGAGAGGAAGAGAGAGAGAGAGAGAGAAAGACAGAGAGAGAGAGAGATTAGGGGTGGAAGGGGTGGAAGGGGTGGAAGGTAGAGAGCCAGAAGGAGAAAGATAAGAGGGAGGTAGACTTAAATAGAGAGAATAGACTGAGAGGGAGAGAGGGGGAGGATAGAGAAAGAGAGTGGAGGGAGGAAAGGAAAAGAGAGGGGGAGGGGATGAGGAAGGAGGTAGAGACAGGCAGGTACAGGCAGACCTAGAAAAAGAGACCAATACAAAAAAAGAGACTGAGAGATAGAGAGAGAAAGCAGACTAGAAGGCTGGTGAGACTGTAAAGTGGTTTTCTATCCAGAAAGTAAAAGTTAAAATATCACTAAAGTCAAAATGCAAAAATGCATTTTTTTTAATAAACAGTGACATATCAATCTTCGAATCAAATTTCCCCTAACCTGTGGTTTCTTTGTGTAACTTTAGTAAATGGAAACATGGCTTATTTCACTTTTTTTTTCTAAATTGTGCATGACTTTTGCATGAAAATGTTTGGAAAGAGAGAGAGAGTAAGAGAGAGAGAGAGAAGAGGGATGGTGAGATAGAGAGAGACAGAGTGAGTGATAGAGGGCAGAGTAGAGGGGTTGTGAGACAAAGAAAGAGTGATAGAGAACAGAGTAGAAGAGAGAGAGAGAGAGAGAGAGAGAGAGAGAGAGAGAGAGAGAGAGCAGAGTAGAGGGTTGGCGAGACAAAGAGAGAGTAGATGAGATAGAGAGCAGAGTTGAAGGGTGGTGTTAGAGAGAGAGGAAGTGAGAGAGCAGAGTAGAGAGGGAGAGAATGATCAGATACAGCAACCTCATACACCACCACCATGCTAAGCACTGCTGTATCTGATCCACTCACTGTACCACCAGCTCAACACACACTAACACCTCATACACCACCACCATGCTAATCACTGCTAATCACTGCTGTATCTGATCCACTCACTGTACCACCAGCTCAACACTCGCTAACACCTCATACACCACCACCATGTTAATCACTGCTAATCACTGCTGCATCTGATCCACTCACTGTACCACCAGCTCAACACTCACTAACACCTCATACACCACCACCATGCTAATCACTGCTAATCACTGCTAATCATTGCAGTGCTGAGAATAAATGATCCACCACACTAATAATAATAATAATAATAATAATAATAATAATAATAATAGCTGCACACACACACACATATATATATATATATATATATATATATATATATATATATATATATATATATATATATATATGAGTATAGAGGCAGAAAACAAATGTGAACTCTTCACCACAAACAAAATGACTAACAGACGGAAATGAACGCAACACAGTGTGCAACACAGCGCACGTGGTTTGTGAGTTATTGTTGCGTATTTGTGGCTCTGTGCATGTGTGTGTGCGTGTGTGTGTGTGTGTGTGTGTGTGTGCGTATGTGGCATTAGGGCTGGAGGAATGGCCGTGTCACTGCCTTGCATAACCACTACATGAATCACAGCCACAATATGAGCACTCCCGCTGCCAACCGAACCTAATTACACACATTATTCAGCTTTAAACATTCATTCAGCCTCTACAACACATCTTAACCAATTACTGTGATTTATCTCACTATTAAAACAGCCATTAAAGACACACCGCTAATGTCCACTGCGGTTTTGACTTGTACGGCTAATGAATTATGTAATATAGAGACAGAAGCATGGAAAAAGTATTTGCCCGCTTCTATAGATTTCTTTTGATTTTGCATTGATGTCATACTTACATTTTCAGATTATCAAGCAAATGTTAATATCAGACAAATATCTTGAACATAGAATTGAACATAACTTTTTTAATGGAAACCTGGATAGATAGATAGAGAGAGAGAGAGAGAAAGATAGAGAGAGCAGAGTAGAGGGAAGAAGGGTGGTGAGACAGAGAGAGTGAGAGGGAAAGGGTAAAATAAAGAGATTGAAAGAGATAAAGGGAGAAAAAAGAGTGAAAAATGATAGATATAGAGAAGAAAAAAGATAGAGAGGGATGGGAAAGAGAGAGAAAGAGAGGTAAAGATGATATATATTTAGGTATGTTTTGTAGAACAAGTAAGTGAATCAGATGCAGCAGTGCTGCTGGAGTTTTTAAACACTGTGTTAAATCTCTTACTCTCCTTCACTCTATTACACACTTCTACCTACAGCTACATACGTTTTTCAGATTATCAAGCAAACGTTAATATCAGACATATATAACCTGAGTAAATATAAAAAGCACTTTTTTAAATGATGATTTTTATGGAAGCCCATTTCCGCCACCTGAAGAAAAAAAAAACGTCCTCAACTAAGTCATAATTATGAGATAGAAAAGTCATAATTATGAGATACTAAGTCATAATTATGAGATAGTAAGTCATAATTATGAGATAAAAAGTCATAATTATGAGATAGTAAGTCATATTTATGAAATAAAAAGTCATCTCATAATTATGACTTACTATCTCATAATTATGACTTTCTATCTCATAATTATGACTTACTATCTCATAATTATGACTTTTCTATCTCATAATTATGACTTAGTTGAGGACGTTTTTTTTTCTTCAGGTGGCGGAAATGGGCTTCCATATGTATAAATCACTGCTTTAAACAAAACAAAACAGTTTTTATATTTCAAAAATAAACATAAAACAAACACAGGTGATCTAAATAGGTGCATCACACATTTAACCTTTGACCTTTGGATCATTTCCTGTTAACCAGAGCGCGTTTATGTTTGTAACTTAGCATCCGTGAAGCTTTAGCAATATCAGGCTGGTGAGTTTTTAACTTCATAATCATCAGGAGACTCAATCAAAAGGTAAAAAGAGTGATGGTGAACCTCTATGGGAGCTTCTGGTGAATTTATCAGTGTGTAGTTTCTGACCTGGACCAAGAAGAAGGCCAGAGAAAGAAGCGACTCGAGAATAGCTGAGATGCTGGACGAGATGTTTAAAAGTAAGTGCAGGATTTATTTCAGTATTTATGTTCTTTTAAGAATGTAATTTGAGGATTTAAGACAAACATGCTCATTTATACAGCACTGGGTCTGTTGAATGGAATCATGTTAATTCATTAGTGAAGGTGTTGATTAATGTAAGAATGGGTTTGTGGTTTCAGAATATCTGGCATAGAGGTGTATAAAGCTGTGTCTGTTGTTTGCTACAGGGTTCATATATGTTTTAACCAATACATTTCCATTGCATTTCCATGATATTTTCATGACTTTTTCATGACTGTTCCATGATTTTTCAATGTCCTTTTCATTACATTTTTATTACTTTTTCATGAATTTCCATGATTTTCTCATGACATTTTCATGACTGTTCCATGATTTTTCAATGTCCTTTTCATTACATTTTTATTACTTTTTCATGACTTTTCATGATTTTCTCATGACTTTTCATGATATTTTTCATGACCGTTGTATGACTTTTACATGCATTTTTATGCATTTTAATGACTGTTCCATGAGCTTTTCCATGACTTTTCATGAACTTTTATGAATTTCCATGACTTTTGTGACTTTTCCATTTCTTTTTATGACTGTTCGATTCCTTTTTCATGACTGTTCCATGACTTTTTAAAAACTGATTATAGTCGGCCTATATCTTATTTATTATTGATTTTAAAAAGAGACTTCGAAGCTTTTTATTATTTTTGGAAAATTAACAAATATTTAACATTGCTGCACATGTTCACTTTACATGTTTACAATTGCACTACTGAACATTTTGCACGTTTGTCCCTTTTATATAATATCTGAATCACATATTTCTGTAATCATGTACACATTGCAACGCTTGATTTAAATTTAACACTTTTTTAAGTTTAATATTTATATGTAGTTAGTTTCTTATTTCTTGTTTATTACGTCCCCTAGGGGTAGGACGCAATAAAGGTTTCAAGTGAGTGCCCACTCAGCATCAGACCAAGCAAAAACAACTCAAAATAATTAAGTAAAATTTTATTTTGCTCTTAAATGACACATTTGACCATTTTGCAGCTTCAAAACTTAAGGGACACAAAAAGACAGGATTCAATAACTTCAGGGTGACCCCAGGCCAAAACAACAAACAAAATCATCTAAACAGAAATAAAACATTTAACTTACCCTGTAAAAAAGAAAATAAAATACAAACAAACTACCCTGCCTACTCTCTTCAAAAAACAGAGACAAAAGGTATTAACAAAAAAGGCAGGTCACCCCTACGAATCCTAAAAACTTAACATAACAATAAGCAAACAAACAAAACAATACAAACAGGTTTGGTCTGTGCTGGTGGGCCTTCACTGGAGCAGCACATGTCAGCTCAGACAAGGAAAAAGGTGCAGCTCCCTGGACTCTCAGACAAAGAGGTTTTTCAAATCTCCCGCCAGTAGATCCAGCCAATAGAATGCGAGCATGGGCGGAGCAACAAACAGCTAATTGCCAACAGAGCAGCCAATCACCAAAGCAGCCGACCTGAGAACAGAAAGAGAAACAGATCTCCAAAACTAAAGGGACGTAACATTGTTTTACAAAAATTAGGTCTGCTTCTGGTGGTTTAGACTGCACTGTATACTCAATGAAGGCAGTCTGATACATGCTTAGTCTGGAAGAAAGGGGTGATCAAATCAGTCTACTGTGCAGACTCTGGTTGTTAATTTAACGACATACTGGACAATATAGGTCTTATTTCTATAGTAGGGAAGGAAATGCAACTGTGGCGTATATCCCAGCTAAGAATAGTTTGTGAGGTTACAATGAACATTTATTGTTCAAGTTTTCCGGATAATCCTAGAATGTTTTTCTTAGAGCATTTTTGAACATTCTGGAAGTGTTACTTCAATATCACTTGTGTCAATGTTTTGATTTTTAGTTTTACAAAGTGTTTTCCACAATATTCGTATTCGTCATGTGAGAAACGTTCTAATAACATTATGATGCAAACACTATTCACACTATTTCTACACATTTCTGGAACATTTTTCTGTAACGCTGCATTCTAACCTTTCTGGAAACGTTTATTTAATATGTTGCTACACTTTCTTATAATTTTCTCTGTTAGCTTGGATGTTAATTACAGTCATTGAAATGTACAGTCAACAAAATCACGCTACAAGTCTGAGCTACGCAGCAGGATTTCGTAATAAAACTTCTAAAAGTTCTTTCCAGTGAACTTGCTGGAAGCATAGGTGCTTAAAGATGAAAGAAGAGGGCATTCTTCTGCTCCAGTCTTCAGCATTTCATAGCACACTCAGCCAGGACCCTATTTATAAAGTTGAGAAACGCCTGCAGAGAAGCCGGAGGAAAGGGCTCAGTCCACGCCTCACAACACACACTGAATCCAAACGAGCTCTGAACCTGATAACAACACCTTACACTTTTTAACCCTTTCAGATACGCACAGAGAATATCTTTAAAAAGGTCAGATTTGGGTCATTCTGTAAGAAACATGTTAGGGTTCAACATTGACATCATTTATTTATCGTTAAGTATTTAATTATTAATTATTTAAAATTCCAATCACCACACAAGCGCTGTGTAAAAAGTGAGTGCCATATTTTAATAAATAACATATTTCTACAATATTTACAACAATAAGCACATGACTGTGATATACAGGTGCATCTCAAAAAATATATATATATATATAATTGAAAAGTTACTTTATTTCAGTAATTCGGTTCAAAATGTACAACTCTATATTATATAGATGTATTAAACACAGAGTGATCTATTTTATACATTTGTTTATTTTATTGTTGATGCTTGGCTTACAGCCAATAAAAACCCAAAAATCAGTATCTCAGAAAATTTGAGTATTATATAAGACCAATTGGTACTTGATAAAACACAGTGGACCAACACCAGCAGATGACAGACATGTCTCTCCAAACCATCACTGATTGGTGGAAACTTCACACTAGACCTCGAGCAGTTTGGACTGTGTGTCTCTCCACTCTTCCTCCAGACTCTGCTCCCTTGATTTACAAATGAAATGTAAAATTTACTGATGATCAGTGATGGTTTGGAGAGACATGTCTGTCATCTGCTGGTGTTGATCCACTGTGTTTTATTATCAAGTCTAAAGTCAGTTCAGCATTTTTCTGAAAAATCTTACAGCACTTCATGCTTCCCTCTGCTACTGACAACTTTTATGGAGATGAGGATTTCATTTTCCAGCAGGATTTGGCACACTGCCCACACTGCCAAAAGTACCCATTGGTCTTAAATTATATTCAAATTTTCTGAGACACTCATTTTTGGGTTTTCATTGGCTATAAGCCATAATCAACATCAACAGCAAAAGAAATAAACACTTAAAATAGATCACTCTTTGTTTAATACATCTATATAATATATGAGTTTCACTTTTTAAACTGAATTAATGAAATAAAGGAACTTTTCAATTATATTCTATTTTATTAGCTGCACCAGTACATTATAGATAAGATAGGGCTTTAATTCTCTTTAGGTAAGAAATGTTGCTCTAGTTAAGGTAGAACTTTACCCCTCAGATCAGTTGTTTGGCAGTTTTCCCCTCTTTTTCTCTCACCTCTTTTAGTATGGCAGTGGCACTGCTCTCCTGTTCTGGATTGTTTGGGCTGGGGAGCGATGGCAGAGTGCAGGGAGGCATCAGTGTCAGCTCTTAGAAAAACATGAAGGGTCTGTCAAACCAGCTGCATCTTACATCCCACCCCCTCGAGAATACAACACAAAAGACTGCGTTTCATACGCTCTCCTCACTCATCCTACTCAAACACTGCACATTTTCACCATAAACAAACAGGCTGCTTCAGTATTATGGATCTAGGAAAAACAGTATATTGGTTTCGAGACTATTAGGCACATATATACGTGTATTAGTTGCCAATTTAACTCTCGTTAACTTTCTTTAATTCATCTTTTATCTTTTTATTATTTTAATTTTATGTTTACACATATGTTTGTCATGATTTGACAGGATTCAGATGCACATAAATGCAAATCAAATACTTTATTAAATAAAGAACGTATACACAGAGAAAGTCAAAATCAAGCAGGGTCAATACCAGTAACACATCATACATGATAATCAGCCCTGATATATATATATATATATATATATATATATATATACAGTGCCCTCCATAATTATTGGCACCCCTGGTTAAGATGTGTTCTTTAGCTTCTCATAAATTGAGTTTTGTTCAAAATAATATAGGACCACGATGGAAAAAAAGAGTAAAATACAACCTTTAACTCAAGTGAATTTATTCAGTAGGAAAAAAATCCCACATTAAGAAATAATTATTTAACATCAAATCATGTGTGCCACAATTATTAGCACCCCTGATGTTAATACTTTGTACAACCCCCTTTTGCCAACAAAACAGCACCTAATCTTCTCCTGTAATGTTTCACAAGATGGGAGAATACAGAAAGAGGGATCTTTGACCATTCCTCTTTGCACATTCTCTCTAAATCATCCAACGACCTGGGTCCTCTCCTCTGCACTCTCCTCTTCAGCTCACCCCACAGGTTTTCAATGGGGTTGAGGTCTGGGGACTGAGATGGCCATGGGAGGAGCTTGATTCTGTGTGCGGTGAACCATTTCTGTGTAGATTTGGCCACATGTTTAGGGTCATTATCTTGCTGAAAGACCCAGTGACGACCCATCTTCAGCTTTCGGGCAGAAGCCACCAGATTTTGTTTTAAAATGTCCTGGTATTTTAGAGCATTCATGATGCCATGCACCCTAACAAGGTTCCCAGGGCCTTTAGAAGAGAAACAGGCCCACAGCATCACTGATCCCCCGCCGTATTTCACAGTGGGCATGAGGTGCTTTTCTGCATACTCAGCTCTTGTGTTACGCCAGACCCGCTTAGAGCATTTGTTGCCAAAAAGCTCTATCTTTGTTTCATCTGACCAAAGCACACGGTCCCAGTTGAAGTCCCAGTACCGCTTAGCAAACTCCAAACGTTTGCGTTTATGATTGTGAGTGAGAAATGGTTTCTTCCGTGCATGCCTCCCAAACAGCTTGTTGGCATGTAGATAGCGCCTGATGGTTGTTTTGGAGACTTTGTGACCCCAAGAAGCTACCATTTGTTGCAATTCTGTAACAGTGAGCTTTGGAGAACTTTTTATTTCTCTTATCATCCTCCTCACTGTGCGTGGTGGCAAAATAAACTTGCGTCCTCGTCCAGGCTTGTTTACCACTGTTCCAGTTGTTTTAAACTTCTTAATAATTCCTCTGACAGTAGATATGGACAGGTGTAGGCGAGTAGCGATTTTCTTGTAGCCATTGCCTGACTTGTGAAGGTCAACACACATCTGCCTCACTTGAATGGTATGTTCCTTTGTCTTTCCCATGTTGAAGATCACGTCATATTTATACCCCAGGGAAACAGGAAGTTGTGAATTACTAATTAAATGTTCCTACATACTCTGATCAACTACTGTAGAAGTGACAGAAATACTTTTATTAAATTTATTTCCTAAGAATTGTTAGGGGTGCCAATAATTGTGGAACAGGTGATTTTATGAAGAATAATTATTTCTTAGTCAGGGATTTTATTTCCCCCTTAAAATTTACTTGAGTTAAAGGTTGGACTTTACTTTTTTTTCCCATCGTGGTCCTATATTATTTTGAACAAAACTCAATTTATGAGAAGCTAAAGAACACATCTTAACCAGGGGTGCCAATAATTATGGAGGGCACTGTATATATATATATATATATATATATATATATATATATATACATATATAGGGATGTGAACAGGTGAAATCAATATTCCGGTGATTGACTCTCTGGTAGTGACGTGTACAGTGTCACATAATAATATTATAATAATGTTAATGTGAGGTACATTCTGGGTATCGTAGTCTGGAGACTGGAGAATGCAGGTTTTTATGTAATTTTAGGAAAATTGATTGATTCATTTATTCATTTTAATTGAGAAAAGCAACATACTGTAAATGTATCAACACTGTTTTTTCACACCTTTTTTTAGGTACAGAACAGGTTTTGTGTATTAGTTAAAATATCATCATCCATGGAGGAAAGCTGCAGTGTGAAAAATACACTATTTAAATCCCGGTGATGCAGCTTGCCATCAGCTCCCTGAGAGAGCACAATTGGTCTTGCTCCCTCTGGGTGGGTACAGTAGATGGCGCTCTTTCCCCTCATCACTTCTAAGGTGATGTGGATCAGCACAAGGCTGCGTCTGTGAGCTGATGTGTCAGAACCGAGTCGCTGCGCTTTCCTCCAAATGCGCTGTGATGTTACTCTGCAAAAAAACTGGGACCAGCATTGTAAAACAATGGGATTTTGCAATGTTCTAAAACCTTTGGCAACAGTAGCTTTTATGCATTTAAGGATGAGGTATAAAATTCCTGGTAGAGTTGGTGTAACGCCACAGACGGGAGTCAGACACTCGTGGTAAAAACAAAACGAGACTTTATTACAAGGCTCGTAAACAGATAGCGTAGTCGAATAACAGGCGTGGGTCAAAACCAGAGTAACAACAATCAATTCATCGGAGCCGAATCACAAACCGAAAACGAAACCATAAGCCAGAAGCAGAGTTCAACAAACCAAGAAATCACAAACATAAACAGAGCAAAAGAATCAGGCAAAAACGTAGTCGAAAAAGAACAAAACAAGGGTCATACTTGGGTAATACAGACAGGAAAATAACGTTCAGTATATCGCTGGTGAAACAGGGAAAATACCTCGCGAAAAACGAGACAAACAGACATGTATTTATATCTAAACTAAATTACTAACACCTGAACACAATCTAGAATTCCGGTGACGTAGATCGCACGAATGAGCCGCGGTTGGCTGAGTCCGAACACGTGGTGTTGTCAGGAGCATGCAGGGAGGTGTAGTTCCGGACCGGGGATTGTCCATAGACGGAACGGCAGAGTTAGAGATGGGAACTACAGAGTCTGTGGTAGGCATGACAGTTGGACATTTCTTCCAAATTCCAAATAAATATATTGTCATTTAGAGCATTTATTTGCAGAAAATGAGAAATGGCTGAAATAACAAAAAATATGTAGAGCTTACAGACCTCAAATAATGCAAAGAAAACAAGTTCATATTCATAAAGAGTTTTAAGAGGTTAGAAATCTATATTTGGTGGAATAATCCTGGTTTTTAAACACAGTTTTCATGCATGTTGGCACATTCTCTTCCACCAGTTTTACACACTGCTTTTGGATAACTTTATGCCTTAACTCCTGGTGCAAAAATTCAAGCAGTTCAGTTTGGTGGTTTGACGGCTTGTGATCATCCATCTTCCTCTTGATTCTATTCCAGAGGTTTTACATCCATTCTTTAAACCCTTAATTGTTCTTCTTTATGGAACCAATACTGGTTCTTCTATGGCAGATAAATAATTTGCTTTATTATTTTAATATTTTGGTTTGTTCTGTTCCCCAACATCTTTTTCCTTAATGAAATCTCTTCTTTCTCTCATTCTGTTCACAAAAGCATTAAAAAACGCAGTGACGTATGAGCACAGTCACATTTGAGCTGCATCTCTGCACTGTTACTGAATTCAAATGAATCCTAATCAAGGGAACTCAGTTGGAGTGGATTAGACTCAGTTCATTAAATTCAGTTCATGTCCGCTGAAACATTTGGTAGCAGCGCTGCGGCTTAAACCCTGCCCTGCCCTGTTCCACAGCCGACGCCTTCCCCCGTCAAGCTTCCTCCAGGGGCAGAGCTCCCCACACCCAAATAAAAATCAGCAGCTCCGGCGTCGTGTGTGAAACATCTTCACCAGAATGACTGAAAGAGTATATTTATATTCATTAGAGTTCTGTCCCCGCTGACCTTTAGTGTGCTGCAGCCCGCCTCTCGTCGTGTGTCACAGCTCATAACATCTCTGTGTTACGCCAACGGCTTATTGAGGAGTCACAGCCGATTACTATGCAGACAGAGCGCTGCATGCTAAACAGACATCATCCAGTGCAGAAACACAGAAAGAGGAATCTGTAAAGATCAGGAAACGTGAGGTTAGAGATGGAAGGATGGAGGATGGGGGTGGTGAAGAGGTCGGTTGAAGGTTAAGGGCCCTATTTTAGAAATCTATAGTGCATCAGTCAATTTCAATTGCGGATTAAGCAGCTAGATTTAAGGCGTATCTCTGTGTCTTGTGCTTTTCTCTTGTGAAAAGCAAGTATACATTACCTTTATTTGTCAGGAACAGCAATGGTGTTGACCAGGGGCCTCATGTACTAAAGGTGCGTACGCTCCAAAACATTGTATACGCCATATTTCACGCTCATGGTCAGATGTACTTAATGCAACATGAACGTAAGAAAGTGCGTTTCCCCACGGCACTTTCATTTCAGGCGTACGTATGTTTTTTTTGTACGTATGTATTGTGTTTTTTGTCATTTGGTGACACTTTGAGGCGATGCATAGAAATTACAACTATTAATATATCCTTTATATATATTACGCGCACATTGTAGTAATAAGCCATTATTGGATAAAATAAAGTAAATTTATCAGACAATTAAAGAGTAAATTAATCAGACAATTTCGATTGGCTTACTGAAATATTGAAATAATCATTCAACGTGTTTCCACTTAGCCTAGATTATATAAACATGTATAAAATGTTGCGCTGGAGTTGTTGGAGATGGCAGCGTTGGCATTATTGGAAATTATACAACAGTTAGTTCCGACCTCACAATCTGATTGGTCGAGAAGTGCTCTAGCCGTGCTGATATATGTGATAGCATCACGGCCTTCTCACACTAAACTTGTATCACTCCGTCGACGCGTTGCAGAGTAACGGCGTATACACACAGGACACCCGCAGCAGCGTTAGCTTAGCACAGACATGCGCTCAGCCGCGGCACGCTCGCCCGCAGTGCTGGCTCGTCTTTTTTGAGGAAAAAAGAAGAAAGAAAATCGCTCGGTTACTGCAGTCTGACAGCCAGAACGCTAACCAGCCAGGCTAGCCTAAGCTAAGTTAATGCTGAGCTACGCTAACCTAAAGCTACGCTAACCTAACCACAGTCCAGCCGGCTAGTTAAAACCAACACCACCCAGCAAAACAAGCAGAAATGCTCAAAAAATGCGCAGCTTTCACCTGAAGACGACTCCTCTGAGCAGGAGAGGAGAGTATTAGCGTTATTTCACGCTCCTAATGTTACCATCTTCGCTTATTCCTAATTTTGCTTTCAAGCTAACATTCATGGTGTTAGTCTGTATGAACCATACACCGTTTCGTAGTTAAGTTTCAGTTCTGTTACAGTTGTGGTGGAACTACTTTTTGGCGGAAGGCTCAGTCCATATTAAAGCACATTCATTCTTAATTTCTTAAAGTTCTTTGATTTATTTTCTTTATTCATTTTGTAAAAAAAAATGTTATCACAAATGATGTTATTTGTGATAACACACTCCCTCTCGTGTTCTATTGCTTAAATATTGCTAATGGACGATTTCTTAGAGAGCTGGTTTTCCGTAACCATTATGTTTTTTTTTTTTTGGCCCATGATGATGACTGGCTCATAAGCCGTTTCAGATTTCCAAGAGCCTGGTTGGGTTGGGATAAGATTACAAACTGAAGTCTTGATGGGTGGCTTCTCAGTAAGCAACTCCTTTAAAGCCTTTAAATGAAAGCATTTATTATCCAGCTTAGAATAATTAATTTAAAACAGTCCCCTGCTGATCTCTGCAGCTGCGCTGTAACATTAGCTTAAAGCTAGCATTTTTCTCATTACAGCTCTTAAACGATATCGTAATTTAGGGGATTCAGTGATGTTCAGGAGTAAAATGTACACAGAATAAAACGTACAGGGTTCTGAACAGATTTATTTACCACAGAATGTGATCAAGGCCAGTTTTTGAAAAGCCTGTTAATTTTTTTCATTGACCCTAACCTCTTAGACATGGAACCACAAATATGGGCATAGACAGCATGGTGCAGACTACAAAATGATGACACGACTTCAGTGGTCTATTGCCTTAAAAGATGTCTGAAATTAAAAAAAAAAAAAAAAATCCTAACAAGCAGTGTAAATATTTAATTATTAACTCCATTGCTAATTATTCTATTTATTCTATTAATATTTAGTGCAGAGGTATTTCATACCTCTAACAGGTAATGGTTTAATTAGGATAATTTACTAATTTTTCATAAAAAACAATACATGTTCTAACATTTTTAATGTTAATGTTTTAATCTTTATTACCTTTGAAAGACCAACATATAAAACAGTAATTTTACATAACATAGTTTAGCAGAGGGTGGTTGTTGCAAATATGTGAGATGAACCATTTTCAAATCATATGTTAATTACACTAATTAAAGCAAGCAGAATAAGTTTCATACTGAAAAAAAATATTTTTAACTATTTTTCCTAGATTTTCAAACTTTAAAACAGGTCAATGTGACACATAAAAGAACAGGAAGGTTAAGAGCATTAAAAGTAAGTATGTTAAAATTAGGTAAAGAATTCTAAAAGTGCATTTTCAATTTAATATACTTTATGAAAATACACATAAAATATACTTTCTCTGTATTTCCATAAAATGTATTTTTAAGCCATGCTTTAAATTATACATTGTGTTGATAGAAAAAAAATATATAGTCGCATTACATTCTGCTTTAAGTGCATTTTAGTGTATTTTTTTCCCAGAAGCATTAAGGTGTACACAAAATAAGAACTAAAGCTATCGACAAGCTAGCTAATCTTAGTGACGAGCTAGCTAAAATACTAATGTTACCTTGGATAGTACTAAAGCTAGTAACAAGCTAGTTAATCTTAGCAACGAGCTAAATTACACACTAATGTTACCAGGAAGTGAACTGAAGCTAGCGAAGAGCTAGCTAACCTTAGTGATGAGCTAGCTAAAATGCTAATGTTACCGGGGAGATAACTACCATTAGCAACGAGCTAGCTAACCGTAGCAACGAGATAACTAAAATTCTAATGTTACCGGGGAGAGAACTAAAGTTAGCAACAAGTTAGCTAACCTTAGTGATGAGCGAGCTAACCATAGCAATGAGCTAATTAAAATTCTAATGTTACCTGGGAGAGATATAAAGTTAGCGATAATCTAACTAATCTTGTTGACGAGCTAGCTAAATACTAATGGGATATTTCTTAAGCTAGTAACAAGCTAGCTAACCTTAGTAATGAGTTAAATTACACACTAATGTAAACAGGAAGTGAGCTAAACTAGCTAAGAGCTAGCTAACCTAAGTGATGAGCTAGCTAAAATACTAATATTACCGGGGAGAGAACTACCATTAGCAATGAGCTAGCTATCTGTAGCAATGAGCTAACTAATATTCTAGTGTTACCGGGGAGAGAACTAAAGTTAGCAACAAGCTAGCTAACCTTGTTGAAGAGCTAACTAAAATACTAATGTTACTTGGTATAGTACTGGTATAAAGCTAGCAACAAGCTAAATTACACACTGTTATTACTGATGTTACTGGGAAGTAAACTGAAGTTAGCGAAGAGCTAGCTAACCTTAGTGATGAGCTATATAAAATACTAATGTTACCGGGGAGAGAACTAAAGTTAGCAACAAGCTAGGTAACCTTAGTGACGAGCTAGATAACCAAAGCAATAAGCTAAATAAAATACTAATGCTACCAGGGAGAGAAGTACCATTGGCAACGAGCTAGCTAACCTTAGCGATGAGCTAGCTAAAATACTAACGTTACCGGGGAGAGAACTACCATTAGTGACGAGCTAGCTAACGTAGCGATGAGCTAGCTAACCTTAGCAATGAGCTAGCTAACCTTAGCGACAAGCTAGCTAACCGTAACAATGAGCTAACTACAATTTTAATGTTACCAGGGAGAGAACTAAAGCTAGCGACAAGCTAACTAATCTTGTTGACGAGCTAGCTAAAATACTAATGTTACCTGGGAAAGTACTAAAGCTAGTAACGAGCTAGCTAATCTTAGCAACAAGCTAAATAACACATTAATGTTAACGGGAAGTGAACTGTAGCAAGCAAAGAGTTAGCTAACTCTAGTGATGAGCTAGCTAAAATACTAATGTTACCGGGGAGAGAACTACCATTTAGCAAAGGGCTATCTAACCGTAGCAATGAGCTAACTAAAATTCTAATGTTACCGGGGAGAGGACTAAAGTTAGCAACGAGCTAGCTAACCTAAGTAACAAGCTAGCTAAAATACTAATGCTACAGGGGAGAGAACTACGATTAGCAATGAGCTAGCTTACCATAGCAATGAGCTAACTAAAATACTAATGCTACCGGGAAGAGAACTATGATTAGCAACGAGCTAGCTAAACGTAGCAATGAGCTAACTAAAATACTAATGCTACCGGGGAGAGAACTACCATTGGCATTGAGCTAGCTTATCGTAGCAATGAGCTAACTAAAATACTAATGCTGCCGGGGAGAGAACTACGATTAGCAACGAGCTAGCTTACCATAGCAATGAGCTAACTAAAATACTAATGCTACCGGGGAGAGAATTACCATTGGCAATAAGCTAGCTAAAATACTAATTCTACCGGAGAGAGAACTAAAGCTAGTAAAGAAGTAAATTGAATTACATAAAATTAAATGTGTACTTCACAGTTGTCTATTTATTTAAAATACACTGTATTGTACTTTTTAAAAAGTATCATCAAAGTACTTTCAAACATTTGATAAAATCATAATATTAATGTACTTTTAAGATATTTTACAGCATACTTAGACATTTCTCAATATGTTTTAAGTAAAATTAAGTATATATATATATATGTTTTTTCATCAGGGTAATATTTGTATTTTGTAGAGAATTAGAGCTCTAGTAAAAGCTTCTTGGAGTGTAGGGAGCGTTTGTGTAGAAATGTCCGTACCCAGGCAGTGCAGCGTCTCGCTGTGACTCAGATCGCGCTTGGTTCTGCAGGGCTGTGGATTCAGAGCTCTGGGCTCGGAGGGGCTGAGCTGGAAATGAGTTGTGTCAGTTTTGCCAGTGTGCATTTACTGTTCATTGACTGCAGGCCAGGGGCTGGTCTACACTTCATTACAGATGCACTCACACACTCAGGTGAAGAACACGGCACCGACAGCACGGGCTCCGACCACTCTGAGCACTGCATAACTCACCCTGCCTACAGAAACACTGACACACATGCAGGCATGCCTGCAGTAATGCATGCAGATGCGCATACACTCATAGAAATGCATGCAGAATTAAATATACATTTATTTCTGCCTCTGAATAATCGCTCTGGATACACTGTGTGTGCAAATGTGTGTGGACACCCCTTCTAACAAGTGCATTAATTTCAACTTTAGGTTGCACCCATTGTTTTTTTTCCTTAGAGGGCTACTTTAGACTTTATTTTTATTGCCCTGGTGAATTAAGTAAAAAAAAAAGTATGCTGCAAATATACTAACAGATTTATGTACTTATTTAAAATATATCAACATTTATACATTAATATTATGCTTTCATCAAATGTTTGAAAATAAACTTTGTTTATAGTTTATTTTAAACAAATAGACTACTACTACAAAGTACACTTTTAGTTTAATGTAATTCAATTAACTTATTTCCAAATATACTTTTTTAGTACATTTTTAGCAGCTGTTACAGTAGTTCACTTAAAGTACAATGCATCATGTAACTTTTTAGAAAGTAAATTAAATTACTAATACTAATTTATAAATTTGTAACACGCTAAAAAATTTAGCACAGTATATTAAAATATATTTTAAACCCAATGAAATACACTAGAAGTGTGCTAGACAGAAACAAGAAGCATATTTGTACTCTAATGTCAATAGATCACATATATTTAATATCAATTCTTAGTAGAAAAGAAGATAAGATTAATACAGCAAAAACAGTTCAAATTAAGCTAAAACTAACCTTTACATAATCCAATGAAAAAATACAAATAAATAAATGAATGACAAAATAACAATAATAATCAAAATAGGCTGAAAAGCAATAGTTTAAAACTATTTAAAAAATAAGAAATAAAAAGGAAATGAAGAACTAAGAGAATAAATAAAATTAAAAAAATACTTTTGTCCACATAATGTACTCGTATCCACTTGCTCTCAAAAAGTCTTTGACTGTAAAGTCAAACATGCAAAATAATAACTACATTTAATACATTTTTAATAACAGTAAATAAAGAACAAAAATGGATAAAAAAATATAGATTAATATATATTATATTATATATTATTACATAAAATATGGATTAATTGATCATTTAAAATCTAAAGAAGATAAGATTAATACAGCAAAAAATAAACATAGTACAATAATTTACATAGTACAATAAAAATACAAATAAATAAATAAAAAAAATAATAATAATAAAAATAGAAAAACTAAATAAGTTAAAAAAAACAATAGTACAAAACTATTTAAAAATAAAATAAGGAAAGACATAAAAATGAAATAAATAACTAAGAGAAGAACTAAAAAAAAGTGAAGAATAAATAAGAATAAGTAAGCAGGCGGCCAAATACTTTTGTCCACATACTGTATGTTTATTCACTGATTCTAATTAAAAGTCAAACATGCATCCATAGGCATGCACAGAGACAGAAAATAATAATCATTTTAAAATAACAGTAAATAAAGGACAAAAATATAGATAATATAGATAAAAATAGAATAATAATAATAATAATAATAATAATAATAATAATAATAATAATAATAACAATAACAATAAAACTTGGTATAATTGATAATAAATTAAGATCGAAAGAAGATAAGATTAATACAACAACAAACAACAGTTCAACAGTTAAAATTTAGCTCAAACTAACTTTTACATAGTACAATAAAAATATATACAAATAAATAAAAAATAAATAAGCAAATAAATAAATGAATATATAAAATAATAATAATAAAAAAATAAATAAATAAAAATAAATAAAAAAAAGAAGTAAGCAGGCGTCCAAATACTTTTGTCCACATAGTGTTTGCTTATTCACTGGCTCTAAGGAAGAGTCAAACATGCATGCATAGGCATGCACAGATTTGCCAAAAAAAAGAGCAAATGCTCACACAACCCAACCACACACACACACACACACACTACACACACCCACGCTATGATTAGCATATATGAAAGGCGACTTTGGGACAGGCCGGCACTGCAGGCTGCAGTGAATCAGAAGCACTGATGGGGCCGGGCCGCCTGCTTTTCCTGGCTGTCAGTGTGTCTTAGAGCAGTGCCGGGTGACGGGTGACTGTGACAGCGCCGGCTCTGCCTATTGCACACGGCCCGGCCCGGCTTCAGCTAACGCTCCATCCGCACAGCCAGCGCCACGCACTGCTTCACCACCCTTTAACCAACAGACCATAATATCCAGAGAACAGCCGAGACCAACCAAGACCTTCATTCACTTCCATATCCTGCTGCTTCTGTACAGGATCTCCTACAGTCTGATGGGACTTAGTAGAACAGAAATTAGTGTTTTATTCTTCAAATTAGCACATAAAACATTCATTGTAAATTAACCTCCTGAGACCCTGCGTCCTCAAATGAGGACATTACATTTAATTTCTGCTTATCTGCACTTATTTCTTTAAAATGTTGAACCTTGGATGTATTTTCTAGTGGTCTCATCACAATATTTTACTCGATTGATCGGAAAAAAGATGGCAGGAATCCCAGTCGAAAGTTTCTACAGCCAGTCTAAATGAAAGAGTTTCAAGACAAAATTCTTCTCTGACAGACAGACAGACAGACAGATAGATAGATAGACAGACAGATAGATACTTTTGTCACGTCCTCGCCCTGTTTTGTCTGTTCTCGTGCTTGTGTGTTGTTCCCACCTGACCCCTGCTCCTCTGTGTCCCCTGTCTCAGTAGTTTTCCACCACGTGTCTCATTTGTAGCTCCGCCCCTTCCCCAGGTGTTTCCAATTCTAGTGTGTTTCCTGTTTCCTTAAATAGATCCTTGTCGGTCTTTGCACTAACCTCTGTTGTTTTGTCTCATTGTGTTTCTCCGTGTTTCATAGCCTCTGTTCTTCGCGCCTTAGTTTCTGGTTTGTTCTATTTATTTCGTGTTCTTAGTTATTTGGTTATCTTTTCTAGTTTCTTGTTTTATTTCATGTTCCCTAGCTCCTTGTATATATTCCCTGTTTGTTTATTATAATTATCTCTAGTTTGTTTAGTTTATGTTCTTTAGTTTCTCTCGTTTGTTTTGGTTTTTCGGTTATATGTTTATCTATTTTCAGTTATTTCGTTTATTCCCCAGTTCCTTATATATATCTCCCTGTTCTATGTTTAAGTGTTTACTTGCTTCTTGTTTCTTTGTTTATTTATATTTATTCATTAAATTATTCATTTCGCCATACCTGCACTTGCGTCCGTCTCCTCGTCTCCCTGCCTGGGTCACCTCCGTGACAACTTTATTGATCCCAGAAGGAGAATTCTGGTTTATTCTGATGGCTTTTAACATCATAGCTAATCCACTGGGTCTGTTAGCATTATTTATAAATATATATATATATATATATATATATATATATATATATATATATATATATATATATATCCAAACGAGTCAAACGAGTGCTGGATATCCATCTACACAAATTTCTGTCCTGAAAACTGTTTATTTGGGTGAGTAATGTGCTTTTATTTACTTCCACTAAGGCTGGGTGTTGCAGCATTAGCAGCTTACTGCTAACAGCGCTACACTGAGGAACCCTGATTGCTTATATTAAATTGTAGTTTATGTACTTACTGTAGAAAGCTAACATTTTGGTTTTGGACTAATTGTGTCCTTCTGATCCCAAAGATTGAGGATCATTTTAAAATGTTAAAATAAACTACTGTCCCCATTTGACTTTTTTCCTCCAAAAAAGGCTTTTTGTACAAATACAAAGGAGAGGTCTTTGTAAAGTCTAGGTCTCAGGAGGTTAATACTAATTTCATCTAAGCTATGAAGAAAAAAATATTTAAAATAATAATTAATTATTTAGTTAAAAAAAAAGTGTTAAACAACCCAGAATATGTTTTATATTTTACATTCTTGAAAGTAGCACCTGTTGCTTAAATTAGACAGTTTTGCACATCTCTGCTGGATTTTTTCAGTCAGCTTTATGAGGTAGAGTCAGCTGGAATTCAGGTTTTCAGTTAACAGCTGTGCTGAACTCATCAAGAGTTAATTACTTGAATCTACTACCCAACTAAGTAAAGGAAAAAAAACTTTAAGAAATGAAGAAATCAATTTTTATAAGAATTTAGCAAAAACCATAAAACGTTATGATGAATCTGGCACCATCTTCTTTCATCTTCTGCTTAAGACATTTTTATTTCCCTCAACCTTAACAAAGAAATTACCATATTTTTAGCACTATGAGGCGTACTGAATTTTAAGGCGCATTATGCGATGCTAGTAAGGAACAGGGGTGTCGCCATGTTTTCCTTCTAATTCAGCAGGTCTTGCCTGTGGGTGACGAGACTGTAAAGCTAAGCTAAGTAAACAAAACTGTAAAACTGTAAAAGCACGGTTAGCGTGTAATGCTAATGCTGCTCCAGCAGTGCTAGTCGGGGTTATCAACAGGCTACAGGCCGATGATACTCACCTCTGAATGGAGAAAGAGCTAGCACTGGTTAGCAGCTAATGCTAATACTGCTGGAAAACTAAACTGAAACTCCTGTATAACTCTGTACTTTACTGCTCTTTAATACCCGACTGGAAGAATTCATACATAAACTGCACACTGTCATTTTTTGACTGGGTTTAATTAAAGGATTGTGTATCATTATGAGCTGCAGAAAGATGAACTGATGCATATGATTTTATGATTTTAATCATTAATTTAGTAATTTAGTTTTACATGCTCAGAAGCATCATCAAACAAATAAGAATTAAAGAATAAGAATTGGCTTGCAAAAGTATTCATACCCCTTGAACCTTTTCCATATTTTGTCACATTTCAACCACAAACATAAATATATGTCATTGCAATTTAATGTGAAAGACCAACACACATTAAAGTGGTATACAATTGCGAAGTGGAAAGAAAATTATGCATGATTTCTTTTTTTTTTTTTTTTTTACAAATAAAAGACTGAAAAGTGAGGTGTGCAAAAATATTCAGCCCCCCTCTGAGTCAATGCCTTGTGATCTGAAAACTGCTGTTCACTGCAAAAAACTAAATCTTAGCAAGTGAAAATTTCTAAATTTAAGGCAATAAATCTTATTTTCCTCTCTGACAAGACTTTTAGTCTTACTAAGCATTGTGTGTAAGTGTTAGATTATTTTGCTTATTTTAGGGATAATTATCTTAATCATTCTTACTTAGAATTTGTACCTTATTTTAAGTCATTTGATAAGACTCAAAATAAGCTCAATCAAGCAGCAATCAAGTTATTCTGATTCTTGTGTTCAAAAACACTTTTCTGCTTGATTTAGGTGTTACTTCACTCATTTTGACACTTTGCCATTGCTTTTTGTAAGAAATCTTACTAAGAAAATTTTGCTTACCCCATTGGCAGATTTTATTGCTTAATATACATATATTTGTCTTAATTTGCATATATTTTGTCTAGTTTTTGCCAATGGATTTTTTTTTTTGCAGTTTTCACAAATGCTTTCCATCTAATCTGACTGATCTTGAGCTGTTTTGCAAAGAAGAATGAGCACAAATATCAGTCAATAAATGAGCAAAGCTGGTGGAGACAAACTGTAAAAGACTTGCAGCTGTAATTTCTGCGATATGCGGTTCCACAAAGTATTGTATTGATAATATTGATCATTTTGCACAGCGCACCTTCCATTATTATTTGTAAAAAAATGTTTTTGAATCATGCATCATTTTTTTTGCCACTTTTTTGTCACAGCTGTATACCACTTTGTGTTGGCCTTTTACATTAAATTCCAATGAAATATATAATACTTTTGCAAGCCACTGTATCTTATCTTGATGCATCTTCATCCTGCTTGTATATAATGGTAGTGGCGCACCTAAATCTTAGATCATCAAATACTTTGATGTCACTTCCTTTTCGCTTGTGTGTGTGTGTGTGTGTGTGTGTGTAGAAGGAAAGCATTTAGCGAAGTGAGTGAGCCATGGAGAGGAACTAGGGCAGCCAGAACTGGTAGCGAATATTTCTGTGGGCAGTCTATGCTCTGGCACACACACACACACACACACACAGGGCCGGAGTGTGACTCGTCAGAGCCTATCACTCCCCGTTAGAGCTCAGTAGTGTGTTGCGTATGCTGCGTGCGTGGCTGGATCCGAGAGCAGACGCTGTCAGGTGTGATAAGGGTTAGTGTAGAGCAATCTGCTATGAAACCTTGCCCTGTCTGATTCCCCTCACGCCACTGGCCTCCACAGCTCGTGGCCCTCGCTAAACTCTGCAGCGCGTTCCCGGCTGCTCGCGTGTTTCACCCAAAGGCCCCACGTCACCCAGACCACAGCATTATCCTTTCAATATATAACTGCATTAATTATCTTATTATAAAACCTCTGTTTAGTCCAACTGCTCATTAACGAATCAGCCAATCACATGGCAGCAACTCAGCGCATTTTGGCATGTAGGTGTGGCTAAGACAATCTGCTGCAGTTCAAACCAGAGACTCAAAAAAGATGGACGCTGCGTCGCCGTTCCCATTTATTCAACGAAAGTGAAGCCAAAATCTTCCGCCATGTTGGCGATCCTGAAACCCGAGTCTGTAGAGCGCAGTAGAGACCAGAGGAGGGAGAAAGACTGTGGAGAGACAGCCTACTCATTTAAATAACCCCGCCCCCAACGGCTGCCTTGAGGTCACAGGCTGCAGAGCGGAGCGGAGCTGACGGTCTGTTATCAGTCCCACCCATGACGAGTTATTTTACAATAACCACACCTTTTTTAAGTAGAGCTGAATAACGTTTTAAAAAAACGAATTCTCTGGGGATATAAAAATTTGACAATATAAGCAGAGGCTACACTAGCTGTTGCATTTAAAGCAGCACTAGGTAGAATTTCCTTGATTTTTGATCTTTTTAAAGAAGTAAAATTACAGCTTGAAACTCACTGCAGCGCTCCTCTGAGCTCAAACCAGACTCTGTAAGTTTTCCGAGGCGGCCGCGACCAATGCTCGCGAGAACTGCGACCTGCTTTCCGACCTTTAGTTCTAACAGTTCTACAAGGATTACTGGTTCAGTCTTTACAAACTAACATACAGACACTCTGGCAGAAGCTGGAAAGAGAGCGAATATGTCTGTGAAAGCCAGAAAACGAGAAAGAAGAGAAACTAATCGGCCTGAAACATTTATTACACTCTACAACTGTAGGGGGAGCCCACGATCACAAAATCTCAATCCTACCTAGTGGAGCTTTAAATAATGGATTTAGAATTACAGTATATTGGGGGGAAAAAACGTGATTGAAAGTTGTCTGTTTTGCCGTTGAAACCTATGGGGATGGGTGGGGTTACACAGCTTTCTGCAGCCGAACAGCAGGGGGTGCCCGACCTGTGGTGGCTTCACTTTCGAGAGACGATGCTCTGTCCAGCTATACACAGTCTATGGTTCAAACCATCAGAGCATCAGAATGGAGAAGAAAGGTGATTAAAGTAATTTTGAACGTGGCATGGTTGGTTGTTGATTGGAGTATTTCAGAAACTGCTGATCTAGTGGGATTTTCACCCACAACCATCTCTAGAGTTTACAGAGAACGATCTGCCTTGTTGATGCCACAGGTCAGAGGAGAACGACCAGACTGGTTCCAGCTGATAGAACCGACGGCAACAGGAAACTGAGGCTACAGATCACACAGGCTTACCATATACCTCAAATAATACAATGAAAACAAGTTCATATTCATAAGGTTTTAAGAGTTCAGAAAGAGTTCAATATTTGGTGGAATAACCCTGGTGGTTTTTAATCACAGTTTTCATAAATCTCGGCATCATGTTCTCCTCCACCAGTCTTACACTCTGCTTTTGGATAACTTTATGCTGCTTTTTACTCCTGGTGCAAAAAAAATCAAGCAGTTCAGTTTGGTGGTTTGATGGTTTGTGATCATCCATCTTCCTCTTGATTATATTCCAGAGGTTTTCAATTTGCTAAAATCAAAGAAACTCATCATTTTTAAGTCATTACTTTTTTTCAGAGCTGTATATATATATATATATATATATATATATATATATATATATATATATATATATATATATATATATATATAAAGAAACTAATTACAAACTACAAATTATTGATTTAACATCTTATTGTAATTAAAATCTGTAGAAGACAGAAAGAATGAACATCTGCACTGTTAATACGAAAAAACTTTTTAACATCTGAGAGAAGAACATACGGTCCTTCAGAATATTACATTCTATTATCTTTAAGAAGCTAATTTACTGATAATCTATAAAGATGTGAGAGGTAAGATCCAGTCGAGAATCTTCTAGAATATGTTTTATTATTACAGTCTGACTGATAGAGGAGCTCTTCGCAGTCTGAAAGCTCTGCATCCACTGGGCGAACAAAACTCATAACTCTGCTGAAAGGATCCGGGTTTATTCTGTCAGAATCATATTATTAGAGTTATTATTATAATAATACATACTGGGTACAGCTGGTTATATAACAGGAAGGTAGGACAATGTAAGCCGGAATGAGGGAGAGCGGAGATAGAAGGAATAAAGTTTCAGTTCAAATGAATTAAATGACTTTATGACTTTATGGTGAAGGAATGTAATTATAGAGCAGAGAGTTTTAGACAAATAGTTCTGTACTTGTTTAAAAAACCTTTCTTATCACAATACGATAAATGCAGTTCAAAATGTGAAACTCATATATTATTATATAGATGTATTAAATGGTTGATGATTTTGGCTTACAGTAAAAAAAAAAATCAGTGTCTCAGAAAATTAGAATATTATATAACTAAGACTGATTGGTACTTTTGGCAGTGTGGGCAGTGTGCCAAGTCCTGCTGGAAAATGAAATCCGCAACTCTATTAAAGTTGTGACTCTCCAAACCATCACTGATTGGTGGAAACTTCACACTAGACCTCAAGCAGTTTGGACTGTGTGTCTCTCCACTCTTCCTCCAGACTCTGCTCCCTTGATTTACAAATGAAATGTAAAATGTACTGATGATCAGTGATGGTTTGGAGAGACATGTCATCTGCTGGTGTTGATCCACTGTGTTTTATTATCAAGTCTAAAGTCAGTGCAGTTTTGTTTTCCCACAAAATCCTACAGCACTTCATGCTTCTTCCCTCTGCTACTGACAACTTTAATGGAGATGCGGATTTCATTTTCCAGCAGGACTTGGCAAACTGCCTACACTGCCAAAAGTACCAATTGGTCTTATTCATATAATATTCAAATTTTCTGAGACACTGACTTTTGGGTTTTTATATTGGCTGTAAGCCAATAATCATCGACAATAAAAGAAATAAACACTTAAAATAGATCACTCTGGGTTTAATACATCTATATATTTATATGAGTTTCACGTTTTGAACTGAATTACTGAAATAAAGTAACTTTTTAATGATATTCAAATTTTTTGAAAGATGCACCTGTAGGTCAGGATTTTGACTGAGCCATAATAACACGTTAATATATTTTTTGTATCTTAACCATTCTACTGTAGCTCTGGCTGTATGTTTAGGGTCATTGTCTTGCTGGGAGGTGAATCTGCTTCCCAGTCTCAAGTCTTTTGCAGCCTTAAACTGGTTAAGATTAACCAATATTTAGCTCCATCCATCTTCCCATCAACTTTGACCAACATCCCCAAAGAATGATGCTCCCACCACCACGTTTCAAAGTGCAGATGCCATATTTAGGGGGATGATCAGTGTTACTTTTCTGATACATGGGGCACTTTGCATTTCTTATGTCTTCCTTTCTTTCAACAATGGCTTTCTTCTTGCCACTCTTCCATATAAGTCAGATTTGCGGGTTGCTCAAATTATAGTTGCCTTGTGGACAGATTCTCCTGATCCACCTGAGCTGTGGATCTCTGCAGCTCTTCCAGAGTGACCATGGGTCTCTTAGCTGCTTCTTTGATCAGTTCTCTGTTGTTGCTCAATCTATGGCGTCACATCAATGTCGAAAGTCGGGGGTGCAAAGAAAAAAAATACCAGGTGAAAAGAATTAAGCAGCGTGTTTTAACATTTTGCGTGTGTAAATGAACTTCTCGTGAGCACAAAAGTGAAACTAGCGAGCAAAAAAAGGGGAATGGTGTGCGCGCTGAAGAAAATGTTGCTCTCGAGCTTCATTTTTCTCCTCTCAGGTGCTTTTTTTCCCTCGTGCGCTGTGTGAATTACCGGGCTGCAGCAGTTTGTGCTCGACTGAGTGCCAGAGAGCGGGCTGTTTGGATGTTAGCATAGCCAGTTAGCTAACTCTCCTGCAGTCCTTGTTTCTCCGCCCTCCTCCGGCTCGTGGAGGTAGGCGGTCCGTCACGAACCCTGGAGATATCAGCCAATAGCGTTCGCTGAGGGAAGCGACCCTGACTCCGCCCCCAAACTGTCAGAACCACCCCTTTCAAAACTTGAGCGCCAAATACTCAGTCGAGCACAAACTGCTGCTGCAGGTAATTCACACAGCGCCCTCGACTTTTGAAATTGATGTGACAGTCTGGGTGGATGACCATGTCTTGGATGTTCTGCATTTGTAGAATACGTTTTTGTTCATTTTTGGATGATAGATTGAGAAGTAAGTAAATATCAAGTAAACTTTTCTCCATGTCTCATTTAACCCTTGTGTGGTGTTCATATTTTTGTTACTCGTTTACTTTGTTACTTGTATTTAATTCAGCAAAATTAAGCAATTCTTCATTAAAATGCTTTACACATGCTCGCTTCACCTAAATTGCAAGCAATATAAACAGCTTACATGGTTAATATTTGCCCTTTACCTTTCTTATGTTACATTACTTTCAAAAAGTGCTACTCTTTTTTTTATTAGTTTTTTAATAAAATGTAAAAGAAAATGAATTAAACTCAAGATATGAGTAGAAAATTTGTTTAGTTTCAAATTTACAAATGAAGCAATGTTTATTAGCCCTCGGCCAAACATACTGTATGTAATATAAATGTGTGTGTGTGTAGGGGGGGGTGTGTACAAATGTGTTTTGATATATGTTTTTCACCAAAAATGAGCCAATGCCAATGAGTTTGAGTTAGAAAAAATATTTTTTTAGTATCATTTGATGAAAAATGAAAACGGGACCCGTCTTAAATTTTCATCAAATGATACTAAAAAAATATTTTTTGCATTGACTCATTTTTTGTGAAAAACATATATCAAAACACATTTTCGATAAACACACACTGTACACCCCCCCTAAACATTTATATTACATACAGTATGTTTGGCCAAGGGCTAATAAACATTGCTTCATTTGTAAATTTGAAACTAAACAAATTTTCTACTCATATCTTGAGTTTAATTCATTTTCTTTTACATTTTATTAAAAAACTAATAAAAAAAGAGTAGCACTTTTTAAAAGAAATGTAACATAAGAAAGGTAAAGGGCAAATATTAACCATGTAAGCTGTTTATATTGCTTGCAATTTAGGTGAAGCGAGCATGTGTAAAGCATTTTAATGTAAAATTGCTTAATTTTGCTGAATTAAATACAAGTAACAAAGTAAACGAGTAATAAAAATATGAACACCACACAAGGGTTAAAGCTAACAAATCCTAGCTAGTTGAATATTTGCTGATTGTAACAATTGACATTACTAAAGCAATAAATCTGTCAAGTTTTCTGGATGTTCTTAGAACCTTTCTGCAACACTATTTCTGTAACGTTAGAGCCTAACCTTTCTGGAACCCTTTCAAAACATTGCTAAACGTTCTTATAACGTTCTCTGTTAGCTGGGAGTGTATACGGATGGTTCTTCTAACTGAGGTCTCATTCAGTTCCTTCTCCTAACAGCACAAAGAACGCTCTGAATTCACATGCTCAGACTTTCCCTGTGTAGAATTTCAATGTGCAGCTTCTCTGAGAATACTGCGCTTATTCTAATCTGTTCTACTGAAATTATATTCAGCGTGAGCGAGCTGCGTACGCCAGCCATCACCAGCACCGGGGAGGCAGCATGAGGACGTTAAATCAGGTCAGAGTCTTCAGATCAGACCCAGGTTCCCCATTGTTTCTCAATGAGACTGCTTACAGAGCGCGCCAAATATACAGCTCTGAAACAAGAATGAGATCACATAAAAATGATGAGTTTCTTTGATTTTACCAAATTAAAATTCTCTGGAATATAATCAAGAAGAAGATGAATGATCACAAGCCATCAAACCAAACTGAACTGCTTGAATTTTTGCACCAGGAGTGAAGCAGCATAAAGTTATCCAAAAGCAGTGTGTAAGACTGGTGGAGGAGAACATGATGCCAAGATGCAGGAAAACTGTGATTAAAAACCAGGGTTATTCCACCAAATATTGATTTCTAAACTCTTAAAACTTTATGAATATGAACTTGTTTTCTTTGCATTATTTAAGGTCTAAAAGCTCTGCTCAGATCTTTTTTGTTATTTCAGCCGTTTCTCATTTTCTGCAAATAAATGCTCTAAATGACAATATTATTATTTGGAATTTGGGAGAAATGTTGTCTGTAGTTTATAGAATAAAACAACAATGTTCATTTTACTCAAACATAAACCTATAAATAGCAAAAGCACAAGGAGGGCTTTCATCTGATTTATAATCTGTCCTATACTACAGCATGGGTGTAACTAGCACTTTTTTTTAGGTGAGATTGAATCAAATGAATCAATTAATTCCGAAAAAGATCCGAACATGTGATGAGCAATCAGGCACTTTACCTGTTTGTCTTAAAGTGTACAATAATCCCAAACAGCAGATCTAGATCTTTTGAGATCCTTCCATTTCTTTGATTCTAATGGTTTGATGATATTATAAGCAATACAAAATGAAGCAATGCAAAGTGTGAGATTTATCTACACAAAAAAAAAATTACAGTTCTTGTTATAATTTTCTTTCCATTTTTTCCCTCATGTTACCATAAATTAAAAGTCTTAAAAAAAAAAAAAAAACTTGCAGATTCTGAGGCTGGTAACTGTGATAAACTTATCCTGTACAACAGATAACTCTTCCTTTCCTGGTGTGGTCCTGATGAGTGCCAGTTCCATCATTATAACGTTTTTGATGGTATTTGCAGGTAACTGCACTTGAGAATACTTTTTCTTTTAAGTTCTTTTTTTTTTATTGAATGACCTTAATTTTTTTAAAGTCATTTTTTCTTAGTTGTGTAGTTCTTGCTACACTCAATTACTCAAATATTCACTATTCACTGTATACCTGTAACTATACCTTTAACTCTTCATGAGTTCAGCACAGCTGTTTTAGAATTCTCCTTTCTTTACACATTTAGCTATGTTGCATATTAAAAACAAAATTATTAAGAATGATAAATGTGACATCTGATTATATCTGATTATATATGTAAAGTACAGTTTTATGCATAGAATCAGTGTATCAGAGCAGTAAGAGTATATAAAGCAGTAAAACATTATGCTATATTATTAACACCATATACTACATACAGTTTAACATATCAAATTACATTATTTATTATAGTTATTTAAAGCTATTTCTCGGAGATTAACCAGAACAGAACTGCTGTTTTACACCAACATTTCTTTATATTGTTTTTTTTTTTTTCTGATACATTCAAGCTTCTGCTATGGAGCGAGGCAATGAGTTCTCCTTTCTTTCAACCTTTCTTTTTCTGTCGTTTCTTTGTCCTTTTGAATCCTCCATGGCTCTGAGTCTCAGAAAAAAAAAACGAAAAAAAAAAAAATCTGCTGGGTTAATTTGGCTGCGGGGGTAATATTGCGCAGCACAAGCTCATTATTTCAATCCTCACGTGCCTCTGGACACGACACAGCCTTTTCCTTTTGTTTGAAGTCATCTCTCTCTCTCCCTCTCTCTCTCTCTCTCCCTCTCCCTCTCTCTCTCCCTCTCTCTCTCTCTCTCGCTCTCTGAGATGATGAAAATGTGAAGAAGCAGGATGAGAGGACTCAGCTTTGCTGAGCTGTTTGTATTCATAAATATGTAGAGGGACGAATATTAAGGGCTTCTGTTTGCCCATCAACATCATCTATTATTTACTGGATGCTTAAAAAAAGGGCCTCAGATGCAATTAATTTCTATTAATATGCCAAAACACAACAGCATACATTACGTTATACACCATACCAGATTCAGATTACATCAGATTACACACACTGAAAAATTGTGTAAAATTTACTTGAAATTTTTTGCAACTTTCTGCATTTGCTTTTTTTAACTAAATTTAATTTTAGATAAATTTAAGTAACTTCAACTCAGTTTGAAGGCTCAAATAGTACATAGAGTAAATAAGTGAACTGAACTTCAGTCAATCCTTTCTTTTAGTAAACTTTACTTCATTTCTGCATACAATATTACTTAATTTACTAATTTACAATTAATTAATTTATACAATATTATTATGTATAATTTTAGTTAAAACACACATTCAAATATTTACATAATCTCAAAGATTTATTTTGAGTATACTAAAAATAATGTATTACATGGCACCCATGTGTTGAGACAGTGTAATATGTGTGTTTTAACTAAAATTATTTAAATTTCAGGAATTATAATATATTATGTATCATAAATTATTTGAATAATATTGTATAAATTAAGTAATTGTAATTAGGTAATATTGTATGCAGAAATGAAGTAAAGTTTACTAAAATTAAGGATTGATTCGGTAAAAATAAATTAAATTAAGTTTACTAAAAGAAAGGATTGATTCAGTAAAAATGAATGAAGTAAAGTTTAATAAAGAAAGGATTGACTTAAGTTCAGTTCACTTTTTTACTCTATGTAACATTTAAGTCTCGAAAGCAAGTTGAAGTTACTTAAATTGATCTGAAATTAAATTTAGGTAAAAAGAGCCAATGCAGAAAGTTGCGAAACATTTTTAGCACTAGTTTGTGTTCTTGTAGTCACATTATTAATCAGTATATTTAAAGAGTGATAAAATGGAACAACTTTTTTAGTACTTATTATACTTTAATTACAGTATAAAAATAGTATAAAAGTCTTACTTAAATTGTGCTAAGTGTACTTAACTGTACTAAAATGGAACTATTTTAAATATACTTAAGTAACATTTAAAAAATTAAACTACTTCATGTAAAATTAAAGTACAAATAATAGGGATGTGACGAGATTAAACGTGACGATATTTCTCGCGAAGCTTAAACCTGTCTCGCGGAAAGAAAAAACAGTTTAGTGTGGACTTTTTAAGAGGAATCTGGCAACCCAGTAGCGATACAGCGGGTAGCTGAGCAGTGAGCAGCTCTCAGCAGAAGAGGAAAATTCGGGTATTTGCATAGAGCAGAGGTCACTAATGGGCGGACCGTGGTCCGGGTCCGGACCCGAACATTGTCCAATGCGGACCCAAACCTACTGAGAAGGATTTAAATGTATACACGCTTTGCGGCGCAGTAAATCACAGACCAATCACGTGTGGGGTAAGATCACCAAACGCTCTCTTCAGTCAATCAGACCTGTGCAGACGCGGTAAGGAAAAAAATAAAATAAATAAATAAACACACCGCTCCTCACGCGGGATCGAACCCGTGTTGCCGCGGCTCCGGCTGTTGAATTGGGACGCGGCCGTGAAAAAACGCCTTTATAAGGAGATAGGGAGCCCGAGAACGGGCGGAAACACGAGAACGGGCGCAAACTAAAGTCACGCCGAGTGCACTTAATCATAACACAAGCTAACAATCGGTCCAGACCTTCTCTAACTGGACCATACTGAATTCTAATTAAATACCACTGGCATAGAAGATGCTTCTGCTACTTTTAAGTTGTATATCTGGCTGCATTTTGCCTTAATTTTCTTCGGGATGAATAAAGTATCTGTCTGTCTGTCTATATGTCTGTCTGACTGACTATGGTTATGCATAGTTAAATTACAAGAGATTTAGAAAAAACACAAACCATAGTCTTAATATGACTGGTTGTGGTTTGCAGTTATTGTTTGCACTATAAAAGACCTAGAAAAATTTTATTTTTATTTTTATCTAATTTTTCATTTTTGAAATTTTCTTTAAAAATTTATTTTTAAATCTCGTCTCGTCTCGTTCTCGTGAACCCAATAGCGTGTCTCGTCTTATCTCGTGATATTAGTGTCTCTTCACACCCCTAACAAATAATAATAAGTACAAAAAAAGTTTTTAAATAAACTGATTAATAATAAAGAGGCTACAAGAACACTTTAGTGCACCATAGCATAATAATGCTTAGTATACTTTAATCTACTTTTTATCACTAGGGTCCACAAGTGGTCCTTGGCTTTTGGACAACACTTCTGATGATAATTCTTGTCATGTGATGTTCTTTGTGCATACATAATGGAATAACAGGGCAACAATTCAACTCAACAGTACAACAGAAAAAAATACATACGAAAGAAAGAAAGAAAGAAAGAAAGAAAGAAAGAAAGAAAGAAAGAAAGAAAGAAAGAAAGAAAGAAAGAAAGAAAGAAAGAAAGAAAGAAAAGAGCGGTGGAAGGAGGAGAACGGAGTGTGTATCTGCTGAGCGGCGCGGCTTTGATGAGCCACGAGCTGAATGATGGAGATTATGTAAGGTCTTTAACACACATGCCTGAATGTGTGACTGCCAAAATCAGCGGGACAATGGAGGGATGTGAGAGGAGAAACAGTGCTGCTCATATCAGCGCTCTGTCACTCAGCTTATTACCACTGTTCACCAGAGATAATCACACACTGCAGCGCTCATCTTCACTATTACTGTCTGATCACTACACCTTCACTATTACTGTCTGATTTAATACAGCTTCACAATTCCTGTCTGATTTAATACAGCTTCACTATTACTGTCTGATCACTACAGCTTCACTATTACTGTCTGATCACTACAGCTTCACTATTACTGTCTGATCACTACAGCTTCACTATTACTGTCTGATCACTACAGCTTCACTATTACTGTCTGATTTAATACAGCTTCACTATTACTGTCTGATTTAATACAGCTTCACTATTCCTGTCTGATTTAATACAGCTTCACTATTACTGTCAGATTTAATACAGCTTCACTATTACTGTCTGATTTAATACAGCTTCACTATTACTGTGATTTAATACAGCTTCACTATTACTGTCTGATTTAATACAGCTTCACTATTACTGTCTGATCACTACAGCTTCACTATTACTGTCTGATTTAATACAGCTTCACTATTACTGTCTGATTTAATACAGCTTCACTATTACTGTCTGATTTAAAACAGCTTCACTATTACTGTCTGATTTAAAACAGCTTCACTATTACTGTCTGATTTTATACAGCTTCACTATTACTGTCTGATCACTACAGCTTCACTATTACTGTCTGATTTAATACAGCTTCACTATTACTGTCTGATTTAATACAGCTTCACTATTACTGTCTGATTTAATACAGCTTCACTATTACTGTCTGATCACTACAGCTTCACTATTACTGTCTGATCACTACAGCTTCACTATTACTGTCTGATTTAATACAGCTTCAATATTACTGTCTGATTTAATACAGCTTCACTATTACTGTCTGATCACTACAGCTTCACTATTACTGTCTAATTTAATACAGCTTCACTATTACTGTCTGATCACTACAGCTTCACTATTACTGTCTGATTTAATACAGCTTCACTTTTACTGTCTGATTTAATACAGCTTCACTATTACTGTCTGATCACTACAGCTTCACTATTCCTGTCTGATTTAATACAGCTTCACTATTACTGTCTGATTTAATACAGCTTCACTATTACTGTGATTTAATACAGCTTCACTATTACTGTCAGATTTAATACAGCTTCACTATTACTGTCTGAGTACTACAGCTTCACTATTTATTACTGTCTGAGTACTACAGCTTCACTATTACTGTCTGATTTAATACCGCTTCACTATTACTGTCTGATTTAATACAGCTTCACTATTACTGTCTGATTTAATACAGCTTCACTATTACTGTCTGATCACTACAGCTTCACTATTACTGTCTGATTTAATACAGCTTCACTATTACTGTCTGATTTAATACAGCTTCACTATTACTGTCTGATTTAATACAGCTTCACTATTACTGTCTGATTTAATACAGCTTCACTATTACTGTCTGATTTAATACAGCTTCAGTATTACTGTCTGATTTAATACAGCTTCACTATTACTGTCTGATTTAATACAGCTTCACTATTACTGTGATTTAATACAGCTTCACTATTACTGTCAGATTTAATACAGCTTCACTATTACTGTCTGATTTAATACAGCTTAACTATTACTGTCTGATTTAATACAGCTTCACTATTACTGTCTGATTTAATACAGCTTCACTATTACTATGATTTAATACCGCTTCACTGTTACTGTCTGATTTAAAACAGCTTCACTATTACTGTCTGATTTAAAACAGCTTCACTATTACTGTCTGATCACTACAGCTTCACTATTACTGTCTGATCACTACAGCTTCACTATTACTGTCTGATTTAATACAGCTTCACTATTACTGTCTGATTTAATACAGCTTCACTATTACTGTCTGATCACTACAGCTTCACTATTACTGTCTGATTTAATACAGCTTCACTATTACTGTCTGATTTAATACAGCTTCACTATTACTGTCTGATTTAATACAGCTTCACTTTTACTGTCTGATTTAATACAGCTTCACTATTACTGTCTGATTTAATACAGCTTCACTATTACTGTCTTATTACTACAGCTTCACTATTACTGTCTGAGTACTACAGCTTCACTATTACTGTCTGAGTACTACAGCTTCACTATTACTGTCTTATTACTACAGCTTCACTATTACTGTCTGAGTACTACAGCTTCACTATTACTGTCTGAGTACTACAGCTTCACTATTCGTGTCTGATCACTACAGCTTCACTATTACAGTCTGATCACTACAGCTTCACTATTACTGTCTGATCACTACAGCTTCACTATTACTGTCTGATCACTACAGCTTCACTATTACTGTCTTATTACTACAGCTTCACTATTACAGTCTGATCACTACAGCTTCACTATTACTGTCTGAGTACTACAGCTTCACTATTACTGTCTGATCACTACAGCTTCACTATTACTGTCTGATCACTACAGCTTCAATATTACTGTCTTATTACTACAGCTTTACTATTCCAGTCTGATTACCTCAGTTCACTATTCCAGTCTGATCACTACAGCTTTACTATTCCAGTCGGAGTACTCCATCTTCACTATTCGAGTCTGATTACCTCAGCATCATTACTCGAGTCTAATCACTTCAGATTTACTATAATTGTCTTCTTACTTCAGCTTCACTATTACTGTCTGATCACTTCAGTTTCACTATTCCAGTCTGATCTTTTCAGCTTCACTATTCCTGTCTGGTCACTACAGTGACCAGACAGGAATAGTGAAGCTGTAGTCAGACAGGAATAGTGAAGCTGGAGTACTCAGACTGAAATAGTGAAGCTGGAGTACTCAGACTGAAATAGTGAACTGAGGTAATCAGACTGGAATAGTGAAGCTGTAGTGATCAGACAGTAATAGTGAAGCTGTAGTCAGACAGTAATAGTGAAGCTATAGTCAGACAGTAATAGTGAAGCTGTAGTTCTCAGACAGTAATAGTGAAGCTGTAGTACTCAGACTGGAATAGTGAAGCTGTAGTACTCAGACTGGAATAGTGAAGCTGTAGTACTCAGACAGGAATAGTGAACTGAGGTAATCAGACAATAATAGTGAAGCTGTAGTACTCAGACAGGAATAGTGAAGCTGTAGTACTCAGACATTAATAGTGAACTGAGGTAATCAGACTGGAATAGTGAAGCTGTAGTACTCAGACAGGAATAGTGAACTGAGGTAATCAGACAGTAATGGTGAAGATGTAGTACTCAGACAGGAATAGTGAAGCTGTAGTACTCAGACATTAATAGTGAACTGAGGTAATCAGAGAGGAATAGTGAAGCTGTAGTACTCAGACTGGAATAGTGAAGCTGTAGTGATCAGACAGGAATAGTGAAACTGTAGTACTCAGACTGGAATAGTGAAGCTGTAGTGATCAGACAGTAATAGTGAAGCTGTAGTCAGACAGTAATAGTGAAGCTGTAGTACTCAGACAGTAATAGTGAAGCTGTAGTACTCAGACTGGAATAGTGAAGCTGTAGTATTCAGACTGCAATAGTGAAGCTGTAGTACTCAGACAGTAATAGTGAAGCTGTAGTGATCAGACAGTAATAGTGAAGCTGTACTGATCAGACTGGAATAGTGAAGCTGTAGTACTCAGACAGTAATAGTGAAGCTGTAGTGATCAGACTGGAATAGTGAAGCTGTAGTGATCAGACTGGAATAGTGAAGCTGTAGTGATCAGACAGTAATAGTGAAGCTGCAGTGATCAGACAGTAATAGTGAAGCTGTAGTGATCAGACTGGAATAGTGAAGCTGTATTAAATCAGACAGTAATAGTGAAGCTGTAGTAATCAGACAGGAATAGTGAAGCTGTAGTACTCAGACTGGAATAGTGAAGCTGTAGTGATCAGACAGGAATAGTGAAGCTGTAGTACTCAGACAGGTATAGTGAACTGAGGTAATCAGACAGTAATAGTGAAGCTGTAGTACTCAGACTGGAATAGTGAAGCTGTAGTACTCAGACAGGAATAGTGAACTGAGGTAATCAGACAATAATAGTGAAGCTGTAGTACTCAGACAGGAATAGTGAAGCTGTAGTACTCAGACATTAATAGTGAACTGAGGTAATCAGACTGGAATAGTGAAGCTGTAGTACTCAGACAGGAATAGTGAACTGAGGTAATCAGACAGTAATGGTGAAGCTGTAGTACTCAGACAGGAATAGTGAAGCTGTAGTACTCAGACTGGAATAGTGAAGCTGTAGTGATCAGACTGGAATAGTGAAGCTGTAGTGATCAGACAGTAATAGTGAAGCTGCAGTGATCAGACAGTAATAGTGAAGCTGTAGTGATCAGACTGGAATAGTGAAGCTGTATTAAATCAGACAGTAATAGTGAAGCTGTAGTGATCAGACAGGAATAGTGAAGCTGTAGTACTCAGACTGGAATAGTGAAGCTGTAGTGATCAGACAGTAATAGTGAAGCTGTAGTGATCAGACAGTAATAGTGAAGCTGTAGTGATCAGACAGTGATAGTGAAGCTGTAGTGATCAGACTGGAATAGTGAAGCTGTAGTGATCAGACAGTAATAGTGAAGCTGTAGTACTCAGACAGTAATAGTGAAGCTGTAGTGATCAGACTGGAATAGTGAAGCTGTAGTACTCAGACAGTAATAGTGAAGCTGTAGTACTCAGACAGTAATAGTGAAGCTGTAGTACTCAGACTGGAATAGTGAAGCTGTAGTATTCAGACTGGAATAGTGAAGCTGTAGTGATCAGACTGGAATAGTGAAGCTGTAGTACTCAGACTGGAATAGTGAAGCTGTAGTACTCAGACAGTAATAGTGAATCTGTAGTACTCAGACTGGAATAGTGAACTGAGGTAATCAGACAGGAATAGTGAAGCTGTAGTGATCAGACTGAAATAGTGAAGCTGTAGTGATCAGACTGGAATAGTGAAGCTGTAGTACTCAGACAGTAATAGTGAAGCTGTAGTACTCAGACAGGAATAGTAGGAAAAGGAAAAGCTGTAGTGATCAGACAGTAATAGTGAAGCTGTAGTGATCAGACAGTAATAGTGAAGCTGTAGTACTCAGACAGTAATAGTGAAGCTGTAGTGATCAGACTGGAATAGTGAAGCTGTAGTACTCAGACAGGAATACTGAAGCTGTAGTACTCAGACAGTAATAGTGAAGCTGTAGTACTCAGACAGTAATAGTGAAGCTGTAGTACTCAGACTGGAATAGTGAACTGAGGTAATCAGACTGAAATAGTGAAGCTGTAGTGATCAGACAGTAATAGTGAAGCTGTAGTGATCAGACAGTAATAGTGAAGCTGTAGTACTCAGACAGTAATAGTGAAGCTGTAGTGATCAGACAGTGATAGTGAAGCTGTAGTGATCAGACTGGAATAGTGAAGCTGTAGTGATCAGACAGTAATAGTGAAGCTGTAGTGATCAGACAGTAATAGTGAAGCTGTAGTGATCAGACTGGAATAGTGAAGCTGTAGTGATCAGACAGTAATAGTGAAGCTGTAGTACTCAGACAGTAATAGTGAAGCTGTAGTGATCAGACAGTGATAGTGAAGCTGTAGTGATCAGACTGGAATAGTGAAGCTGTAGTGATCAGACAGTAATAGTGAAGCTGTAGTGATCAGACAGTAATAGTGAAGCTGTAGTGATCAGACAGTAATAGTGAAGCTGTAGTGATCAGACAGTGATAGTGAAGCTGTAGTGATCAGACTGGAATAGTCAAGCTGTAGTGATCAGACAGTAATAGTGAAGCTGTAGTACTCAGACAGTAATAGTGAAGCTGTAGTGATCAGACTGGAATAGTGAAGCTGTAGTACTCAGACAGTAATAGTGAAGCTGTAGTACTCAGACAGTAATAGTGAAGCTGTAGTACTCAGACTGGAATAGTGAAGCTGTAGTATTCAGACTGGAATAGTGAAGCTGTAGTGATCAGACTGGAATAGTGAAGCTGTAGTACTCAGACTGGAATAGTGAAGCTGTAGTATTCAGACTGGAATAGTGAAGCTGTAGTGATCAGACTGGAATAGTGAATCTGTAGTACTCAGACTGGAATAGTGAACTGAGGTAATCAGACAGGAATAGTGAAGCTGTAGTGATCAGACTGAAATAGTGAAGCTGTAGTGATCAGACTGGAATAGTGAAGCTGTAGTACTCAGACAGTAATAGTGAAGCTGTAGTACTCAGACAGGAATAGTAGGAATAGGAAAAGCTGTAGTGATCAGACAGTAATAGTGAAGCTGTAGTACTCAGACTGGAATAGTGAAGCTGTAGTGATCAGACAGTAATAGTGAAGCTGTAGTACTCAGACTGGAATAGTGAAGCTGTAGTGATCAGACAGTAATAGTGAAGCTGTAGTACTCAGACTGGAATAGTGAAGCTGTATTAAATCAGACAGTAATAGTGAAGCTGTAGTACTCAGACAGTAATAGTGAAGCTGTAGTGATCAGACAGTAATAGTGAAGCTGTAGTACTCAGACTGGAATAGTGAAGCTGTAGTGATCAGACAGTAATAGTGAAGCTGTAGTACTCAGACTGGAATAGTGAAGCTGTAGTGATCAGACAGTAATAGTGAAGCTGTAGTACTCAGACTGGAATAGTGAAGCTGTATTAAATCAGACAGTAATAGTGAAGCTGTAGTACTCAGACAGTAATAGTGAAGCTGTAGTGATCAGACAGTAATAGTGAAGCTGTAGTGATCAGACTGGAATAGTGAAGCTGTAGTACTCAGACAGGAATAGTGAAGCTGTAGTAATCAGACAGTAATAGTGATGCTGTATTAAATCAGACAGGAATAGTGAAGCTGTATTGATCAGACTGAAATAGTGAAGCTGTATTGATCAGACTGAAATAGTGAAGCTGTATTGATCAGACTGAAATAGTGAAGCTGTATTGATCAGACTGAAATAGTGAAGCTGTAGTGATCCGACAGTAATAGTAAAGCTGAGGTAATTCAATTCTAATTATTCCAGATTGATACCTTCATCTTCAGTATTCTGATCACTGCAGCTTTAGTATCCTAGTCTGATTAACTCATCTTCACTATTACTGTCTGATCACTTCACGTCTGCTTCACTATTACCATATGATCACTTCAGCTTCATATTTGCTTCTGTAACAGCCTCTAGCCTTTGGAAAATGCTTTGCAATGATGATTTAATTGCATGTAACTAAAAAAGAGCATTAGTAAGGTCAGGTACTGATTTTGAATTATTAGAACTGCATCATAAACCTTTCTCCACATATAAGAATTTTTAAGCTACTAATATTGATTTGAATATTGCCAACCCAGGCATTATACTCCACATAACAACATGTCTCAAAGAGCCCTTAAAAACTACTGACAATCTTTGATTGCAATTAACACAAGAGCATCCGTGAAGTCCGCTTTGAACGTCTTGGCTGGATTTTCTCAGTCAGCTTTATGAGGTAGAGTCACCTGGAATTCAGGCTTTCAGTTAACAGCTGTGCTGAACTCAACATCAAGAGTTAATTACTTGAATTTCTTGTCTCTTAATAAAGTGTTTGAGAGCATCAGTTGTAAAGTAGTGAAAAGGTAGAGTTACAGGTATACAGTGAATAGTGAATATTTGAGTAATGTTCTAATACATATTATGAGACGCAAGAACTACTCAACTAAGTAAAGATAAACATTACTTTAAGGATTTTAAGGTCAGTTAATGTAAAAATACGTTTTAAAGTATCCTCAAGTGAGGTCACGGAAAAGACCATCAGAAACGTTATAATGGAAAAAAAGTAGATTTTAAGAGCTTGTTTAGTTCAGTTAATAATGCAAATTATACATTCAATAAACATAAAAATATATAGAAAAAAAACTTTATGATGGAACTGGCACTCATCAGGACCGCCCATGGAAAGGAAGACCAAACGTTACCTAAGGCTAACCCTAGCCTCAGAAACTACTCAACTAAATAAAGATTAGCATTACTTTAAGTATTTATGGTCAGTTAATCAAAAAAAATGGAAAAATGGAAAATTCTAAGAACTTTGAAAAGTATCCTCAAGTGCAGTCACTGCTAAAACCATCAAAAAACGTTATAATGAAACTGGCACTCATCAGGATTGTTGCAGGAAAGGAAGACCAAGAGTTATTAATCCTAACCCTAGCCTCAGAAACTACTCAACTAAATAAAGATAAGCATTACTTTAAGAATTTATGGTCAGTTAATCTAAAAACAAATGGAAAAATGGAAAATTCTAAGAGCTTTGAAAAGTATCCTCAGGTGCAGTCACTGTAAAAACCATCAAAGAACGTTATGATGAAACTGGCACTCATCAGGACTGCCCCAGAAAAGGAAGACCAAGAGTTACCTAAGCCTAACACTAGCCTCAGAAACTACTCAACTAAATAAGGATAAGCATTACTTTATGAATTTAAGGTCAGTTAATCTAAAAAAATGGAAAAATGTAAAATTTCAAGAGCTTTGAAAAGTATCCTCAAGTGGAGTCACTGCTAAAACCATCAAAAAAAAAAAAAAACGTTATGATGAAACTGGCACTCATCAGGACTGCCCCAGAAAAGGAAGACCAAGAGTTACCTAAGCCTAACCCTAGCCTCAGAAACTACTCAACTAAATAAAGATAAGCATTACTTTAAGAAATTAAGGTCAGTTAATCTAAAAAGTAAAATTTCAATAATTTGAAAAGTATCCTCAATTGCAATCCCTGCTAAAACCATCAAAAAACACTATGATGGAACTGGTACTCATCAGGACTGCCCCAGGAAAGGAAGACCAAGAGTTACTTAACCCTTACCCTAGCCTCAGAAACTGCAAGTTAATAGCACCACGTTAAATAAATACCAAAGTAAATGTAAAAAATATATATATTTTTTTTTTTCATTTCCCATACTGTCCCTTTTTGTTACATTTTTGAATTGCGGTTTTATATTAGCATAAAATGTCTTAAATAAAGAGTTTCTTTGGGTAAAGCAGATCACAGATCAGGGTAAAATGAGGTAAATAAGCACAGCTATAAGAAAGCAATGAAACCTCAGAACAGACGATATATAAGTAACGTTTCTGCTGTCAGCTTGTAAGGCAGCCGCTAGGAGCTGAAATCCCGTTCCGTGCTGCGCTCTTATGGAAATGAGCGTACTATCTAGGTCATAAGTGTGTATGCTAGAGTGCTTCCACTTCACAACACAATAAGCTGCTGAAAACGCACACACACACACACACACACACACACACAAAGGATACAAAAAGCCTTTGAGAGAGCGGAATTGTTCCTCCAAGGTGCTTCATGCCTGCTTTTATTTCTACAGGATTAGCACAGTGTTTTTCATTACAGGCTAATTCAGGTTAGCTAATTCTGCTACTGGAGAAACAACACTCTGCACACGTCCAAAATACACCATATAAACAGAAGCATTGTGAATCAAGGGTATTAAAAAGAGTTTATCCTGCTTTTGTTGGGGTAACTGTCTCTACTGTTCAGGGAAGACTTGGAAAAAGATTTTGATTTTGAAAAGCATTGCTGTGAGGAGTTGATTGCATTCAGTGACAAAAGTATCAGTAAGTTAGCTTGGTAGCAAGACAAAAAGAAGTGTTTTTTTTCTAGATGTTTCAGACTTTCAGCTCAATTACAGGACGTTGAGTCAGTCTTTAAACAAAACCAGAGGTAAAAGAGCTGGTGTTGTGCCAAAATAAAAAGTAGAGAAGAGAAGTAGAGGAGAAGATAAGAAAAGAAATAGAGGAGAAGAGGAAAAGATAAGTAGAAGCGAAGATAAGAAGAGAATTAGAGGAGAAGAGGAAAAGATAAGAAGAGAAGCAAAGTAGAAGATAGGAAGAGAAGTGAAGGAAAAGAGGAGAAGATAAGAGGGGACGTAAAGGAGAAAAAGAGAAATTGATGAGAAGGGATAAGAAGAAAAGTAGAGGAGAAGAGCATAAGAAAAGGAGAAGATAACAAGAGAAGTAGAGGAGTAGAAGCGAAAATAAGAAGAGAATTAGAGGAGTAGAGGAAAAGATAAGAAGAGAAGCAAAGTAGAAGATAGGAAGAGAAGTGAAGGAAAAGAGGAGAAGATAAAAGGGGAAGGAAAGGAGAAAAAGAGAAATTGATGAGAAGGGATAAGAAGAAAAGTAGAGGAGAAGAGCATAAGAAAAGGAGAAGATAAGAAGAGAAGTAAAGGAAAAGAGAAGTAGAGGAGAAGAAGAGAAGTACAGAAGAAGAGGAGAAGTAGAGGAGAAGATAAGAGAAATAGAGAAGAAGATAAGAAGAGACATAGATGAGAAGATCAGAAGAGAAGTTGAAGAGCAAAGAAATGGAGGAAAAGATAAGAAAAGTAGAGAAGAAGATAAGAAGGGAAGTAAAGGAAAAGATAAAAACAGAAGTAGAGGAGAAGAGAAGAAAATAAGTAGAGAAGAAAGTAAGAAGAGAATGAAAGGAAGAGAGAAGAAGATAAGGAGAGAAGTTGGTGAGAAGGGATAAGAAAAGAAGAAGAGGAGAAGATAAGAAGAGAAATAGAGGAAAAGATAAGAAGAGAAGTTGATAAGAGAAGGAACAAGAAAAAAAGTAGAGGAGAATATAAGAGAATAGGAGGAGAAGATAAGAAGAGAAGTAGAGAAGAAGATAAGAAGAGCAATAGAGAAATAGAGGAGATGAGAAGAGAAGAAGAGAAGTAGAGGAGAAGATAAGAGAAGTAGATTTTGATTTTGAAAAACATTGTTGTGAGAAGTCCATTTCTGTCAGAAAAAGAGATAAAAGAACTGGTTTTGTACCGAAATATAAAGAAGAGAAGTAGAGGAGAAGATAAAAAGAGAAGTAGAGGAGAGGAGAAGAGAAGTAAATGAGAAGATACAAAAAGAAGTAGCAGAGAGCATGAGAAGAGAAGTTAATGAGAAGATATGAGAAGAGGAGAAGATGAGAAGAGAAATAGAGGAAAAGATAAGAGAACAAGAGGAGAAGATAGGAGAAGAAAAGGAGAGGAAAAGATAAGAAGAGAAATAGAGGGGAAGAAGAGGAGAAGAGAAATAGAGGTGAAGATAAAAAGAGAAGTAGATGAGAAACTAAAAAGAGAAGAAGAGGTGAAGATACGTTAAGAAGGGAGTAGAACAGAAGAGGAGAAAAGAGAGGGAGAGAAGAAGAGGTGAAGATAAGAAGAGAAGTAGTGGAAAAGATAAAAGGAGAAGTAGAGGAGAATATAAGAGAAGTAGATAAGAAGAAGATAAGAGGAGAAGTAGATGAGAACAGGAGAAGATAAGAAGAGAAGTAGAGGAAAATACGAGAAGAGAAGTAGAGGAGAAGTGATGTAGAGGAGAAGATAAGAAGAGAAGTGGAGGAGAACAGGGGAAGATAAGAAGAGAAGTAGAGGAAAATACGAGAAGAGAAGTAGAGGAGAAGTGATGTAGAGGAGAAGATAAGAAGAGAAGTGGAGGAGAACAGGGGAAGATAAAAAAAGAGGTAGAGGAGAACAGGGGAAGATAAAAAGAGAAGTAGAGGAGAAGATAAGAAGAGAAGTAGAGGAGAACAGGAGAAGATAAGAGGAGAAGTAGAGGAGGAGATAAGAGAAGTAGATGAGAAGAAGATAAGAGAAGAAATAGATGGGAACAGGAGAAGAAGAGAAGGAGAGGAAAATATAAGAAGAGAAGTAGAGGAGAAGTAGAGAAAAAGATAAGAAGATAAGAGGAGAAGTAGAGGAGAACAGGAGAAGATAAGAAGAGAAGTAGAGGAGAAGATAAGAGAAGTAGAGGAAAGATAAGAAGAGAAGTAGAGGAGACGATAAGAGAAGTAGAGGAAAGATAAGAAGATAAGAGGAGAAATAGATGAGAACAGGAGAAGATAAGAAGAGAAGGAGAGGAAAATATAAGAAGATAAGTAGAGAAGAAGAGAAGTAGAGGAGAACAGGAGACAATAAGAAGAGAAGTAGATGAGAAGAAGAGGAGAAGAAGGGAGGAAGGGAGGATGACCAATAGGCAGGGAGTGCTGCTGAAAGGCAGGCTGACGCTGAGAGGGGCTGACAGGTTGAGTTTGTGTTGGTGGGCAGAGCGTGATGGGGAGTGACCGCGTTGTCTCCTCGTTTCTCACAGAGGTTATGCCATTGCCAGCAGTGGATCTGACACAGTGAATGAATCTCCCGGCTCCGGCCACTTTCTCCTCGACAGGTCAGCCTTCTGGACCTCACCAGGCCTCCCTGCGCCAGTTACTGGAGAAAGGCTTCACGAGTGGCTGTTTTCTCCTCTGCTCTGTAGGAGCGTGTAGTGACCGCCGCTCGCTGTGGAAATGACGTGCTCTACAATAGGGCACGGTAAGCTGTCAGCCCAGGGAGCATGATCCTGCCAGCATGACTCAAGTCCGCCTCGGGGCCCCGGCCACGGCCTCGTGCGCATGCATCTTCCCCGCTTGCTTATAGGATCTATTTTAGATTCGCCTTCCCCCCCGAGGACGTACACACATCCTCTGCAGAGGGGAGCTGCTCGTGAGGGACGGATAAAGCTCAAATAATCTACAAGCAATTATGGAAATCCGGTGATGCTTCGCCCCCAAAAAACTACTGAGATGGCGCAGACCAGCCTCGCCCCTCTCCGAAATGGTAGAGGGAACAATTTTGGAATTATGGAAATGGCGAGACTCACACATCAGCTCTTTTGCAGCATGAAATAAAATGTTTTTTTTAGACACCCCTTTTAGCGAAAGTCTGCATTTATTACATTTACTAACTGTAACTATATTAAGGCTACGTTCACATTACGAGCCACATTGCTCAAATCTGATTTTTTGATCAGAAAATCATATCTTCTTCCAGGGACATGTCGCATTTCCATGGATTGGATACGTATCTGATTTAGGACCACATATGAAAGTGACTCAAATCTGATTTGAAAAAAAAAAAAAAAAAACAGATTTGGCACGTTCACACAGCCATGAAAAAATCTGATCTGAGCCACATTGAGCAAAAAATCCGATTTGAGTCATCCTGCAGTGTTGGGCACGTTACTTTGAAAAAGTAATTTGTTATAGTTATTTCTCCAAAAAAGTAACTGAGTTACTAACTGAGTTACTCCACTATAAAAGTAACTAGTTACCAGTAAAAGTAACTATTGTGTTACTTTTGTGTTACTCGCCCACCGTTTATTTCAACGCCGTTATTCCCATCACTGTCAGCCTGGTAATGTGAACGTAGCCTTTTATATGTGGTCCTAAATCAGATACGTATCCGATCCATCGACCTGCGACATGAATGTGAATGGTTAAATCAGAATTCATGCGTCTTTTTGCTTTTACGCATTAGCATTAGCGCTACGTGCTTCTCTCTCATACCCACAGCACAGCTCTTGGTGCAGCTGTGCAGCTACGGCTGCAAAAACAGCAAAAGCAAACCACCTGGCATTTTTTTCTTTTTTTACCTCCTCGACCTGAGCATGAACTACAGACCAGCTGTTTCCTGTTTCTCCACTCCAGCAAAAGATGCTCCACATATGAGCTGCTAACAAACGCATGCATTTCCCTTTATAAAGCTACGAGTCTCTCTTCTCTCAAATATGAGGTTTTTTGTTGTTGGTGAAGAAGGAGACGTTTTTACAGGTATCAGTGTGCGAATGTGAGGCATTTTTGGGACAGATTTGTCCACATTACACACAGATACAGATCACTTACATTTGTAAATGTGAACCGTCAGGATAGCCAAATCCGATCTGAGCAACAATTATAACTCTGCTTTCACACCTACACTACTAAAGTTTTAGAACACCCCTATTGCAATGACTTTATTACTGCAGTTCTTCACCCGTCAGACACTCTCTAATTCTTCTCTTCACTGCTGAAACTGAAACTTAGCCTTATGTTGTTAATCGGAGCTAAAGGCTAAAGCTGCTGTTTCCATGTGGGTCAGCCAGACGTCTTTCTGTAGCAGTTTTCTCCAGTTTCCACAAGTTTTTTGAAGGTGTAGGAAACAGTACTCACCGCTCTCTGGCTTTTACTTTTAATAATTACAGAGTTCTCTGTGTTTCTATGTCTTTTTCTAGTTATGATGATGAAAGTGTGAATGTGCTGGGTGTAAGTGTGTAAATGCTGCAATAGAGAGTAACAGCAGTAACACCATCTGTTACAGAAAAAGGTATAATAAATTTACATTTTTTTTAAAAAACATTTCCAAAGCTTAGTTTATTTTCATTTCTACTTACCAGCTATAAGATGCTTAAATACTAAACTGACAGAGCACAGAGTCCCTGTGGTTCCCTGTCTCTTCCACTGTGTTATTATATCACTGACAGTTGGCTGTGGAATATTTAGTAGTGAGTAGTGAAATTTCACGACTGGACTTGTTGCACAGTTGCTGCATCCTATCACTGTACCACAGTGCTGGAGTTCACTGAGCTCCTGAGAGCCTGAGACCCATTCTTTCATTACTAATGTTTGTAAAAGCAATCCCAGCATGCCTAGCTGCTGCTTTTATAAGTGATTGGAACCGGAGAGCTATGAGTTAGATGGCAATTTAGCACTAATAGTTTACCTTAAATGAATGTCTGCACTTCTATTTTCAATTAATCAGATCTGATTTGCCTGTCTGGACATCACAAACTTATCTACATGGGTTACCATGATATGGAGCTCTTCTTGAACCCACATTTACGTCACTCTGCATTTGATGAGGTCGTTGTTTGCTATGTTGTGACACTAAATACATTTTTAGGTCGTTTTCACACCTGTAGTTTGATTTTTTGGTCTGAATCAGTTGAAAAGTTTGTTTACTTGGAGCGTTTCCCTATTGATTTGGTTTGTTTTCACACAGGCACAAACATGAACATGGCAAAATGTGCACCAACACACCACATGAGCATGTTGTCTCTTCTGATTGGTCAGAGCTGTCTGGTATGGGAACATAGAAAGTAAATATAGCAAGAAGTTTCTGTTTTTTAGACCAGCATGTAAAGCTCTGGAAAACAATAAGAGACCACTTAAAAATATACGTTTCTTTGATTTTCCAAATTGAAAACCTCTGGAATATAATTAAGAGGAAGATGGATGATCACAAGCCATCAAATCAAGCTGAACTGCTTGAATTTAATTGCATAAATTTATCCAAAAGCAGTGTGTAAGACTGGTGGAGGAGAACATGATGCCAAGATGCATGAAAACTGTGGTTGTTCCACCAAATATTGATTTCTGATTTTTTTGCATTATTTGAGGTCTGAAAGCTCTGCATCTTTTTTTTCTATCAGCCATTTCCCTTTTTTTTTTTGCAAATAAATGCTCTATAAATTACAATATTTTTATTTGTAATTTGGGAGAAATGTTGTCTGTAGTTTATATAATAAAGAACAATGTTCATTTTACTCAAACATAAACCTATAAATAGCAAAATCAAATAAACTAATTTCCAGAGCTGTATATAATGAGTTTAACATTTTAAACTAAATGACTGAAATAAAGTAACTTTTCCATGATATTCTATTTTTTAAGATGCACTAGTAAATCTGGATACCATCTAAATATGTCAAAAATTAATTTGCATATGGTTTCTGGCTGTCCATACTAACAGAATTAATTCTGGATACAATCTTGATAACACAAAAATCTGATTTTATGTTGTGTTTCTGGATGTTCCAACTATTAAAAATGAATCTGTACACAATCTTGATTCAACAAAAATCAGATTTGGGCTGACAGTCTGAACAATCTGCCCCTGGAGGCCTGATTTTCACGTGACCCCGTTTTGTCGTCTCACTTCAAAGCTTTCCTCCACGTCCTCAAAAACCACCTCAATTCTCCACTCGTTTTTTTTTTCCAGAAGCGAGAAAATGAGGAAATCCACACCGTAATCCTCAAAGAGCGCAGTTCTGCGGAAGACTTGTCACAGAGCGAGCCGCTGTGTTTCGCCTGGGCTTAATCTCACGCAGGCTGAGGGTCTTCTTATGGGTTTAGAGCTTCTGCTTCTTCTCACAGCGCATGGAATGAAAATCCAGCTGGAGGAAGTGTGGTATACTGTAGAGTGTGTATTTAGGCCTGCTGCTTTTCCCTTTAGAGGCTGGAAGATGAAGAAGTGTATGTGGGGGAATTGGACTCGGAACACCTTTATACAACACTGTGCATCGGCTGCACCTCACAACATCAACCGACTACCAAACACAAACACAAACTTCATGCTATTTATGGAGATAAAAGAAGAGGATGCTGATAAATTCATAAAGGAGCCTTGGGTGATGTGGCACATTTCTGTGTTTGATCTTTCAGGAGTGTGATGAACATGGAGTCATATTGCCCCCTAGTGGCATGTTAAGATCACTACACATTCAAATTTAACAAGTTTCCTAAAAACATGGTGGGCTTTGTGGGTTAGCATCATCTTAACTGGTAGAGTGAGAGAGTGGTTAGTGTGTTCAGTGTGATGCTCGTTTAACCACATAATCATCTGTGTGCTGAGACGAGCTCTCCAATTATTGATTAAATTGAGAAAGGACATGCCAACTGTGCAAAAGAAAATTTAATATCATTGAAAAGTTCCTTTATTTTGGTAATTCGGTTAAAAATGTATATAGATGTATTACACACAGAGTGATCTATTTTAAGCATTTATTTATTTTATTGTTGATGATTATATTGTGGCTTACAGACAATGAAAACCCCAAGATCAGTATCTCAGAAAATTAGAATATTATATAAGACCAATTGGTACTTTTGGCAGTGTTGGCAGTGTGTCAAGTCCTGCTGGAAAATGAAATCAACATCTCCATAAAAGTTGTCAGTAGCAGAGGGAAGAAGCATGAAGTGCTGTAAGATTTTGTGGGAAAACAAAACTGCACTGACTTTAGACTTGATAATAAAACACAGTGGATCAACACCAGCAGATGACATGTCTCTCCAAACCATCACCGATTGGTGGAAACTTCACACTAGACCTCGAGCAGTTTGGACTGTGTGTCTCTCCACTCTTCCTCCAGACTCTGCTCCCTTAATTTACAAATGAAATGTAACATTTACTGATGGTCAGTGACAATGTTTTATAAGAATGCAGATTTCATTTTCCAGCAGGACTTGGCACACTGCCCACACTGACAAAAGTACCAATTGGTCTTATATAATATTCTAATTTTTTGAGATACTGATTTTCGGGTTTTCATTGCCTGTAAGCCATAATCAACAATAATATAAAAAAAAAGTTTAAAATAGATCACTCTGTGTGTAATACATCTATATAATAAATGAGTTTCAAATTTTTAACTGAATTACTGAAATAAGTAACTTTTCAATGATATTCATTTTTTTTTGAGATGCACTAGTATATGTGTATAAAAATGTGCCTCCGATAGGTTTATCTTCTAATCTGTTTAAAAGATGTTTAAAATGAAATTAATACACCTGCCCCCTGTATATCATAGTTTGTGTGTTTGATTTGAATGGTTTTGTTTCTTGTAATGGAAGGGGGGGGGGGGGGGGGTGGCTGAGTTTGTAGGATGTTTAGCATCTTCTGATCCTAAAATCCCCTGTAGTATTTATTGCATGTCTGCAACTATAAGGAACCACGCACCTTCGTTTCTCACTCACCTGTGCACCACCTCAGTAACTGCGATGTGAAGTTAAAATTATTTGATTTGATTTGCCCCTTAATGTACAACTTATCTGTAATTACTGATTCTCACTCCTCTAAAAAAGACAGTCCACTCAAAAGTTTGTTAAAAGATCCTTTTATTTATTTTTCTCAAGTTTAATGAATATAAAAGTGGCACTTGTAAGAAAAAATAAAGCAAAACAGTAAATAAGAGTTACATATAGACTAGCTATAATATTCTGACTATTTCATCTTAACAGAACTCTTTAAAAAGCGAGGACACAGCCTCGGCCATTTCAACCCCTTCCAACCACGCAGGACGAACCGTGTCCAACACGTGGTCCAGAAGCTCCTCAAAATCACCAAAATAAAGAACAAAAAAACGAACGAGAGTCAACTAATATTCTTCATACTTATTACCAAACTATTTTGGCAGTCAACTGACCTTCGACAGGTGCTCAAAGGAAAAAAGATCAACTTTTTTAGAAGAAAAAATGAGAGAGAGAGAGAGAGAGAGAGAGAGATGGAGAGAAAGAGAGAGAGAAAGGCATGCGAAACGAGTAACGATATTAAATAGGTAAATAAAGTGAAGTGTATTTATATATGTCAAAAAGAAAAGAAAAAAAAAACTGGTCATTCATCACGCACTGCGTAACGATGGTCATTTTATATTAAAAGAAGAAACATCTGAATCTGAATTATTCGCTACAGAAAAAAGAAAAAAGAGAAAAAAAAAAGAAATAGTGGAATTAGCATTAGCTTTGGCGTGTCAAGCTACATGTCGAATTATTTCATTTACATTTTATGGCCACAATAAAAAAAAAAGGCCTTGGCCTCAAAAAAAAAGGCTAAAAGTTCTGGTGCTGGTTGATGATGACATCATCGCTGTCGGACAAAAACCTTGTATCTCCATTTTTGCCATTTTTTTACTTCTTGGTATGACTGAATCTGGTAGTTTCACTTTACGTTGTAACCAACTCAAAATGCCTTGAAATCTTGAGAAAATTGAGAAACTTAAGATTTTAAGTTACATTTTTTTCATATACTGGTTAATTTGCAGTTTTTGCCATTTTTTGCTATACATGTTTTTGATCAGACAGCGATGATATGAACCAATACCAGCACTTATTAGTGTACTTTAATTAAAAATGTGAAAATTAATCAATAACAAGTGTTGTCCACAGGGAGAAAAACTCACAAACATGATTTTTTTCTGGAACTCGAGGCACAGATATGCCTCCCGCCTTCAGATTCTCACCATGTTCTCTTTTTAATGTCAGAGAAAAGATGTTCCCGTGCTCTTACACTCTAAAAAAATAAAGATGCCACAAAGGGTTTTAGAGCAATGCTATATAATTAAAATAACTGATTTATAGGGACCAATAAAAGGTTCTTTGCCTCTCTATTTTAATGTTTGCATACTGCAAAAGTTTTACAGGTGCATCTAAAAAAATTATATTATTGAAACGTTACTTTATATCTGTAATTCAGTTTAAGTTCTATTTTAGGTGTTTATTTTTTTATTGTTGATGATTATGGCTTACAGCCAATTAAAACCCAATAATCAGTTTCTCAGAAAATTAGAACATTATATAAGACCAATTGGTACTTTTGGCAGTGTGGGCAGTGTGCCAAGTCCTGCTGGAAAATGAAATCAGCAACTCTATAAAAGTTGTCAGCAGAGGAAAGCATGAACACAGTGGATCAACACCAGCAGATGACATGGTTCTTCAAACCATCTATAGCACTTCATGCTTCTCTTTGCTGACAATATTTTATGGAGATGCGGATTTCATTTTCCAGCAGGACTTGGCACACTGCCCACACTGCCAAAAGTACCAACTGATTTTATATAATATTCTAATTTTCTGAGACTGATTTTTGTGTTTGTATTGGCTGTAAATCATAATCATCAACAATAAAATAAATAAACGCTTAAAATAGATCACTCTGTGTGTAATACATCTATATAATATATGAGTTTCACATTTTGAACTGAATTACTGAAATAAAGTAACTTTTCAATGATACATGTATTTTTTTTTTATTAAAATGTGTTTCAGTTTGGCAAATTACTTTGTTCTACAGCATCACATTTAAAGAACCCTTTGCAGCACCTCTTAAAATAATTTTTAAAAGAGTGTAAAGCAATCTCTGTGTGCCGTCTTTAAAAAACAAACATAAAAAATAAAATCCTGAAGAGGCTGTTAAATACAGGCCTAGTTGCATACAGATTACATCATGGCAGTGTAAAGAAAATATATAATATATATAACTGGCATCGTTACGATAATATTACTACACACAGACCATTATCTACCCTCAGTCCTGTAGAGAAGCAATAAAAACAAATCATCCAAGCCATGTACGTATACTGCATGTAGATGCCTTTCCAGAGGCTGTGCTTCAAAGCGAGGTGCCGACATATCTAAAGAAGATTTGTTATAAAAATATATTGAGTATACTGTTCCAGCAGCAGGACTTTCTAAAACCGTCACTGATAAAAATAAACAGAATCTAAGAATGAACAGTATAAAGATAGTGTCTGTAATAGATACCGGCTATCTGAGATAACGCACTTAAGCAGAAGATTTTACAAAGAACAAATGAGAATAGTGTGTGGAGAGTTTGTAAGTGTGTTTTAGGATTTTGGTGACTGTGTATTAGAGATGGCTTAGCAAGAAATCACAAGAAACATCCAAAAATTATGGATGTACAACACATGGTTCCTAAAATCTTCACTTCTCAGTGTTTATAAAAATGTATCATTTTCACCCCGTTTACACCTGGTCACTTCATGCCTACTGAGACTAAGGATTATATCTGGATCAGCAACAAAACAGATACAGATTTGATAACTCAAACCACTGCAGGAGGTGCACAATTAAAACCTGATACAATATGATATTGGAAACATTTTACATTGCAAATGTTATTTTTTAGACGATATATAGTGCAATATTAAACAATGCAGGGCCCATGACGTTACCAGTCCCGCCCCCACCTGCACACTGTCTCACGTCTAGACAGATCAAGAGCTGAGTCAGCGCCGATCTCAACTCAAAACCCGAGGAAAACAGCAAAACAACAGTAATCAGCCCTTTAATCAGGCATTTAAATGGCTTTTTAAAAGGTAAATAAGAGCATTTTTCTGGGATTAAAAGCTCTCAACCATTTCGCTTCTCAGGCAGCAGCAGCCTGTCACTCACACAGACACAGAGACAGCGCTGTGTATCTACTTCTTGTGTCAAGAATCAAAACATTGCATCATGACGTGTTTGATTTAATTGCCTTAAGTGACCAATAACACGTCCTGCGATGTGACTACTGCACATGCGCACATCACGATGACTATGCTTAGACGATATATTGTGCAGCACTAATACAAATCCACTCAATCAAACCACTTCAGAAGGTGGTCGAAGACAAACTTTGGTCTGAGATGCATTTCTCTCCATCAAGACACTAAACTAGAGAATCTACACCCAATGCAACCCGCAATACGAATTTGTGTATTCTGTCTCACACAATCAGATTTCATTAATTCATGTGGCTAAAATCATTTTAGTAGAAATGAACCAATCGGTCATTTGCTGATAATGACTGCAGAATGAGGCCTGGATGCCTTAATGTTAATGTTTATCAAAAAACTTAGTAGTTTGGGAGGGGCACTGGGTGATGTATGGGTTTAGAGGCAGGGCAGGAGGTAAAACTGATTGGCTGAGCTGCAGCAGCAGCAGTGTTCCTCTGATAGCAGTAGTGAGACGCAAATGGTTGAACATCAGCACAGGGGAGGTATTATTGACTGACTGATCTGCATATTGTGCTGTGTCTGTGTATCAAAATGGTAAGCTGTAAAACACATCTATCTGTCACTCCTTCAAGATGCATACAAGCACTTAAAATGTACTTTCATTAAAAAACATGAAAATTAATCAAAAACAAGTGTTGCCCACAGGGAGAAAAACTAACAACCATGACTTTTTCCTGGAACTCAAGGGACTGATACACCCACCGCTCATCAAATTCTCTGTTTAAATGAAGTAAAAAATGAAAACTCCTCTCAGGACAACCAGAATAGCAGTAATCGATTCTGCACAGTGAGAAAATACGATTTTTCTGTCCCCATTACCAAATTAGATTTGATTTTAGTCAGAACTTGAGATGTATTTGACTACCAAGTATAAATGCATATGGTTAAAATCTCACCAGGATAGCTCAGCAGATTCTAGTGACATGAAGTGACCAGGTGTAAACAGGCTCTTAAGAGAGGCACACCGATAGACAATGTGAATCAACCACATATCGAAATCTGCCTTTTTCCAAACCTTCTAATGTGAAAGTGCCCATCTACTGGATTTTAAACAAACAACATTTACAGGTTTTTATAAATGTGTGCCACATAACACTCACAGCCAAATCCACACACTGGCTTTGAAACAAAAATCCCAACACCAGATGTGATTTAACTGTTCATGCCCTTCTGACGTAAATCTATTGTTCAAAAACCCATTTTTTCCTCTTTACCTTTTCTACACATTTTATCACCACTCTTATCTCCCGTAACACAATGTGACAAAAGCCTGAAGATGCCCTTTAATACAGCAGCATCGAAAACATGCTTCATTCTGTACATTACACCCATCCATCCATCCATACCCCATCATGTGACCGAGCACAACAGCAGACCAATCAATCAATCAACCACTGAATTTGTACACTTGTAGTGTTTCAGTTTTAGGCTACAAAATAGTATTTTACATAATATTGTCTCTCAAGATTAATAATAATAATAATAATAATATTGCAAAAACCTTGTATTTTGGATGTTCTGATATAATATAATATAAACCCGGCTTATTACTATACTTTTTTAATATCCTTTTTTTTTTTTACATTCTGTCCAAATTTGGAATGGAATGGACCAATAGAAATGATCCAAAATGACTTGAAATCAAACTTCCTTGCCATTGAATATACAAGGTAAAAGATATACCATAATGAGTGGGCCGGAATAATAAAAGGAAGACTTATATCATTGCATGTTTTTAAGGATGCATTGAATATCTGGCAACCAAAATTATATTAAATTTGTCCGAAAATGGGCCCAAAAAAAAAAAAAAAAAAAACTTTAGTTAAAAGAAAGTGAAAAGACTACAAACTTTACTGTGCTGTGCTTTGTTGGTTTTGTCTGCTTGGATGTTAAATATGTTGCTTGTTCAAAATATATAAACTATTGTTCTGTTAAGGCTATTTAATTTTTGCAATGTTGAAAAAAGCAACACAAAAATATATATACTATACATTTTGCTTGCTTTCGGCCAAAAATGTTCATTTTGGTACTTGCCTACTTGTTATAGTGATTCACAATAATGTTATAATTGTATCAGCAGGAAATTCCTTTAAAACAATTAAAAGTGTTGGACAGATGTTAAGATTTGGATGATGTTTAAACATCTATCTGACAATATACTGTATTTAATAAAATAACTCCTGAACAGCAGAATGTTTAGGTTATGCTGAACTCTGCACTAACAGTGTCTGCTTAGCCTATTCCTCATCATATACTGCAATAGTAAATGTCTACAAAATAAAGTTTACATTTTACCAGTTTAAATAATCCAGGTGCATTACATCCCAGTCTCTTAGGTTTTAAATACTGCCATTATTGTGTTGTTGGCAGATATGTACACACACACACAAAGTATCAGATCAGATAAGAATCAGTCCACAAATACCATTTCGGGACAGTCTATAGAGAAAGTTAAAGAGAAAAATGCAAGAGATTTGAGACAGGCAAGTTTCCTTCGCTCATTCTCCTTGCCTGGTGAACTAGTGGTGAAATATAATTAGCAAAATACAATATATATAGAAACTGTCTGCTCTGGAAACATATTTGGGCTTTAAAAAGATATTTTATGTCTTTTGCAATAATAACACTGTGCTGTTTCTCATACATGTGCATCTCAAATAAATTAAATATCGTTATGAAGTTACTTTATATTTACTTTATAAATGTGAAACTCATATATTATATAGATGAACTACACATAGAGTGATCCATTTCTTTTATTGTTGATAATTATGGTTCTCAGCCAATAAAAACCCAAAAATCAGTGTCTCGGAAAATTAGAAAGTCCTGCTGGAAAATGAAATCTGCATCTCTACAAATGTTTCAGCAGGGGGAAGCATGAAGTGCTGTAAGATTTTCTGGGAAAACTCCTGGTTGAAATTTACTGATGGTCAATGATGGTTTTCATTTTCCAGCAGGACTTAGCATCAATTATAAAAGAAATAAACGCTTAAAATAGATCACACTGTGTGTAATGCATCTATGTAATACACGAGTTTCACATTTTGAACTTAATTACTAAAATAAAGTAACTTTTTAATGAGATACTAATTTCTGAGATGCACACATAAACATGTATATAGGTAAAAACAGTGTTGTTTCTGCAACAAAAAGTGTAAAATATGCTGTACGCTACAGAAAGTGTTTCTTATAGCTGTTTCCTTAAACCCTGCCTTTAGATTTGTACTTGGAAAGGTACAGAATTATTTTTTAACTGCATAAAACAACTCTACTTCCTTGTGCTCTAATCTACAACTAATCTAATACTTTATTACATGTCATTCTTTCATTTTTCTGTACTTTCCTTTGTTCTATTTTGCTCGTTTCTGAGTGTTTTTTTTTTTTTTAACAAACCACTCAGTGCTGCATTTTACTGTAGGAAAAGTGATGAATAAATCATCACTATTAGACAAGGCTTTGATTAAAAGGATACTCCAGGATCAGGACTGAGAACCAAAGACCCGAATCTGGGGACTCATTTAGGCTTTATATTTCTCTTAACAGTCATAACAGTCTTTGTTGGCAGATCGTGTGAGCAAAGTAGAAGGGAAATGTGTTTAAAAGGTTTAAACAAATGAAAAGCCAACTACAATAGTCAAACAACGCTCAAACATTTTAGAAAAGAAAAAGAAAAGCAACAATAACAAAATAACAAAAAGTGGAAGTGTAATTTTTTGATAATGCACCAAAAAAAACAAAAAAACACCTGGACTTGCTATAAAAAAGCCTTAACACAGGAGAAACCTTCTTTGGGGATGACTTGGCCTTTATGAAGACGACTCAGGAGATCTGGAGCCGCTGCCCTTCGCCTTGATCTGCAGCCAGGTCTCGCCCAGCGCCTGAGCAAAGTGATCATCCACTGATCCCGTGATGGACACGGAGTTAGAGGCCGGCTCTGGCTCCTTGTAGATGTCGCCTAGGCTGCGGCGGAAATGCTCTTCTATCACAGGGTCACAGACAGTGTTAGCTGGAGGCACACAGGCATTCGGGAATACTTCAATTATTGTCATGCTTCATAAAAATGTGACTTAAATCATCATCAAACACACAGATGCAGTTTCCTAGACAGGGATTAAGGCCAAATCCCATTCCTCTTTTATAGCCACATCCCTTGTTTTTGAGTGTAACTCCTCCCCTTGGAAGAGAGCTAGAAAGGGAAAGGGGTAAAATCCTTCCAGTAAGAATTGGGAAAACCCTCCAAGAACCTGATAAAGATATAGTGTTATAGCAGTGGAGCTCTAAAGTTCAGCAACCTTACTGCTGCTGGTTAAACTACTTAATTTAGGGCTTTATCATATGTCTTCAGAATGACGGCAGGTGGTGCGGCAATTAATTATGGTATTATTGTTCTTTCCTTAATTCCTCTGTGATGTGGAATGAAATTAGCTCGTATTTGCTTTTTTCTATTTTATTTTTCCATTCCACCTTAAATTCTGCAGCCTCTGCTGTCTGTTGCACCATTTAAGATGGAATGCGAAAGTGTATGCGATATTTTATATATGTTATAAAGTCAATGTCCATAAAACATTAAAACTATGCGTTAAATTATGGTAATATATTGGTTTCTTTGGGCCCTTGTGATTCAGAGCCCTTAGTTTGAAGTTCAATATAGCCTAGTCTCTGCTGCCTGTTGCACCATTTAAGGTGGAAAGGTAAAGTTAGCTAGTAAGCTAGCTACTGAAATTAACAATTTTAGCAATTTTTAGGGCTGGCCCGAATAGCGTTTTTTGAGCTCCGGATATTCAGCACTGATTCGAAGCGAATATTCGAATATTCGTTTTTAAAAAAAGAGGTTAAAAAAAAAAAAAAAAAAAAAAAAAAAAATCACGGCCCCCTTAATCCACTGAAAAATTTGCTCTGACCGACGAGACATATTCACCCCGAATTTTTGGTGTTTTTATCCCGAATTTTTGTGTTTTCACCCCATATTTTTTCTGTGTTTTTAGCCCAGATTTCTTTGTGTTTTCATCCCGGAATTTCTGCTGCCCCACACGCGGCTTATCCGCTGCGTAAGCAGGCTAGGAGCGCTGCTGCTGCACGGTTTCTCCGCTGCGCAAGCCAGCCCAGTAAATTGCTGTTTGTGTTTTCACACTTAGGCTATTTGCTTAAAAAACAAACAAAAAAAAAAAACGTTTGTTCAGGAAGTATTTTATATTCTTAAACATTGTTAATTATATTAGAGGACAGTCATTGTAAACTGTATTTTTGCACTTGGGCTATAAACTCAATATTAAATATTTCGTTTGTTTAGAAATTATTTTATATTTTTAAACCATGTTAAATTATATTAGAGTAGAGGAAAGTCATTGTTAATGACGTTATTGTACTTGGTCTATTTCGGTTTAAGGATTGTTGCAGGGCATAGCCGTATTACTGATTTTGTATTTTTGCACTTGGGCTATAAGCTCAATATTAAATATTTCGTTTGCTTAGAAATTATTTTATATTTTTAAACCATTTTAAATTATATTAGATAAGAGGAAATTCGTTCAGACATCATTTTTGTAGGCCAGGCTTTTGTAACCGATTTAGCCCCTACTGTTGCCACATTACCCCTTACGTTTTATTATATAAATCAGTTTCCAAGTGCCTGCATTTTTTTTATCATGTATAATGGTCTGCGCGAGACTGATTTTTTAAACCCACTCCTCCACGCTCCCGCGTTTCTGTCTCGTCGCTCCGCAAAAAATAGCTTATTTTAATCCCGCGCCCGCCCGCCACATATACATTTCTGCCGCTCCCGCCCCACGTTCCTAATATAAATTAAATAAACTACATTTAGTGCTTCAAATTTACTTATATATTTATTAAAACAGCAGCGCTGAATAGTGCTGAATAGTGCCATCGGTGTGTGCGTGTGTGTCGGTCCATCCTGCGCGTTGAGAGTTTTCTTTAGGTTTTTTTTTTTTTTTTTTTTTACAATTATTACAGTTTTCTTAACTATTTATTAATTTGCTCCCGCATCGTCTGGATTAAACTCCCGCTCCAGCCAATAACAGTTCAGTTCTGTCCGCGCGCAAGATATTCTGACGGGACCCGCGAGAACAGAAGGTGGTTAGAGTGAGGTGGAGCTCTGGAAAGGAAAAAAAAAAACGAATATCCGAATACCAAAATTAAAAACCGAATACCTACTCAACGAACGAATATCCGAATACCCGAATATTCGGGTCCAGCCCTAGCAATTTTCTATGCTTGTCATGAAGACAATGTATTCTATGGTAACTATGGTAATATAGTGGTATCGTAATTTTTAACAAGGAAAATACTCAAATCTATGGATTGTTTGATCGCTTGTGATTCACAGCCCATAGTTTGAAGAGTAATGTAGCCTTAAATGCTGCAGTTTCTGCTGTCTGTTGCACCATTTAAGGTGGAAAGGGAAAGTTAGCTTGTAGCTAGCTACTGAAATGAACAACTAGCCATTTTCTATGCTTTTTATGAAGACAATGTCCATAAAACATAGAAACTGCCCATTAAACTATGGTAATATAGTGGTATAGTAGTAGGAAAATATTGGTTTCTTTGGTCGCTTGTGATTCTTAGCCCTTAGTTTAAAGGGGAAACTAGCCTTAAATGCTGCAGTCTGTTGCATCATTTAAGGTGTAATGGGAAAGTTAGCTAGCTGGCTAACTACTAAGACAAACTCCTAGCGATATTTTAAGCATGTTATGAAGAAAATATCCATAAAACATTAAACATACACAATAAACTATGGTAATATATTGTCATCATAACTTTTAACAAGGAAAATACATAAATCTATGGGTTTCTTTAGTCGCTTGTGATTCTTAGCTCTTAATTTACAGGGCAATATAGCCATAAGCACTTCCCCTTCAAGCCTAACAAGAATCGGGAAACTCTACCTCAAAGATGAACACGCAAAACAGAGGGGTAGGGAAAAGTGGTAGGGCCAAGAAGATAAAATGGGATTAGGCCGAAGTCCAAACTACTGTAACGAAAATAAAGTGAATGGTTTTGCTTAATCCCTGTGCAGCAAAATGCTCAATAGGGTAGCATCCACCTTATTTTGCCATGTGTACTTGTTAGAATTTCCGGTAACAAAAATTAAACAAATACAGCCCAAATCATTCAATCATGGAAAATAAGGTGGATTAAATAAAGAGTAAAATGTAAAGACAGGGTGAAAGCCTACCGTTGGGCTTGCTCTTCATGTTGGTCACCCCAGAGTTGCAGGTGTTCGGAGACATGTGGCAGTTTGAGAGGTTGCAGGTGCGGTTGCTTGCAGGGGCACAGGTGATCACAGACGGACGATTCTGAGTCACATTTAAAAAAATGGTCAGTAATTCAGTCTCTGTTTTATATAAGTTTAATAAATGCTGATGTTCATCAGTAACTCATGGACACTCACCTGCTGGCGCTCTGCAGGACCCACAGGAGAGAGAAGAGCGGATCTTGCCGTGTCCATGCTGTTTTTGGTCAAAGCAAGCGGCTGCTCCATGGCAAAGACGGGAAAGGGAGGATACAGGTGGTTTAAATGGAGGCCGCTGATGGCGGAGGAAGCGTGCTCGAAAGGGTTGTGGCAATGATTCCAAGCCTCTTGCCTGCTGTCACCATTGGAAGGAGCTCCCCTGTACGTGAGAGTAAGTAAGAAAGAATACATTTTAAATGCAAACACACAGTTACTACAACTGTATATATTTTTTAAGTCTATTACTTTATTACATGTCATTCTTTCATTTTTAGGTATTTTCCTTTGTGCTATTTTTTTTAACAAAAGTACGCAGGGGTGCATTTTAATGTATGAAAAGTAGAGGTAGGCGATATGGCCCTAAAAGAATATCACAATATTTCATGGTATTTTTGTGATAACGATACTCTTGGCGATAGTCAACGATCCAGAATGTCATAATATTAATAATAATGCACTCCAAACATCTCTATATATTCTGGATTAAGGTAAAATAAATGATACTGGACAGATATAATCTGTCTCTAGTAGATATATACTCCTGAGACCCGAACATTTGCTTGGTGTGCATTTTTAATTTATCACATCTACGTGGGATCAGTAGGACTGAACAAGTTTAAAAACTAAACTTAGTCTTTGTACAGAAAGTCTACAGTAAGTAAATAAACTAGTTTCAAACGTAAAATTGGATGAGACATTTTAAATGTGTAAATTGTCTAGCATTGCACCAAAATGAGCATTTCTGGTCAAAACCAAAACATTTGGCCGAATACTGAACTACTTTTTTCAGGTTTTAATAAAAAAAACTACATTTAACAACTTTATTTGAACACTTAACCTTTTTAAACATCCAAGCAGACATACCAATAAACCTCAACAGGACTTAAAATGTATCATCATTGCATAAAATATTATTTTCTTTCCACATTTCTCCATTTATTTTCGTGCCCTTTTATGTCTGAATAACTTTGTTTTAAGTTAATTCTGAAAATGTTTTGTGGTATATCTGTTAAGTTGCAGCATGACACCTATGATATAATTTGTCTATTGTAACATTGCACGCCCTGCAATGTGACTATTGCACTTGCACACATTTCACTGGTGATGCTGAAACAATATTTTGTGCAGCTCTAGTCCTTATATTGTGTATGTTGGAAAGCCTATGTTCTTAAAATAAAGGGAATGCATGCTGAAATAAATTAGTGTATTGCTAAAACAGTCGCATTTTCTCCCAGGCTAAATACTGCAGCCTGGTTTGACATTAAACCTTTAAGACAACACCCAAATCAGCACCAGTTATGTAAGTGATTTTATCTCACTGCACTCATGTGCTGTAAAACCAGGTGCCCCAGCAAAAAGATCTCTCTAATGTCAGTGACCACTTACAGATGAGACGTAAGAAGGCGACTCATTTTTGTCATTTGTTCGTTATCGTAGTCATGGCTGCTTCCCACTTGTTCATCATCATACTTTCTTTTAACTGGACTAACAGGTGTCCCTGTCCTGCTGCTTCCCACTGAAGAGGACAGAGCGTGCATCCTGGAGTCCCCCGAGTCGTCTGCAAACACAACAAAACACAATGTGGTCATAATTCAGGTAGCATTATTCCTGTTAATGCAACATAATGTTAACCTTATGACAGTTAATGTATTGTCTTTCTAACTTGTATCACTAAGAATACAACTTCTGACAGATTAGGCAGCAATAGAAGCAGATAAATCCGTAATTGTAATAGTTTAAAATAAGTAAAAAGTCATCGGCAAGTCATCAAATTATCAATATCTATAATCCAATTTATAGGTATTATTACAACTAGTCAAAACTACACTATACATATCTTGAATTTACACATATATAGTCCAAATTGTAAATTGTGAAACTTTTACTAGTCCAAAAAAAAAAAAAACCTGGGTGACCCTAATTTACAATATAGGCATGCAATTTACAGAAATAACTGAAGACAGTAAGTATAAAAGGTATTAAACAAAAGTATAGCAGGAGAATTAAATTAAGACCACAAGCTTCATAGTAAAATAATGCACAAAAATAATACTAGCAAACAGTAAACTCAAAATGTAAAATTTTCATATAAAACTGTCAGTACATAAAAATAATAATTAAATATTGAAAGAAATAAAATTAAAAGAATGATTTACTGTTATTTTAAAACTGAGAGTACAATTTACATAAAGTAATAAATAAAGTGATTTTTTTTATTTTGGGAACAGGTTATGAAGCTTATTAGGAAGCTATTGAAGAATTTAATAAAATGAAGGTGCACTTGATTAAACTGAAAGCAGAATTTATTACATGAAGTGAAAAATGTATTACTTGTAAAACAGTATTAGTATAAAAACACGGCACTTCAGTAGCTACTTAACTAGAAAAAAGCCACATATTTTACAAAAGGCTTGCATTGGTTAATAACAGCTAGGTTATATGTGGAGCTGTATTACACTTCTAAAAGGAAGAATATATAACCTAGTTAAGGACCAGCTTAGAGTGACTGTTGTATGTATGTATGTATAGCTCTGGAAAAAATTAAGAGACCATTCAGTTTCTGAACCAGTTTTTCTTATTTCTATATTTATTGGTATATGTTTGAGTAAAATGAACATTGTTGTTTTATTCTAGAAACTATGGACAACAAAAATAGTCATTTAGAGCATTTATTTGCAGAAAATGAGGAATAGCTGAAATAACAAAAAAGATGCAGAACTTTTCAGACTTTAAATAGTGCAAAGAAAACAAGTTCATATTCATAAAGTTTTAAGAGTTCATAAATCAATATTTGGTGGAATAACCCTGGTTTTTACACAGTTTTCATGCAGCTTGGCATCATGTTCTCCTCCACCAGTCTTACACACTGCTTTTGGATAAATTTATGCATTCACTCCTGGTGCAAAAATTCAAGCTGTTCAGTTTGGTTTGATGGCTTCTGATCATCCATCTTCCTCTTGATTATATTCCAGAGGTTTTTAATTTGTTAAATTTAAAGGAACTCCTTATTTTTCAGAGGTCTCTTATTTTTTTCCAGAGCTGTTTGTGTGTGCAGACACTGGACATATAGGTAAAAAGCTAGCGCTAGCTTGTTTATAAAGTTACAAACATAGAATTAAACAATTTAACCATCTAGTAAACCTTACAGAAAGCTGGCTATACATAATAACAATCTTAGAATGCGATAAATTCAGCAAATTTGACTTTAAATCCGTGTATCGGTATATAAATATTCCCTCTCGCCTACAGCTAAACTAGCGCTAGGAGTTCCCACAAGTTAACGTAGGCGTTTAACGCAGTACACCAATAGCTGGCGTTAACGCTAAATAACAGCAAAAATGAGGAAATAACGTTATTAAAAGAGCTGAATTACCATCGTACGAGTCGTAGTGAAGTCTTCCGATGTTGTTGTTCATTTTATCCATAAGTTGGTGGCTCAGAAGGTCCATTCTCGGGAGAAGCATTTAGCTCCAGAGCTAGCCAAGCTAGCTAGCTAGCTTACCCAAGTAGTAGCTAGCTAGCTTAGCTTAGCAGCGACCAACAAGTGCTGTTTAAAGCTCGATGAGAACTCGTTCTTTTGATTATTAAGTCGAAAAGTAAGCAACTTATTGTCCTTTAGCAGGATATATAGATTAATAAAAGGCCGAGCTGTTGAACATTAAAAATATCAGCTAACTAGTTAGCTGGTTAAAGAAACACAAACGTAAGCTAACTGTTAAAACCGCAGATCGAAGTTTATAAGCTATGCTAAGCTAACAGCGCTAGCGTCCAAACTCCCCAAAATACCAAACATTCACCCCAAAAACCTCCAATTTCCACATCTGTCCGAAATTTCCAAGGCCGGGCTGCTTTATATTCAGTCTAAAGCGGAATCGGTCACTTTTTACAGCCTGTCTCCGTCTTATTTTAAACGTTATTTGGACGAAAGGGTCCAAATAAGGTGAAAAGGCTAACTACTTTAGCATGTTAGCCGCTAGCTCTGCTCCACAGCGCCGTGGGCTGGCCCAGAGCGGTGACGTTCACTGCACTAAAGCTACAGCGTTACTACTACTATAATAACAAACAGAAAACCATTATTTTGAAATAGTGAGTCGTTATTTTGAGAGAGTAAGTCGTTCCTTTGAGATAATTCATCATTTTTGAGAGAATAGGTCATTATTAGGAGATAGTCTCTCATTATTTTGAGATAGTAAGTCGTAATTTCTAAATAGTAAGTTTTTTTTTAAATAGTAAGTAATTATTTGGGAATTGTTAGTCATTATTTTGAAATGTCATTATTTTGACATAATAAGTCGTTATTTTGAGATAGTAAGTAATTTTGAGATACTATCTTATCATTTTGAGATAGTAAGTCATTATTTTGAGATAGGAAGTCATTATTTTGAGATAATAAGTAATTATTTTAGATATAAGTTGTTATTTTAAGATAGTAATCATTATTTTGAGATTGTAAATCATTATTTTGAGATTGTAAATCATTATTTTGAGATACTATCTTATTATTTTGCGATAGTAAGTCCTTATTTTGAGATATGTAATTATTTTGAGATAGTAAGTCATTACTTTGATTATATTGGTACAATGTATTACATTAAGTTTGTTAACCAAGAAAATAGATCGATAAAGGATCGAGTTAAATCTATTAATGTGGATTGTTTAATTGAGGGAAATATTGTTGAACTGAGGGGATGCTTTATGAAATCGGTAGAACAAGTTGCAGGAAACAATTTAGTACTGAACTTGAAACAATATTTTATTAAATTAAATGTGAAAAATAATGAAGAATTTTTAGTTTGAGTTAACATTTTCTTTAATAAAGCAAAGGATATACAGTATTGAAATGAGACAATTTATTAAGTCAAGGGAATTAGTTATTAAATCAAAAGAAAGATCATCATCATCATCATCATCATCATTTATTTATTCACATACACATGTTCAGAGCAACAAGACAAACTTCAACATTTATATCATGTGAAAAGGGACACCCTAGGAAGCTCAGGAGCTTTTGAATGGGGCCCAAGCACAGAGATACATGTAACCCCCCGACCCCCCCCCCCCCCCCCAATCCCCACACCCCCCACTACTCCCCACACTCCAAAAAAAAAAAAAAAAAAAAAAAAAAAACAACCCTCCTAATAAATTCCATGGTCTTTCACTTTCCAGTCATATAGTCTAATACAAATACAGAGAAATACAGTGTTAATTCATGATCATATTTGAGCATTTTCCAAAAGTACAGTCTAGTATAGTTCAATTTCAATATTTAGAAAAATTCAATATTAATTCATGTTTAAGCATATTTCAACAGTAGCCGTCTCCTTAATCTCCTTTTAAAAACATGTATAGTTTGAGACATTTGTAAATCTATATCAATATCATTCCACACCTGCGGACCTTTACAAACTACACTAAGACTAGTACATTTAAGTTTCCGTTTTTTCCCCATGATGTAGTGCTTTTTCCTAGTCTGGTAAGCATGTGAGGGGAGGTAGATTGGAATTAGATAACAGAGTCTATCATTTAGCTTGTTTACTACGGAATACATAACACAAGCATTATGAAAAATATTAAGCTCAGTAATTTTCAGAAGACCCAGTTGACAAAAAAGTGGATCAGACGGGGCATCAGAACTAGCCCATGAAATTATACGAATAATTTTCTTCTGCAAAATGTGTAGTTTTCTCAAGTGACAAGAAAATGTATTACTCCAAATAATATTACAATAATTCAAATGAGGTTCAAATAATGTCCGGTATAATGTTAAAAGTGCTTCACCGGGTAAAAACTGCCTCAATTTGAGAAATAATCCAACATATTTAGATAATTTCTTTGTTAATTCATCAATATGACTCCTGAAATTTAGGAACTCATCCATATGGATCCCCAGGAATCGAGTAGATGACACTCTCGTAATAGGACTACCATTTATTTCTATTTTAATGTGTTCCATGTTACTCTGATTTCTTTGGGAACGAAATATAATAAAATTTGTCTTTTTTATGTTTAAAGATAATTTATTACATTTAAACCATATATCAACTTTGTTTAATTCATCATTTAAAATGTTTACTAAATAATTTATATTTTTATGAGACAGAAATAAATTTGTATCATCTGCAAATAATATTTTGTGTAAAATACTTGAAGAAAATAAAAAGTCATTTATATATAGAATAAAAAGTAGTGGTCCTAATATAGACCCCTGGGGAACACCATATTCCATTATTTGGTATTCGGACTTGTGATTGTTTATAGCGACATACTGTTTCCTTCCATATAAGTAACTTTTAAACCAGCTAGCTGCTATACCTCTAATACCATAATATTGCAGTTTTTGTAGTAGAATTCCAAAATCAATGGTATCAAATGCCTTCGAAAGATCAAGGAAAACTCCAATTCCACACTCGCCTTGTTCAATTGCTTCATTAGCTTTTTCTAGGAGATCCAAAATCGCCATGGAAGTGGTACACTTTTTCCTAAAGCCATATTGTGATGGAGTCAGGATTTCATATTTTTCCAAGAAGTTACTTAGTCTACTATATACAACCCTCTCCAACACCTTGGACAACACAGGCAATATTGATATAGGTCGATAATTATGAAGATCGTTTTTATCCCCTGACTTATATATCGGTACAATTCTAGCAATTTTAGTCATTTCAGGTACAACTCCACAATTCAAAGAGAGATTAATAGAGTAGACAAGGGGTTCCATGATTTCGTTTATAATAAATTTAAGAATTTTGCTAGAGATGTTATCTACACCAACAGTGTGGGAAATTTTCAGTTCCATAACTATTTTATATACTTCATCATTATCTGTTGGCCTCATAAAAAATGAATTTATATAATTTCCATGAAGGTAGTTTTTAAAAGTAATATTCTGTGGTTGATTGATATTTGTAGATAATTGTTTTCCAACAGAGATAAAATGATCATTAAATTTATTTGCAAGGTCCCCATTTACTATAACGTTTTCCTCATTAATGGAGTTATCCTTAATATTTATATGAGGAAGCACCATATTTTTATGTTTCCGACCAAGTATTTGATTTAGCACCTGCCAGGATTTTTTTTGATCACCCCGATGGGCTTCAAGAAGTTCAGTGTAATACCTTCGCTTACTTGTACGTATCACTTGTGTGAGCTTATTTCTGTACTTTGAGTAGATTTCTTTATTTACGTTACTGGGATTTTTTATTAGCTGTTTGTACAATTTATTCTTTTTTTTAATAGATTTTAAAATACCCTTTGTAAGCCAAGATTTTTGTTCAGGGGCACCTTGTTTTATATATGTTTCTGGTATGGTAGAGTCAATAGAATCCGTAATTTCGTAAATTAAAGCATCATATGCTGCATTCGGATCTTTGCAGTTATATACTGATTCCCATGTTTTATATTGGAGGTTTGTACATAATTTTCGTAGAGATTTTTCATTTACAACTTTAACTCTTGTTTTAATTTTAGGAACATCTATTTTTTCTGAGAGATCAGTGTATAAAACAACAGGATAATGGTCAGTTATATCTGTAAGTATAACGCCTGAAATTATAGGAGCTTTATGCAAATTTGTAAAAATGTTATCAATAATTGTCTTACTAGTCTCAGTTACTCGTGTGAATTTATTTATTGTAGGGAAAAAAAAGGAGGAATATAAAATATTGATAAGATCCTTTGCCCTTATATCATCCTTGGCTAAATCTATATTAAAATCCCCAAGTAAAAAACATATTTTATTTGTTTTATTTATGTGATACAAGAGGTTTTCTAATTTAATTTTAAAAATTTCGAAATCATTTACATTAAAACAATTTATTTACATATTTTCTTTTCTTTTTTTTTTTACATAAGGGGAAGTTCATTCACTTACTATTTGTAGAATATTAGCTAGTTTGAGGGTCATATTACATAACCTATACCATAACCTATCATTTCATAAGGAGCTGTTGCATTATATGAAAAATACCCTTTAGTTAGCATAGGTGGTGCTGTAGTCTGTGAGATTTCATTAAAACCAGCTGGGTCTGTTGTTTTTTTGTATCTTATATTCACTGGTCTGCTGTCTTCTCTTGACACATTTTGCCTTCGGCTTGTGTTGGAGTGCTATGATATATGGCTGATACAGACCTTTTATTATCATTTAAATATGATTAAAACACATGATACGTAGAAATCTTTAGAAACCTCCTTTACTCTGAATGTGTGAATGTTTGGATGCCCCATAGATAGCCTACTGTATGTATAAAAATCACCAGATACATGGTGCAGGCTGGATTCTCTTACAATATAATACAGATTATTGATGCTCCTTGTTTAAACATCTCCAGATCCAGAGAAAATTGTGGAGAAGATAAATGAATGAACATGCTGCTACAACATGGTGCTTCAAGCTGAAAACACTACAAAATACACACAATACACCCCCTACTCTCTGCTCTGTGCCATTTTGTGTGTACTATCCAGAGACATAGATAAAAAAGAGATTGCTTGAGATATATATCGGCCGTACGCCGAGCTGATGTCCACAGCTGGAAGATGCATCTATATATGAACTTGCCTCCATTTTATTCCGCACACATGCACAGGAAACCCCCCTCCATGCTTTTATTTATTTATTTGATTTTTTTTTTCCCCCTTTTCCCCACAGCGGCAGAAAAAGAGACGTGACGATGGAGAGAAGCAGAGAGGAGGAGGGGGAGGAGGAGGAGGAGGAGGGGGAGGAGGAGGAGGGGTGGGTACCAGAGCATCTCCTGCAGGCATCCAGGATGGAGAGGCTGCGTCCGATTGGCTAGAAGAGTCCTAGCGACGTCAGCATCAGCAGGCTGGGAGGAGGGTAGGTATAGGGGGAGCTGAGAAAGAGAGAGAGAAAAAGAGAGAGAGAGAGGAAACACAGCGAGGAAACACAGCGAGGCTGGGAGGAAACCCATTCCACTCCAAATGAATCGTGATCAGCTCTGAGGACGCACCACAGCTGCATCTCGAGAGCCTCTGCATCAGTTCCTCAGCGCACCATCAACCCCATTGCTGCCTCCATCCCTCTATCACCACCAGCCTTCAGGTACCAGCCCTCTGCACCATGAACTACCTGCGCCGCCGTCTCTCCGACAGCACCTTCATCTCCAACCTCCCCAATGGCTACTTGTCGGACCTCCAGAAGCCGGACCCACCCCAGCCGCCTCCACCCGAAGCGGGTCAAACGAGCCCCCAGCCGCCCGCCGTCTCCCCCACCCCGGAGAGGAAACCCCAGCCTGCCGCTCAGCCCTCAGGGACGGGCTTCTTCACCTCCATCACCAACGTGGTGAAGCAGACGGCAGCCTCGGCCGGGCTGGTGGAGCAGACACCTGTGCCCGTGTCCAAGAGGTTCAAGATCCTGCTGGTGATCGACGAGCCGCAGCAGGAGTGGTATGTGTGTGCCGTGGTCAATCATCAATCAGAGATGTTGGCATTTGGATTAGGGCTGAATGATATGGATGGAGAAGATGCTGTGATTGATATCTGTAATGCATGATACTATATTAGAGTTAAATACCAGGTTGCATTATTTTAACTGAAGCAATCAGTATTTATTGGACAGCGTGATTTTTCTTGTTATAAATCAGTTACTACATGGAAAGCAATGCAAACTAGCATATTTATAAAGAAACTGAAGCTTCAAGAATTGAAGCTCGTACTCAACTCAGCATGTACGGGGTTAAAACTCCCACACATTGGTCAGAACGCTTGCAGAAAAAACTGTTTAGCCCACATTTGATGTTGGATGGATGTGGATATGTATGTGACATAATTCGTAATAGATATTATGCAATCAATGCTTGGGAAGCAATGCAAACTAGCATAGTAACTGGTAAATTATGGTAATGAGGAATGGAAGCACATGCGACACATCAAGAGCATTTATTGGGTTAAAAACTAATACTACTACTAATTATTGCTATTATGCATCTACTTCTTTAAAACAAAGAATGATGTAATTAATTGTTGCATTGTTTTAAAGCAGTAATTACATAGAAAGCAATGGAAACTACAAGCACAGGCTCAGGTGGCCATTTGAGGGGTTAAAACTCCAACAGATTGGTCAGAACACTTGCAGGAAACAGTTTGGCCTACATTTGATATTGGATGTTGATGTGGATGCTTTGATTCATTAACCCTTTGAATTCCAAAACATAATTCATAATAGCCATTATGCAATCAATGCTTGGGAAGCAATGCAAACTAGCATAGTAATTTGTAAATTATGGTAATGAGGAATGGAAGCTCATGCGACACATCAAGAGCATTTATTGGGTTAAAAACTATTACTACTACTAATTATTGCTATAATGCATCTACTTGGGCATTTAAAGGGTTGAATAAATCCACAGAATGATGCAATCAATTGTTGCATTGTTTTAAAGCAGTAATTACATAGAAAGCAATGGAAACTAGAAGCATAGGCTCAGGTGGGCATTTGAGGGGTTAAAACTCCCACAGATTGGTCAGAACGCTTGCAGGAAACTGTTTAGCCTACATTTGATAGTGGATGTGGATGTGGATGCTCTGATTCATTAACCCTTTAAATTCTGAGACATAATTCATAATAGCTATGATGCAATCAATGCATCAACTAGCAACTAGCATAGTAACTGGTGAGTTATAAGGAATGGAATGGACGAATGGAAGCACATGTGACATATCAAGAGCATTTATTGGTTTAAAAACATAGGAATATACAGAATATATAGAAGGGTATACAAGATGAAAGCCTACATTTGATCAAGCCTGTTAATGCCTTGATTTCCTTTAACATCTTAAATTTGGAGATATTATGTAATAGATAGTCAATCAATGCTTGGGAAGCCATGCAAACTAGCATAGTAACTGGTAAATTATGGTAATGAGGAATGGAAGCACATGCGAGACATTTGAGCATTTATTGGGTTAAAAACTTACAGAATGGTACATAGGAAGGAAGTCTATATTTGATCAAGCCTGTTAATGCCTTGATTTCCTTTAACCCCTTAAATTATTATTGTTGTTGCATTGCTATAAACCAGCTATTAACTGGAAGTAATTATAAACTGAAAGCACAGAATCATTTGGGCTAGTAAAGGGTTAAAACTTGTACAGATTGGTCAGAATGCTCGCAGAAAACAGTTTAGCCTACATTTTATGTTAGATGGATGTGGATGATCTGATTGATTAACCCTTTAAATTCCAAAACATAATTCATAATAGCTATTATGCAATCAATGCTTAGGAAAAAATGCAAACCAGCATAGTAACTGGTAAATTATGGTAATGAGGAATGGAAGCACATGTGACACATCAAGAGCATTTATTGGGTTAAAAACTTACAGAATGGTACACAGGAAAGAAGCCTACATTTGGTCAAGCCTGTTATCCATTAAATTATCATTGTTGTTGCTTTGCTATAAACCAGTAATTACATGGAAATCACTGGAAACTGAAAGCACAGAATAATTTGGGCTAGTAAAGGGTTAAAACTTCCATGAATTGGTCAGAATGGATGGATGTGGATGCTCTGATTCATTAACCCTTAAAATTTTATAATCGATTTGAAATAGCATAGTAACTGGTACATTATGGTAAACTGGAATGGATGCTTTAACCCATCTGAGCATTTATTGGGTTAAAAAACAGAATTGTCTACTGAAAGGAACTCCTTAAATATCTAGGGATATTACTATTTAATACAGAGTTATTATTGCTATAATCCATCTACTTGGTCATTTAAAGGGTTAAAAACCCACCAAGTGGTATGCAGGAAGGAAGCCATTTAATTATCAGGGTTTTTGCTGTTTGCTGTTGAGTAAGATTAAAGAATGAAAGCCTCGACCTGTACGTGGACACGTAAAGGTTTTTTAAAAAAACCCACGGTTTGGTCAGGATTAACCCCCCAGTCCCCTAGGGTATTGCATAATCACTATTCACTAATTGCGTGAAGTGCAGTGTAAACAATCTGGGTATCAGGGATTAAGAATGGAGGCCTAGATACACCTGAGCATGTAAAGGGTTAAAATGCTCACAGATTGGTCAGAATGCTAACAGATGGCCAGCTGACCATCTTGTGACCAAAACTACTTGATTTATATTTGGTCAAGCTTTGGATTGTCTTGATTCTTTAACCCCTTCCATTTCCAGAGGTGTAACATAATCACCGTTCAGTAATTACTTAGAGTGCATTACAAAGTAGGCAAGTTATTTGTATTTGTGGTATTTAAGGGGTTAAATCATGCACAAACTGGTTGGTTATTAACCCCTTCATTTCTTAGTCTTATTGCATTGTTATAATTGAGTAAATACACGGAAAGCAATGCAAACCAGCTGAGTTGTTGAGTTATAGGAATGAGCAATGGAAGCTTGGTCCCATTGTATTAATTACAGAGTAAAAATAAGCCTTGAATCATTAACCCAAGTACATAGTATTTAGGTATTTAGGAATGGAAAGCTGGATCCACCTTGGGTTAAAACAAAAAAAAAAAATAGCCAAGAATGTGATTGCTTTAATTCATTAGTAGGCTGTTTGTTATTGAGCATTTTCATCAAAAAGCTAAGCAATCCAACAAGTTTAGTTATTTTCTCTTAAATTCTATAAACAAAATATAAAAATAGGGTCCCACTTAGGTATTTGAAGAGTTAAAACATCCATAGATAACAAATGTATGTATAAAAAGCATAACCAGTGTTTAATTGAGCATGCGAGTGCCTTGAGTCATTAACCTCTGAAATCCTCAGGCACAGGCTTAACAAATCCAGAAGCTGCTTATTATGGCGTAATTGCCTGGAAAATGGTTTAAACTGTCTGAGTTATTCTTATGTTAAGAAAGTAAGACAGGAGCTTAGATTCCTCTGGGTATTTAAGGGGTTAAAACACCCACACATCTGGAAAGATTTGTGCACATTATATTGAATTATATGTCAGTAATGCTACCTAGAGCATTTTGATTGCCTGGTTTAGTGTACATTAGGTCAAGCGTGTGGTTGCTCTGAATCCTTAACCCCTTATATTTCCAGCATTAATAAGGAATAATAAGCATAGATTGTGCAAATAAGTGGTTAAAACTCCAACAGGGTTGCCACAGTGGACTTGTATGAGCTTAATATAACAGCTAGCAAGCAAACAAGCAAAATATTGTGATGCCATTAGTTTGGGGCATTTAACATTAAACCAGTTAACCTTTAATTCAAGTATAGCATGGCTGTTATGCGAAAAGCTTTCAAGTCACTTTGAACCATTTCTATTGGTTCATTTATCATAAAAATTAGATAAAATGTAAAGAACCACCATATTCACATACCGTATTTTTCACACTATAAGGCACACTAATTTATAAGGCGCATTATGCTACACTAGTAAGGAACAGGGGTGTCGCCATGTTTTCCTTCTAATTCAGCAGGTCTCTAGAAAGCTAAGTTAAGTAAACGAAACTGTAATTCTTAAAAAACATTTTCTTTTAAAGTCAAACAAGCGCTGAATGTTAATCTATGCAGATTTCTCTCTTTAAAATTGTTTATTTGGGTGAATAAAGCGCTTCTGTTTATTTACAGGAGCTTAGATTTCCAGATTTCCACTAAGGCTGGGTGCAGCAGCATTAGCATTAGCAGCTAACTGCTAGTGCTACTTCCTTGACAGCGCTACACTGAGAAACCCTGAGTGTTCCAGTAAGTCAGGGCATTATTAAGTAGTGGTTTGTCCTACGTAGCTTGTTTTAATAGTCTAAAATATACTCACCTCTGAATGTCGAAAGAGCTAGCGCTTAACACAGTTAGCAGCTAATGCTAATTCTGCTCCAGCAGTGCTAGCCGGGGTTAGCAGCAGGCTACAGATAGATATACTCACCTATGAAAGGAGAAGGAGCTAGGTTAGTGGCTAATGCTAATACTGCTGGAGAACTGAACTGAAACTCCTGTATAACTCTGTACTTCAATGTTATTAAGGTATTTAACACACACAACAACATAAATAGAGATAAATAGAGATTTCTGCATCAATGCAACATCAATATTCTACAGGTTTTAGATCTGTATGAAGCACACACTCAAAGTAGGCTAGATAAACCTGTCGTTGCTGCTCTGGCTTGTGGGTAAATGCACTAATGACTGCATTCCTGCAGTGATGTTTCTTGCAGGCGTTTTATAAAGCAGGAAACCTGCGTCCTGCATCGTGCATGATGCATCAGTCATCTGTGTGCTAATTAAATCTGTGCTTGCTCATATATGCAGAATGTCCAGGAGTGCTAATTATAAACCAAGCTGTTGCTCAGAAATGAGGTAAAACTAGACATCTCTGCAGTGAGAATGTGATTGGAATGGATTTTTCTGAGTTGTGTTGTATAGAAATCCTGTTACGTATATCAGCAGATGTGCATAGATTTTGTGTCTGACATTAAATAGACGTGCATGCACTGACCTTTAACGTGTGCTGCATAGCATGCTCAATACATCACAGGCAGCATGTAGGATTTTAACAGATAAACATGTTTTATTAATGTACCTTTTTTACATTCTTGCTAAATTGCATTTAATACACCTTTCACACGTAGGAATTGAAGCCACATGCCAAAAGTCATGGGACATCAGTATTTAAACTGATCACAAATTATGTGTTACCTTAGGGGACAGCTTGGGAATGCACTCACACCTGTGTAAGTTGTGAGGTATTATCTAATGAGTCAGGTTGAAGACTGGCCAACCAACATGCACATGGCTAGGTAACATACTGCTCTGGAAAAAAAGGAAGAGAGCACTTCAGTTTCTGAATCAGTTTGTCTGATTTTGCTATTTATAGGTTTATGTTTAAGTTAAAAGAACATTGTTTACTTTATTCTATAAACTACAGACAACATTTCTCCCAAATTCCAAATAAAAATATTCTCATTTAGAGCATTAATTTGCAGAAAATGAGAAATGGCTGAAAAAAACAAAAAAGATGCAGAGCTTTCAGACCTCAAATAATGCAAAGAAAACAAGTTTATATTCATAAAGTTATAAGAGTTCAGAAATCAATATTTAGTAGAATAACCCTGGTTTTTAATCACAGTTTTCATGCATCTTGGCATCATGTTCTCCTCCACCAGTCTTACACTCTGCTTTTGGATAACTTCATGCCTTTACTCCTAATGCAAAAACTCAAGCAGTTCAGTTTGGTGGTTTGATGGCTTGTGATCATCCATCTTCCTCTTGATTATATTTCAGAGGTTTTCAATTTGGTAAAACCAAAGAAACTCATCATCTTAAGTTGTTTCTTATTTTTTTCTAGAGGTGTATATTGAGGTGGCATCTAGGCATTCTGTACCTTCTGCCTGAGGTGAGGAGTTGGTATTCATGGTAAAGAACATGAGCTAGATCAGCCACTATTTTCTGAGCTACTCTGGGTTTGATAGCACACAGTCATGCTAGGATACAAGCTGGTGGGCAGGGAGGAAAGTCAAAGAAAAGATTTAACTATAGCCCTATAAATCACTATGTGCCATCAGGGTCCAGCACCTTGTAATTACACAGATGGGTTATGTGTACAGTGTGTGTGTGTGTGTGTGTGTGTGTGTGTGTGTGTGTGTGTGTGCACTTTTCCTGATTGCAGGGCTGTAGTCAGTTCCCCCAACTGAACTTAAGTCTAATCATAGCCTGGGCTAAGAGAAAACTGCCCATGAGTTCAGGTTTACAAGCCTGTAAAATGTTATAGGCTCAACCAGGCTAACTTGTTTCAGTGTGTCTCTAAGCTGGAAAAATGCAATGTTAATCCTGTTATTGTTACCAGCAGATGTGCATAGATTTTATGTCTGATATTGAATAGACCTGCATGCACTGACCTTTAAAGGCAGCATGTAGGATTTTAACAAATAATGCTGTTTTATTAATGTATCCATTCACATTCCAGCATAATTGCATTTAATACACTTAGGAATTTAGGAATTACACCCAATTTACAACTGTACGATGTCAATGGAAAAGTGCATCGTTTTTACTGTCAGTTTATTACTGTCACGTTTTTCTACACTATGTATGGATCACTTCAGTATTTAATCACAATGTGGGATAAAAAAGAAAAACATTGAATTAAAAGGTGTGTCCAAACTTTTGACCGGTACTGTATATAATAACATAATAGTGTCATGTTGTGTAATGTGGATATATGTGAATAAATGGGGATATTAATCTATTTAAACTGCAAACTTAAACAAGTATACAAAAAATTATCTTAAAGCTTAACAGTAAATAGCAGAACATATAGCATTATTGTATATTATTTTTTTAATATAATCATTTTATTATTATTAATATTTTTATTTGCATGAAGATTAATTACCATTTTATATTGTTGCAGTGAAATGTGATTTGTTGATAAAGTGTTGGCTTGTTGCTAAAATCATTTTTTTATTATATATTGTCCCATAAACAGTTGTAATAAATTATATAATTGTCTGTATGCGACCATTTTATGCCACTTATACATTGATAATACAGTAGCATAATAATGCATTTTGAAATTAAATTAAATTTTTAATTATTAAAAATAATCAGACACTGGAATTAAAAAATTAATATGCTTAAATGTCCTAAATAAATAAAACATACATTTAAAAAAAAAGTCACTATTTTTAAGTCAACCTACTGGCTCACTCAGTAACCATTCAATAACCTCTCCAATACTGCTGTCAGTAAAGATTATTCAGATTATGTCCATGTTGTGACGCCAGGTAGAGAGGAGTGACGCGAGCCGAGTTAAAAATACAGACAGGTTTATTAGCAGGAAGGCTAACAGGTTCTGCTAACAGAATAACCAAGTAAACAATGATCTCACCGATAACCAGAGACGTAGTCAGAAATACAGTCCGAGTTCGAAACCGAGAAACAGTCCAACCGTACAACAAATCCAATAAGGGCAAAACAAAAGACATAAACCGATAATCCGAAAACAGGGTCGTAACGAGAAGGCAAAAACAGTAATCAGGAAAACGCTTAGTACGCAACATAAGTCGGCAATACCTCGCGGTGTTTGTTTACAAACGGATGCCTTAAATACAGGATCTAGATAAGAATGAACCGGAAGTAATTTAGTACACAGGTGAATCAGAGCGTCGGAGCATAACGTGATTGGGTGAAGGTGAAGGGTTATTATTGATGTCATAATCAGGGGAATTCTGGGAAATAGAGTCCGGTAGTGTGGAAGGAGAACCAGGCTGCGTAACACATGTATTGTATGATGAGTCGATAATGCAGTTATTATGACAGGCCTAGTCAACAGTGTATCGATTAATACACATGAATTTAATACAATATGAAGCCTAATACTATTTTTGCCATTATTTACCCTATATACAGCTCTGGAAAAAATGAAACCACTTAAAAATAATGAGTTTCTTTTATTTTACCAAATTGAAAACCTCTGGAATATAATCAAGAGGAAGATGGATGATCACAAGCTGATCATCAAACCAAACTGAACTACTTGAATTTCTGCACCAGGAGTAAAGGCATAAAGTTATCCAAAAGCAGTGTGTAAGACTGGTGGAGGAGAACATGATGCCAAGATGCATAAAACTGTGGTTATAAACCAGGGTTATTCCACCAAATATTGATTTCTGAACTTTATTAAAACTTTATGAATATGAACTTGTTTTCTTTGCATTATTTGAGGTCTGAAAGCTCTGCATCTTTTTTGTTATTTCAGCCGTTTCTCATTTTCTGCAAATAAATGCTCTAAATGACAATATTATTATTTGGATTTTGGGAGAAATGTTGTCTGTAGTTTATAGAATAAAACAACAATGTTCATTTTACTCAAACATAAACCTATAAATAGCAAAATCAGAGAAACTGATTCAGAAACTGAAGTGGTCTCTTTTCCAGAGCTTTATGAAAAATCACTGTTTTTAAACAAAGTCAACATACGGGCTCATTCAGTAACCATTCAATAACCTCTCCAATACTGTTGTTAAGAAAGATTATTGAGATTATCTCCATGTATTGTATGATGAGTTAATAACGTAGTTGTTATAACAGGCCTAGTCAACAGTGTATTGATTTATACACATTAATTTAATACAGTATGAAGCCTAATCATATATTTTATATATAAGTAAAATGTCTAAGGACTACACATAAATACATACAACCAAAACATAGGTAGAAGAAGTCACTTAAATAACATACTAAAATAAGTATCCCAACATAAAACAGAAATAAAATAAATAAAGAGTGCTAAAATACAAATAAACTAAAATTCACAACAATAAATATAGGATAAATTGACCTCTCAATTACCACAGTAACTCACTAATCAAAAGCAAGTTTGTATAAGTGAGTCTTTAAACCTGATTTAAAAACTGAAACAGAGGTAGCTTGGCGAATAATGGGTGGCAGACTATTTTGTGCACGTATCTACCTTATATATGTGTGTTTTAAGGTGCAGAAACTTTAACCCTTGTGCGGTGTTCGGGTCTGTGGGACCCATTTTCATTTTTCATCAAATGATACAAAAAAAATATTTTTTCTAACTCAAACGCATTGGCTCATTTTTTGTGAAAAATGTATATCAAAACACATTTTCGATAAACACACACTGTACACCCCCCCTAAACATTTATATTACATACAGTATGTTTGGCCATAGGCTAATAAACATTGCTTCATTTGTAAATTTGAAACTAAACAAATTTTCTACTCATATCTTGAGTTTAATTCATTTTCTTTTACATTTTATTAAAAAACTAATAAAAAAAGAGTAGCACTTTTTGAAAGAAATGTAACATAAGAAAGGTAAAGGGCAAATATTAACCATGTAAGCTGTTTATATTGCTTGCAATTTAGGTGAAGCAAGCATGTGTAAAGCATTTTAATGTAAAATTGCTTAATTTTGCTGAATTAAATACAAGTAACAAAGTAAACGAGTAACAAAAATATGAACACCACACAATGGTTAAATAGGCACATTTTTACCCTTCACCCATGGTTGTCCTCAGTGCTGACACGCACACACACACACACACATACACACGGCCTGTTGTTATATGTTTATTCGTATGGATTTCCCATACTGTGCTTACTGGAGGAGTCCCTGGTGACTCAGCTCACGCCTGCTCTTGGATTCCCCAGAGACGTGCGGCTATGGGGTTGGGTTTCACGTGCGTCAGTAATGTGCTGCAGAGCGTTCTCACGTTTACACGCCAGTTCAGATCTGACGAGCTTTATATTCCCAGCCTCACTGAAACCCTTTACTCTCACAGCGTGAAATTGTCTACGCTGTGTGTTCACTGTAAATGATCTGATAGAGCAGTGTGTGTATTAAACGCTGCAGAGCTCCAGAACCTTCCACATAGGATGGATAGGATTCATCTACAGTCACGAGAATAAGAAAGGATACAATAAGAATACAATAAAATATATAATTAATATAAAAATCTTATAATAAGGATGCTGGATCTTCATTTGAATAGTTTTTAGAGATGGAGTTAATATAACTAGACATATATACATTTCAATTTAGAGGAATGTAATTTTCTTGCATGGAAAAAGTTAGAACCCAATTAATTTCTAATAGGAGTGCATCGCTTTAAATTAATTTTGATATTTGATATTTCTAAAAAAAAGCTCATTTTACTTTAGTATTATGGTATTTTAACATGTTTGCATTATAAATTACATTATTTTTATGTTTTCCCCATCAAAAAAAACAACAACAAAACCTTAGCCACTGAAATGATCAATTTTTAATGCAATAAATCGTATTTTTTTTTATCTGATAAGAATATTTTCCTTACTAAACATTGTAAGTATAAAAGGGTTTTGCTTATAATTATATTAATCAATCTAATTTGAATTTCCACGTCATTTTAAGTAATCTGACCTCAAAATAAGCACAAAAAGTCACCGTCCTGATAATCAAAATTTAAGCCGATAAATCAGTGATTTTTCTTGATTTATATCTTATTTATTTTTAGATTTTGAAATTATTTTAAGAAATATTGATAAAAGATAATTTACGTACCCCATTGGCAGATTTATTTTGTTGCTTAATATAAGCATATACGTCTCAATTTACATGCATTTTGTCTAGTTTTGGCCATTCATTTTTTATTTTATTTATTTTGTCTTCTTCTTCTTCTTCTTCTTCTTCTTGTTATTAGTATTATTATTATTATTATTATTATTATTATTATTATTATTATTATTATTATTATTATTATATACAAAATCAGATTCTTGGTAAGTTACTTTTTTTGTTTCTGCTGAATATTTTAGCATATATTTATACTATGAAATATTTTGCATTTATTTGTTGTAATAATATATTCTTTAAATATTACTAATATTACTAATATAACTAAAATATTTTTCAGTATTTTTTGCATCTTGCAATGATTACTGTCACAAAAATATCCTGAAATGTTGTCCTCAGCAAGAGATAGTCTGAGTTTCATAGGAAGAGTGCAAGGAAAAAAACAATGCTTTAAAAAATACACACACATCACTTTTAAAAAAAGTTTTTTTTGTTTTTGTTTAAATTCAAGGTTTGTTCATTCAGATCCTGGGTCATATGCTGCTTCGCCATCAGCAGCCGGAGTCCGAGAGAGCACACACAATTGGCCATGCTCTCTCTGGGTGGGTACAGAATGTGGGGTTTGAGAATAAAATAACCGCAAATTAGAAAAGGATTGTAGATACTTAGATTTGAGTAGAAGCAAGTTAAGCTGCATTAGTTAAATTTGCTAATTTATCAACATACAAGCTGGCTTTCCAACAGTAAAACTGATATAGTATATAATTTAAAGAAAGTCTCTACAGTGATTGGTGATCCAGTGTCATTGAATTTAATTGATATGTCCTTGAATCCAGTATATACTGTATTTGTATTAAAAAATGACAGGTTACACTGCTTTAGGCTGCTTTAGTTTAAAGTGGCTTCAGCTTTAAATGACTGAATTATTGAACGCCCCACCTGACTATATAAAAGCTCGCAGTGTTACAGTTTGTCATTCAGTGAAAGTCAGTGTGGTGTCAGTGATTCCCTGTCTCTGACCCTGCCCTGACCTCACTCTCTGCAATTCCTACCTCCACACCGCATTGATCCACTGCCTCTGGCACAAAGCCTGGACTGTAAAAGCATCAGAATATTGCAGATGGCTGGAAGAGTACCTGTGACCTAATAGAGTGCCCACTGTCCACCAGTCACTGCTTAGATTGATAAGGTGCTTTACAGAATCGTAATGTGATAATAGACTGGATTTCATGTTGGATTTGATGAAATAGGACGTGCCCTGGGTGTGAGTGTGTGGGATGTGTGTTGGTTGGGCTTTGTTTGATTTTATTTAAAAAATAGTGGCTTTTGCAATACTGATATAAATGTGTGGTTGATGCAATAATACTAATAATGTGTGTCCGTGATTCCTTGTCCCAAAAAAGCCTCAATAAGCATGTACAATGATCCTTTACAGATTTTTTTTTGTTTCAACTTTTTTCTCATACTTACAGTTTTTAGATCATCAATCAGACTTTAACATCGAAGATAACCTGAGTAAATATTAAAAGCACCAAAATTACCCCAAAAGGGCATGGACAACTCATCTGGGAAGTCACAGAAGAACTTAAAATAACAAAATGTTCTGTGGGCTTATGAGACACAAATTTAACTTTTTGGAAGGTGTTTGCCCCGTTTCATCTGGCATAAAATTAACACATAATTTCAGAAAAAAGAACATCACCCTGAACAGTGATTATTTCACTTACCCATCCATATATTCACTCACTTGTATACCCAATCTCTCAAACCCACCCACCCATCCACCCAAAAGAAAATTCACTCACCCGAAAATCTACCTGAAACCCCCCCAACCACCTGAAAACCCACAAACCCACCCGAAAATCCACCTGAAACCCACCCAACCACCTGAAAACCCACAAACCCGCAGACTCGAAAACCCACAAACCCACCCGAAAACCCACCTGAAAACCCCCCAACCACCTGAAAGCCCTTAATCCCACCTACTCGAAAACCCCAAAACCTACCTGAAAACCCCCCAACCACCTGAAAACCCACAAACCCACTTACTCGAAAACCCACCTGAAAACTCCCCCAACCACCTGAAAGCCCTTAATCCCACCTACTGGTAAACCCAAAAAACCCACCTGGAAATCCCTGTAAGCACCTAAAAACCCACAAACCCACCTGAAAACCCCCCACCCACCCGAAAACCTACAAACTCACCCGAAAACCTACAAACCCACCAACTCGAAAATCCACAAACCCACCGACTCAAAAAACGATAAACCAACCTGAAAACCAAACATCCACCAAACTGGAAACCTACCCACCCACTCGAAACCCCACCCACCCACTTAAAAACTTGCACCACCTAACGCTCTCACTCTCCAACCACTTGATAGATAGATAGATAGATAGATAGATAGATAGATAGATAGATAGATAGATAGATAGATAGATAGATAGATAGATAGATAGATAGATAGATAGATAGATACTTTATTTATCCCGAAGGAAATTTAGGCAACCAGCAGCAACAACACAATACAATAAGAAACAGATTCAAACATAAATTAAAACAGAAGAATAGAGAAAAAGAAGAAGAAAAGAGAGAAAAAAAAAAAAATATATATATATATATATATATATATATATATATATATAAGGCTATACAAAAACGTACTATACAAGGTAAGATACATATCTGTAAACAGAGCAGTGCAGTTGTTGCTGATGTTCATTAAATAATTAACAGAGCAAAGTGCAGTGTGCAATGACATTGATTATGAAAGTGGCTGATGTGACATAGAAATATAATATAAATATGCATCTGTAACAAATATAGTTCTAAAAGGAGATTGTGAATATGTGAATACCCAATCATGAGTAAAGTGTACTTGAACGTAAGTGAGGTTGGGGAAGTGTTAATGTAAATAATTAAGTGGTGGAGTAATAAAGTCCATGTGGTGTGACTGAGTTAAACTCAGTCAGTAGCAGCATCCCGTCCCCGATGGGAGGAGTTAAAGAGTCTGATGGCTCTCGGAATGAAGGATCTTCTGAGTCTGTCTGTTGTGCAGCTCTGTGACAGCAGTCTGCCACTGAACACACTCCTCTGCTTCATGATGGTGGTGTGAAGTGGGTGACTATCATTGTTCATGATAGAAAGCAGTTTATCCAAAGTCCTTCTCTCAGCTATTGTAACCAGAGAGTCCAGCTCCATTCCAACCACTGCCCCGGCCCTCCTGACCAGCTTGTCCAGCCGTGATGCATCTCTCCTCTTCATGTTGCCTCCCCAGCACACCACAGCGTAGAAGAGAATGCTGGCCACGATTGATTGGTAGAACATCTGCAGAAGCTTCTTACAGATGTTAAAGGACCGCAGTCTCCTCAAGAAATATAGCCGGCTCTGTCCCTTCCTGTACAGGGTGTCTGTGTTTGTTGACCAGTCCAGTTTGTTGTCCAGCTGCAGACCAAGGTACTTGTAGGTCTTCACTGTCTCCACATCAACCCCCTCGATGGAGACTGGCTGCAAATGTAGTCCAGACCTACGAAAGTCAACCACCATCTCCTTGGTCTTGGATATGTTTAACTGCAGTTGGTTCAGTCGGCACCAAGCAACAAAGTCATCCACCTTTCTCCTGTACTCCTCCTCCTGACCACCCTTCACACACCCAACGATGGCAGTGTCATCCGAGAATTTCTGCAGATGGCACATCTCAGAGTTGTACTGGAAGTCTGATGTGTAGAGAGTGAAGAGGAAGGGGGAGAGCACAGTCCCCTGTGGTGCTCCAGTGCTACTGACCACAGTCTCTGATGTGCCGTCAGTGAGCCTCACATACTGTGGCCTGCAGGTGAGGTAGTCTGTGATCCAGGACACCAGGTGAGGATCCACATGCATCTTCACCAGCATGTCTCTGAGAAGTGGAGGCTGGATGGTGTTAAAAGCACTGGAGAAATCAAAAAACATGATTCTCACAGCACTACTGCCCTTGTCCAGATGAGAGTAGGTTCGGTGGAGGAGGTAGATGATGGCATCCTCAACACCAATCTTCTTGCGATATGCAAACTGGAGAGGGTCCAGTGCATGCTGTACCTGGGGTCTGAGGAGTGGGAGAAGCAGTCGTTCCATGGTCTTCATAATGTGGGAGGTCAAAGCTACTGGCCTGAAGTCATTGAGCTCACTGGGGCGAGGTTTCTTGGGAACAGGGACCAGGCATGAGGTTTTCCACAGCGTTGGAACCCTCCCCAACTGCAGGCTCATGTTGAAGATGTTCGACAGGGGTAATCCAAGTTCAAAGGCGCAAGCCTTGAGAAGTCTTGGGCTCACCTCATCAGGTCCAGCTGCTTTCCTTGAGCGGAGTCTCCTCAGCGCCCCTGTGACCTGGTCTGCAGAGAGGTGGAGGGTGGAGGTGGGGGGTGGCAGACTGGATGTGCTGACAGTCTGTGGGAGGGAGACCGGTGTAGCACTCAGAAGAGGTAGGGAGGTGTCCAGTGGGGCAGAGGCTGAGGTTGCTGAGATAGCAGGACAGACAGAAGCAGGTGAGGATGAAACAGGGCAATCAAACCGGTTATAGAAGAGATTGAGTTCGTTCGCTCTCTCCACACCACTCTTTGGCTTGCACCCTGTGATTGTCCTCATACCATCCCAGACCTCCTTCATGTTGTTAACTTGTAACTTCTGCTCAACCTTCTTCCTGTAGGTCTCCTTAGCCTCCTTTAAGCAGGACTTGAGTTCACGCTGGATGTTCTTCAACTCCTCCTGGTTCTTGTCTTTAAAGGCCCTCTTCTTTTTGTTTAAAAGGTCCTTTACGTCACTTGTAATCCAGGGCTTGTTATTAGCAAAGCAGCGAACAGTTCTTACAGGAACCACATTGTCCATGCAAAAGTTCAAATAGTCAGTTGTGCAGTCTGTTACCCCCTCAATGTCCTCACCGTGAGAGTCCTGCAGAACACTCCAATCTGTGGATGCAAAGCAGTCCTTCAGGGTCTCCTCTGCCTCCTGAGACCACTTCCTGAAGGAGCGTGTTGTGGTTGGTTGAATCCAACCGCTCAACCCAACCACACTCTCACTCATAAACCCTGTTCTCTCACTCATTCACTGCCCAAATCCTGTTTCTGTCAGCTCTCCAATAGATTTCAGTGCAGCATCCTGAGCTTTTTATATGGTTAATGGTCAGAGAGAGAATGCTGCCCCTGCATTATTAATGCATAAATAATGGATGATAATGAGCAGTGAATCTGACACTTACTCACACTTAGAGAGAGATTTCATCCTTATTTATGAATGGAATGAGAAAAAAGAAAACAAAGATTGAATATTGTAATTGAAATGATTCGGAACAATTTGTAAAACTGGGATATAAAGGACAGACTTTACTGCTGTACGAACGTGGAAATCTTTTTCTCTGCACATCTTCCTCCACTCTGGGTTATCTGTTTCAATTAGAGACACTTTAGTGGCTAAAAGCATTAATGGAAAAGAGCATAGCAGCACTCTGCATCAAATAGAAATGAATAGTGCCTTCAAACCTGAGCATCGAAGCCCGTATGGATGGTGTGTACTGAGTGTGTATCCAGTGCACACAGAATGTATACAGAACACTCTGTAGCTTTGATATCGCAGCAGCTCAGCTTTATAATTTATGAACATATGCTGAAGGAGTTATCAGGGAGCTCAGCGAGCTGTGAAATGGGTTTCAGCAGTGCGACGGGGGGTTTTCTCAGTATACAGAAGTGTAAATGACTCTCTTCATATGTTCCCTATAGACGATCTTTGAGTAGTTCTTTAATGGATGGCTTGTATCAGTGCCACTGTCTCCCAAACCCACTATTAAAGACAGTGGACTCACTGTAATTTTAGGGAAGCGTAGTCTCTCAGCTACATTGATTAGCACTTAGAGGATAGCCTGTCACTCAGGCCATATCTAATTACCATGCCACAAGCCCAAACTGAGTTGATATGCAATACTGTGACATTCCCTTAAGTCATATTAAAAAAAAAAAAAAAAAAAAAAAAAAAAAAAAGGAATTCACAATGATTATATAACTTTGTTTTTGTCTTGCAAATACCTTAAATTTAAGTCACTTTCATATGTTGTTCTATATTTAAGCAATAGAACACGAGAGGGAGTGTGTTATCACGAATAACACACTCCCTCTCGTGTTCTATTGCTGTTATACAACAGTTTTTTTTTTTTTTACAAAATGAATTAAGAAAATAATAAATCAAAGAACTTTAAGAAATTCTGAATGAATATAGTTAAATATGAACAGTGCCTTCCGCCAAAAAGTAGTTCCACAACAACTGTAACAGAACTGAAACTAAACTACAAAACGGTGTATAGTTCATACAGACTAACTCCACAAACGTTAGCTTGAAATCCAAATTGGGAATAAGTGAAGATGGTAAACGTTAGGATCGTGAAATAACGCTAATACTCTCCTCTCCTGCTTTGTAGAGTCTTCTTCAGATAAACGCTGCATATTTTTTGAGCATTTCTGCTTGTTTTGCTGGGTGGTGTTGGTTTTAGCTAGCTGGCTGGACTGTGGTTAGGTTAGCGTAGCTTGCTTTAGCTCAGCATTAACTTAGCTTAGCCTAGCCTGGCTGGTTAGCGTTCTGGCTGTCAGACTGCATTAGCCGAGCGATTTTCTTTCTATTTTTTCCACAAAAGAATGGGGGCTATAAGGGATGGATTTAAAATAGTATTTATTAGTCATACTATTAGTTATTTTCTTTAAAAAGTTTCTTAATCCTATTATCATTATTTTATGTACGTATTGTATATGAATTTGTGTACATCTAGTATACAATATGTCATACTTTTCTTTCTTTTTTTGTTTTGATTGCTTTTTGTTTATTTATTTGTTTGTATAGAACTTTTTTGTTATGTGCATTTAACTACGACGTGTGATTTAGTGTATATTTGTTATGTATGAGATGTTCGTTGGACCGCAGGAAGAATAGCTGCTATTGCAATAGCAACTAATGAGGATCCAAATAAAATAATAAAACAATAAACAATTTAGTAACATTCATTACTCTCTAGGTAAAAGTATAGATACTAGGGTTTAAAATAAATACTTCTGTAGAAGTTGAAGAAGTATCAGCTCAAGCTTTTTACTCTTTAAGTAAAAGTGTTTAAAAAAAGTACTGGTTTCAAAACGACTTAAAGTATAAAAGTAAAAGTAATGTAAAGAGAAAAAATAAAGCCATTAAGAACAAAAGCTTAGGCCACGCCCACAGAGTCCTATGGTGCTCTACCCCCCTCCCCAAAACACATTTTTCTAAAAGCCATAATAGCTATAATGTTAAAATATTAAAATGTTAATATTGATAATATAATTTGGGATGCACTAGGATGTTCCCTGTTTCAGCTGCATATAGGCTGATTGTAAATGAATGTATTTTTTGTAGAATGTAAATATATTAAAGAAGCTTAGTTGGACTGGAGTTTGTCTGGAGTTTGTCTCTTGAGTCTCTGCACGGATCATCTTCATACTAGACTACATACGTCTGCTATGTTCTTGCTGGAGTGTGGGCGGGGCGTGACATGATTCACAGGTGTGATGGATCACAGTATAAACCAATAGGGTGTCGGAATGTTGGCTATGTATCCTATATTGGCTATATATCCACAAAGATGTCAAAAGAAAAGCATTAACATTCATTACTCTGTAGGTAGAAGTATAGATACTAAGATTTAAAATACTTCTGTATGAGTTGACGTATTAACTCTTTAAGTAAAACTGTAAAAGTACTGGTTTCAAAAGTGCAGGTGTGATAGATCGTATGATCGACTGGATCGTATAAACCAATAGGGAGTCGGAATGGTATATGTTTATACTTCTCTACATCCAATCACAATTTTAATTTACAATTAATGTAAAATAAAATCATAAAAAGAAAGAAAACACATTGAATGGGTAGAGGTGTGTCCAAACTTTTGGCTGGTACTGTACATCATGTGTCTCACATCATACTCTGAGAGATTGTTGGCTGGTTGCAAAGCAAAAATATGATTATTACCTGGATCATCATGTAAACGTATAGTTCTCCCATTATCTGATTACCCAAGTTCATGTAAACACATCATCTGATCAGATTACAGGTTCACTGACAGAGTCTGATGTAATCAGATTGTAAAGTCTGCATGTAAATGCACTCAATGTTGTTTAAATGAAGATCAAGTCAAGTCAAGTAGTTTTATTGTCAATGCTGCATATGTACAGGACATACATAGAATTGAAATTACGTTACTCTCCTTCCCAATTCCCAAAAGATCAAATGTCCATATATTTAAATACAGCTCTGGAAAAATATATGTAAAATGAGACCAATTAAAATGATGAGTTTCTTTGATTTTACCAAATTGAAAACCTCTAGAATATCATTAAGAGGAAGATGGATGATCACAAGCCATCAAACCAAACTGAACTGCTTGCATAAAGCTATCCAAAAGCAGTGTGTAAGACTGGTGGAGGAGAACATGATGCCAAGATGCATGAAAACTGTGATTAGAAACCAGGGTTATTCCACCAAATATTCATTTCTGAACTCTTAAAACTTTATGAATATGAACTTGTTTTCTTTGCATTATTTGAGGTTATTTCAGACATTTCTCGTTTTCTGTAAATAAATGCTCTCAATGAAAATATTTTTATTTGGAATTTGGTAGTTTTATTTGGTAGTTTAAAGAATAAAACAACAATGTTCATTTTACTCAAAGATATACTTATAAATAGCAAAACTGAAAGTGGTCTCTTAATTTTTTCCAAAGCTGTATATTCAAATAAAGTTCAAAGCATTTCATGGAGTGTCCTAATTCTGTAGGCTATGGCATAGGGTACGTGTAGGGTACGTGTAGGCTACAGTATAGGGTATGTGTAGGCTACAGTATAGGGTATGTGTAGGCTACAGTATAGGGTATGTGTAGGCTACAGTATAGGGTACGTGTAGGCTACAGTATAGGGTATGTGTAGGCTACAGTATAGGGTATGTGTAGGCTACAGTATAGGGTAGGTGTAGGCTACAGTGTAGGGTACGTGTAGGCTACAGTGTAGGCTACAGTGTAGGGTATGTGTAGGCTACAGTATAGGGTATGTGTAGGCTACAGTATAGGGTAGGTGTAGGCTACAGTGTAGGGTACGTGTAGGCTACAGTGTAGGCTACAGTGTAGGGTATGTGTAGGCTACAGTATAGGGTAGGTGTAGGCTACAGTGTAGGCTACAGTATAGGGTACGTGTTGGCTACAGTGTAGGGTACGTGTAGGCTGCGGCATAGGGTACGTGTAGGCTATGGCATAGGGTATGTGTAGGCTACAGTATAGGGTATGTGTAGGCTACAGTGTAGGGTATGTGTAGGCTACAGTGTAGGGTATGTGTAGGCTACAGTATAGGGTAGGTGTAGGCTACAGTATAGGGTATGTGGGAGGGAGTGTCCTAATTCTCCCTGCAGGTCTGCCAGCTCTCCTTCAGCTGCTATCTTTCCTTCACAGCAGCTTCATGTTCAGAATGTAAATGTGGTAGTATTCATTTTGATGAGTCACTGTGCCGAGTTCATTAAGAGGCTTTGGTGCTCAGGCCAAAAGCCCACATGCTGATATTGTGTTAACCCTGATTGAAACACGCTTTCATGTGAAATACATGCTGTATTGTGAGTATGCAAAGTGGCTGGTATTACTCATGTTGTATAAATGCCAAGTGCTGTTTTTTCTTAGTCACTAAACAGAAGTGGCAGGGTACTCTTTAGCAACAATACTGAGCTTATTGAGTCTTTTAGATCAAATCACTGTAAATTGAACACAATACTGTAGTAGCACATTAACTAACAGCACCAATCTACGTCCTGTAAGCTTTAAATCACAACTCACATAAATCCACATTGACATTTATGGATATCCGAAGTCTACGCTAAACTGAGTCGAGTTTAATAATAGTTACCCCATTATATTATGTGTTATGATACATTTTTGTGCAAGGTTGTCAATTGTCAAACAAGACTTGAGTAGGTGTCCTTATAAATAATACATAATACGTAATATCATACAATTATAACACAATTTATAATAGTATAATAATGGCCCTGACAGTACACTGTCACGGTATGTACTTTGCTGATATGCCAAAAGTCACATGCGGACCAATCGCAGCTGCTGCAGTCTGCCTTATAGTTAAATGGCTAGGAAGGTGTGCGTCGGGCTATAGCGAATGGTAGTGTAGGCTACAGTAGAAGGTCTGTGTAGGCTACGGCATAGGGTACGTGTAGGCTAAGACGTAGGATATGTGTTGGCTACATATAGGGTATGTGTAGGCTAAGATGTAGGGAACATGTAGGCTAAGATGTAGGGAACATGTAGGCTATGGCATAGGATACGTGTTGAATATGGTGTAGGGTATGTGTAGGCTGAGATGTAGGATAAAGAGATGTAGGCTAAAGTGTAGGGTACATGTAGGCCAAGACATAGGGTACGAGTAGGCTACAGTGTAGGGTACGTGTAGGCTGCGGCATAGGGTACGTGTCGGCTATGGCATAGGGTACGTGTAGGGTACGTGTAGGCTACAGTATAGGGTATGTGTAGGCTACAGTATAGGGTACGTGTAGGCTACAGTGTAGGGTATGTGTAGGCTACAGTGTAGGCTACAGTATAGGGTACGTGTTGGCTACAGTGTAGGGTACGTGTAGGCTGCGGCATAGGGTACGTGTAGGCTATGGCATAGGGTACGTGTAGGGTACGTGTAGGCTACAGTATAGGGTATGTGTAGGCTACAGTATAGGGTACGTGTAGGCTACAGTGTAGGGTATGTGTAGGCTACAGTATAGGGTAGGTGTAGGCTACAGTGTAGGGTACGTGTAGGCTACAGTGTAGGCTACAGTATAGGGTACGTGTTGGCTACAGTGTAGGGTACGTGTAGGCTGCGGCATAGGGTACGTGTAGGCTATGGCATAGGGTACGTGTAGGCTACAGTATAGGGTATGTGTAGGCTACAGTATAGGGTACATGTAGGCTACAGTGTAGGGTATGTGTAGGCTACAGTGTAGGGTACGTGTAGGCTGCGGCATAGGGTACGTGTAGGCTATGGCAAAGGGTACGTGTAGGGTATGTGTAGGCTACAGAGTAGGGTATGTGTAGGCTACAGTGTAGGGTATGTGTAGGCTACAGTATAGGGTAGGTGTAGGCTACAGTATAGGGGATGTGTAGGCTACAGTGTAGGCTACAGTATAGGGTACGTGTTGGCTACAGTGTAGGGTAGGTTTAGGCTGCGGCATAGGGTACGTGTAGGCTATGGCATAGGGTACGTGTAGGGTATGTGTAAGCTACAGTGTAGGGTATGTGTAGGCTACAGTATAGGGTAGGTGTAGGCTACAGTATAGGGTATGTGTAGGCTACAGTGTAGGCTACAGTATAGGGTACGTGTTGGCTACAGTGTAGGGTAGGTGTAGGCTGTGGCATAGGGTACGTTTAGGCTATGGCATAGGGTACGTGTAGGGTATGTGTAGGCTACAGTATAGGGTAGGTGTAGGCTACAGTATAGGGTACGTGTAGGCTACAGTGTAGGGTATGTGTAGGCTACAGTATAGGGTATGTTTAGGCTATGGCATAGGCTATGTGTAGGCTACAGTGTAGGGTTTGTGTAGGCTAAAGTGTAGGGTCAGTGTATGCTAAGATGTAGGGTATGTGTAGGCTACAGTGTAGGGAGTGGCATAGACCTGACGCAGATGAATACATTGCCCTTTTCTCCAGTAAAGTTGCATAAAAGTAACAGAACCCTTAAACAGCTCATTCTGAAGGGGACTGAAACTGGAAAAAATAAAGCTGGTAAAATCTTTTTATGTGAGATAAATGAGATTTTGTGCAAAGAACATCATGAAAATGTTTTTTTTGAGCCCATAGACCTATTCCCGTAAAAATAGCTATAACATTGTCCAATTTAATGCCAGGTGTGAAGGAATATATATGTTTTGGCAATTACTGGTGATCTAATCACCCTTTGACATATGTTAATGCCTTTAAATGATGGCCTAAAACAAGCTCATCCTCTTTCTGCTTACTCACCATCTCAAAACCTGTCCTATCACACCTTTTTATATCTCTATTATGGGATAATATTGCCCTTAAAATGGGAAACTGAATAATAAAGCATACTATAATGACTCTATTAGGCTTTAATAGAGAAAAATGATGAGGCTATTTGGAATGAATTAAATATAAGCACTTTAGGATGGATTCATAACACCGCTATCCGATATCTGATCCCTGAGGGCAGGAGTTCAGCACAGTTTAAGATTCTCAGGCTTCAAACTTCCATTATCTTCTATGTTAAATCTGTGTCTGAGAAGAGACCGTCAGGGACTGGGTCTGGAGATTCACTGCTCCACTGAATAAACATTCAGCATCAGTCATTTCTGCTCATCTCTTTTATATCTAGAGAGTGCTATGCTGCGAGATGTCTTCTAATCCTTTCTAAATGGGTCCATAGAGATTATGAGCAGTGTAAAAGTCAGGTGAAGAAGATTAGATGCTCCCTGTGTGAGCGGCTTCTTATCTAAGAGTGATTTTCTGTGAACTAGCAAGAGGCCAGGAACTTCATATCTTTGGCAGTTGGGTGGCACAGCACTCCAGCTTTCCAAACCAAGGCTGACAGTAACTAAATCTGACAGTTTTGTACCCATAATAGATATACCACAAGAGTATAAAAAAAATAAAAATAAAAATGAGCCCAATGCAGCCAGAGTCAGAACCAGTGTTAAATGTAATTTGTGTACAGGCAGAACATGCAAAACATTAGTTTCTGATACAGTGGGCAGAGCTACAGTGCTGTGAAAAAGCTTTTTTTTTTCAACAGATTTCTTTTTTTTTCATTTTTTTGCTTTTTTATCTATTTTTTACTTACAATTTTTTAATTATCAAGCCAGGCCACTCCAAAACCTTTATTTTTTATGTTTTGTTGTTTGAGACATTTTGAGCTGAACTTGCTGGTGTGCTTTGGATCATTGTCCTGCCGCAGAGCCCAAGTATGCATGAGCATCAAGTCATGTACTGATGGCCGGACATTCTCCTTTAGGATATTCTAAGTGAGTAAGTGATTTAGTGAATAGTTGGGTGAGTGAATGGCAGTGGCGTGCAGTGAATATAGTGGCTACCCCTTCTGATAGTTAGCTAAATATTTAATTAATCCAGCATGCTCGCTCCGTTTTACGACTAATCAGTGCACGTAGTGTAACCCCTTCATCGGAGCACAGAGAAGGGATTAGACAGCCATGGTCCAGCCATGGTCCAAAATCATGAATCTGATTGGTTAGATTGTCCTATGACTTTGACAGACTCATCACTACACCCTTCTTAAAATCAGGAGAAGGGTTCACGCAGGCACGTGGTGCAGAAGCCAATTTAAAAAGCAGTTTTGATTGGTCAGTACTGCTGTCAGTCAGATAAGAGTCCTGTAGCAACTAAAAAACACAGACTAATGCTTTAAATTAGTTGCTCTTTTTTATTTCAGTTAATTTATAAAATAAATGCTTACACTTACAATAACTATAATATATATATTTCCTGATAAAAAATGATGTAATTATTTACATGCACTTTTTGTCACCCCTTCTCTGAAGGGTTAGAAGGGCTTCACTGCACACCACTGGTGAATGGTTAATGCAGTTGGTTACAGAGTTCCCAGGTGGGTAGGGTAGGTACATAGTGAGGTAAGTGGATGGGTGAGTGAATGGTTAGGTAAATGGGTTTGTAAGTTGTTTTTGAGTGGGCAAGTGAATAGGATTTTGAATGAGTGAGTTAGTGAATGGTTGAGTGGATCAGTGAGTGATTAAATGGGTTTATGAGTGAATAGGTAAATGGGTGAGTAAGTGAACGGGTGGATGGATGGGTGAGTGAGTGGGTAAGTGGATGAGTGGATGGGAGGGGAAGAATGTTGTGAGTTGGGTTGGTGATGGAGTGGATAAGTGAGTGGATGGGTAAATGGGAGAGTAAGTGAACGGGTGGATGGATGGATGGATGGATGGGTGAGTGAGTGGGTAAGTGGATGAGTGGATGGGAGGGGAAGAATGTTGTGAGTTGGGTTGGTGATGGAGTGGATAAGTGAGTGGATGGGTAAATGGGAGAGTAAGTGAACGGGTGGATGGATGGATGGATGGATGGATGGGTGAGTGAGTGGGTAAGTGGATGAGTGGATGGGAGGGGAAGAATGTTGTGAGTTGGGTTGGTGATGGAGTGGATAAGTGAGTGGATGGGTAAATGGGAGAGTAAGTGAACGGGTGGATGGATGGATGGATGGATGGATGGGTGAGTGAGTGGGTAAGTGGATGAGTGGATGGGAGGGGAAGAATGTTGTGAGTTGGGTTGGTGATGGAGTGGATAAGTGAGTGGATGGGTAAATGGGAGAGTAAGTGAACGGGTGGATGGATGGATGGATGGATGGTGAGTGAGTGGGTAAGTGGATGAGTGGATGGGAGGGGAAGAATGTTGTGAGTTGGGTTGGTGATGGAGTGGATAAGTGAGTGGATGGGTAAATGGGAGAGTAAGTGAACGGGTGGATGGATGGATGGATGGGTGAGTGAGTGGGTAAGTGGATGAGTGGATGGGAGGGGAAGAATGTTGTGAGTTGGGTTGGTGATGGAGTGGATAAGTGGTGAATGTATGAATTGTTGAGTGGATGAGAGGATGGGCAAGTGAATGGTTTATCAGTTGGGTGAGTGAGTGGTTTGTTGGGCAAGTGGGTGGATAGATGGGTTGCTGGGTAGTTATAGATGAGTTTGATTGAGTAGGAGATGGGAGAGATTCAATGTATTGGTGGAAAAGTCAGTAGATGCTTGGATAAGTAGCTGGTTGGTTGGTTGAGCGAGTGGATGGCTGGTCAGTTGGTGAGTAATTGATCGATTAGTAGTGCTGGGCGATATGGGAAAAATCACATATCACGATATGGATTTTTTTATATCACGATAATGATATATTTCATGATATACCAAATTTAAGTATGTTTTCAGTTATTCTTCGAAAAATATGACAAAATAAAATCATTGCTTACTTTTTTCCAACTATTTCAAAGTGACATTTAACCCAACTTTCACAAATGAGAATTACTACCTTTTAGTGCAGCAATAAATATGTATCAAATAAAAAACAGATGAGGTAGATGCAGTAGCTAATTTTTTAAAAAGAACAATGCGTCTCCATTGTTCAGCTCTCATGAGTTTAATAACGTAAAGCAGCATCGTGTCTCAAAACCACATTATGAAGCTTTTTTTGTGAAGATTACTTTATTATCACTTATATAAACAGAGTTTATGCAAGGTGACCACATCATAGCCTACTTTATATATCTGCATGAATAATTGATTAAATTACTGTAGAAACGATAGGGAAGATAGAAGGTAAGCAGCACGATAGACACTTTTCTATCGTCCCCACGATATTTATCGTCATATTGCACAGCACTAGTGATTAGGTGGTTGAGTTATGGGTGGGTGAGTCAATGGAGTTGTGAGTGAATGGGTGAGAGTGTGAGCAATTAACTGAGTGAATGAAAGCGAGGACGGGTGATGGAGTGGGACACAATTTAAAGTACAGCCTCCACAATACAGAGTTAGTTTTAACACAGTCCATGTGCACAGATTCATGGAAATGTGCTGAAGATAGATAGACAGATAGATAGAAGATATTAATAAAATCTAGTTCAGTTTCACAGGGCTGATATTTGCTGTTCTACTTATTTCTGGTGGGAAATAAATGTGCCAGTGTTTGACACAGCAGCCTCTTTTCACTGATCAAATTTAATTGGATGCTAATATGTATTTGTAATTAGGTGTGGAAAAACTAATTTGTTTTGGACAGTGTTGTATTTATTATATTAATTGTTTTAATTGTGTTTCCTAATGATTTAGTTTCTATGACAGTGCACATCCTAATAGCTAATAGCTATGGGGAAAGTTGTGTGTTTGCACTAAGCTCTGGAAAAAAATGAAGAGACCACTTCAGTTTCTGAATCAGTTTCTCTGATTTTGCTATTAATAGGTATAGATTTGAGTAAAATGAACATAACAAATAACAAAAAAAAAAAGATGCAGAGCTTTCAGACCTTCAAAACAAGTTTATATTCATAAAGTTTCAATATTTGGTGGAATAACCCTGATTTTAATCACAGTTTTAATCATGCATCTTGGCATGTTCTCCTCCACCAGTCTTACACACTGCTTTTGGATAACTTTATGCTAATCACTCCTGGTGCAAAAATTCAAGCAGTTCAGTTTGATGGTTTGATGACTTGTGATCATCCATCTTCCTCTTGATTATATTCCAGAGGTTTTCAATTCGGTAAAAGTCTAATTGTAACCCCTGTATCATTCAAGCCAATACACAGCCTTCACTGTGCATCGTCCTAATGTTTCCCTTTGCACTCGTCTTGTATAAAACTCTAATAAAGATTATTAGAACTGTCAAAATCAATTAAATTTAATGTATTACTATCCAGTGCATCCCATTATGTGCACGCTTGGTATCAGCCCAGGCCTCCACTCCCTCCAGCTCTTGGCATTTATCATTGTCTTATGAGCAGCATGGGGTGGAGAGTCGTGCTGTTAGTCTCACACTCCAGCAGATTTGCAGTGGTGTAATGTTTCCAGTCTGTACAGCAAAGAAAAACATCTCTATAGCAGCACGGTGTGTACAGAGCTCTCCCAAACACTGAAATCAGGCTTTCAGAGACCAAATCCACAGCGCATAAATCTCCATCCTGCTCGGATGTTGCGCCATGACGGTGGTGGCATTTCTCCAACTCCTGCAGGCCACCCATTACCTAAGTGAATTCAGGCGCAGTCACGATGATCTGTTTCTCTTCGGCTGCTCTGATCATTTGGAGTGAAAGGAAAGGCGGAGCGTTCAGGGCCCGCATGCATTTATTTTCTCCTGCTTTGATCTTCCCGTGGTGAGTCACTGTCGTCCGCCTGCACGGCTCTGGAGCGAGAGAACGGGGAGGGAGGGCTAAGATGAATAATTCATCCTTTGCTTCCTGCCAGTCTGCCATCATCTGAAGCTATCTGACGGATGGCAGGCGCTCCCATGTAAACAAACAAACATGTGCCACCTGCCGTCTAGATGGATATCGGGTACTAATGACAAGATACAAAGTTGAAATCTGGCTGAAGAGTTCACGGAGTGTCTTCATAGGCCATATACAGACACCCAGATCATCCCAACTGGGTCCCCAATTATTTTCCCAATTAAAAATGATGAGTTTCTTTGATTTTACCAAGTTGAAAACCTCTGGAATATAATCAAGAGGAAGATGGATGATCACAAACCATCAAACCAAACTGAACTGCTTGAATTTTTGCACCAGGAGTGATTAGCATAAAGTTATCCAAAAGAAAAGCAGTGTGTAAGACTGGTGGAGGAGAACATGATGCCAAGATTCATGAACAAATGTGATTAAAAACCACCAAATATTGATTTTTGAACTTTAGTAATACTTTATTGAATATGAACTTGTTTTCTTTACATTATTTGAGGTCTGAAATCTCTGCATTTTTTTCGCTATTTCAGCCAATATTTTTATTTGGAATTTGGGAGAAATGTCGTCAGTAGTTTATAGATAAAACAACAATGTTGATTTATTACTCAAACATATACAGAAACTGAAGTGCTCTCATATTTTTTTGTTTTCCCAGAGATGTATAACTATGTTAAAGACTACAGACTATTACAAACTTTTGTGACCTCTTGGATGAGTCATTGCTGCTCTCTTGGGGTAAATTTGCTCTGCCGGTCACTCCTGGGAAGGTTCGCCAACTGAGGATTTTTTGTTTTCCCTAAATAATCAGGTATCTGGTTAAAAGTATGGTGGATGTAATGGCATCCATTTCTCGCTGGTGCGTGTGGATGAGTGCTGAGTGTAAATTGTTGTGTGTGGAGTGTGATTGTAAAGCATCCTTGGTTTACATAAATATAACTTCATGCATTCATCTTAAAGGACATCAATACAGAAGCACAGATATTAGCTAGTATTTATAATGTATATAATTTATGTTACATTAATTTGCCCATAATAGGCAATCGTGCAGGTGTAATACATTTACATTTAATGTGTTTGAACTCACTGCCATTGAGCTTCATAACTAAACTGAACAAATACTTAAGCTCCACCAAAGAAGCTCCCTGATAGGTCTTACATATATTACTTACTGATAGGTAAACATATATAAACCGATCTATCAGGCAGTAAATCAATGTGTGTGAGAAGAATCATGCATGTCAATGTCTGCTTCAAAGTTAGTGATGGGATCAGGAGGGCTTTTACATGGGTTGATCATACTCTGCACCTATAGGGCCCTAGATGAGACCCTCGTGAAATTAAGGTGGGATGTAAGGATGAAGCTCATTTGGGAAGCCCAACTGGGTCCAAGTGAAGAAACATATGTACCAACCCACACGGAACCCCCTCTTAACCCACATTCCACTCATGTGAGCTGCACATGAGCATGCTGGCTGGGTCCTGCTGGATAAACAGGTATCAGGTGTGGTTTAGTTGCGCAATCAATTTCCTCTAATTACTGTGGAAGGTCTGACAACAGGTGCTTCCCAACTGGGAGAGTCAAATACGCTTTCATCTCATTTCCATTTATCTGACTTTCTCAATGATTTCTCCAAGCACATCTGTTTCCCGGCCATCCAATTATTAGCATCTGATTGTGTCATTCAAAACATGCACCTGATGCCATTATAGCATATTCTTGGTGCATCCATCCATTTACTTTAAATAGGGAGAAAGGCATCTCTGGGCATAGTGTGCACCAGCTTCTGCACTACGTAACTTCAGTGGAGCTGCATGAGATCTCTCTCCAGAACTGTAAAATGCTGCACATTTAGGGTAAAATCCTGTAATATTAATCTACCATCTCAGTCCATGTGCATCCTTGACTTTCCTTCCTTGACTTTACATTGCTTTAGTTTGTTGAAATGTGCTTGTGTACAGCTGTTGAATTTCGATACCCAGCTCTAAACCTGACTGTTAAAGGATTTGGGTAAGGTTAGGACTAAGTTTTGGTGTAGGGTTATATTAAACAAAACATTATTTACATAATTCACATTACATTTATCTTATAGTTGAGCTGCATTCATAGACATTTATATGTTTAGTGTTACTAATTATAATGTTTCTGTTCCAAAACCAGATTTGTGCACTGCCTAAAGTTTGAAAGTTCAGTTCTAATGTGTCTGTAATTCTGCCATAATTGGATAAAATGGAATAGAGAAGATTTTTTAATATATATATATATATATATATATATATATATATATATATATATATATATATATATATATATATTACATAGTGGTGTATTATTGGTACCATTGTCCAGTATGTCAGTATGTCTTATAGAAGTAATTGTTTTTTTAAATTAACTGAATTTAATTAAATTAATTGAATTTAATTAAATTGAAACAAAAAAACAATTACTTCTATAAGACATACTGACATACTGGACAATGGTACCAATAATTATAAAGATTGGCAGCTAGTAAGCACCAATTTATGCAATTAGTATCTGTTTATTTTCTCATATTGATAGCAACATTAGGCTTTTCTGACTGAACCATTTTTTAAAGGTCTCATTTCATCATTTTTAAATTAATTTTAAAAAGTCTAGTTGTGTCTCTAGTATGAATGAATGCCATGTGACACGTTTTTTGTGAAAAAAAGTGTTCAGGTGTTTCTATTTAGCCCTGCTTTTCTGAAGAAAGACAGGATTTGGCTCTTTCTCATGAATATTCATACATGCAAATATATCACCTCTGATTGGCTAACAGCACTGAAGCAGAGAACACCTACCTGCCTTCCCCCACAGTCAATTTTACAGCTCTAAAACTTAAAGGACAAAATGTTTTTTTCAGGGATACAGCCTTAGTTATAAAGGTAAAATTAACCCTTAAACTTTACTTAACGTCAGACTGGAAATGTTATAAACGCTCTATATCATAAAATCTGATGTAAACGATGCCGACTTTGACTGGTGTTCTGTCGAGTTGAGCTGCCTTGTCAAACCGTGCTTCCCTAGTGCATATTTAATGTCTTGGTAGAACGTGGAATCAACTGGAGATCCGATTTAAACCTACAGTTACTTACACAAGATAGCTGACGCTAACTAGCTGCTGTAAACAGAAGCTGTAAGAACCACCTGTGGGCGGTCCTGAGCCGAGGTGGGCGAGGCCAAGAACTCACTGGTTGATGTCGATATTTAACATCTCTCTGATCAACTCATATTTCTGAGGTTTTTATTTTTACAAGCTACTGCAGACAGTGGAGTCTAGGAAACAATGTCATATGCAGCATCATATACAACCTTTAAATACGTCTTAGATCACAGTCATC